>NC_071328.1:4407065-4713605 GCF_010183535.1 Caenorhabditis remanei | reverse complement strand
GCAGATTTTTTCTCTCAATAATCACTAGAAGTCGAGTTTTGGAAAAAATTTCGATTGAAAATTGTAGATTTTGTCAGAAAATCATTAAAAATTTCAATTATCTTTGAAATTCGAATAAAAAATAGTTTTTCTGGCAAAAGCTTCAAATTTTGACCGAAAAATTGAAATTGTTGACTTTTCTTTCTTCAGATTTTGGCGTTTTCATCAGATTCCGATAATTTCCAGCTGATTTTCTGTCGAATTTCTTTTCATTTCATACTGAATATCCAAAAAAAAAATCTGAAATCTTCTTCTAATCTTTCTGGAACTTCTGACTTTCTGCTGACAGAAAAAGCGTTTCCGGATTGAAAACTCTAATTTTCGATTAAATTCTCGCGATTTTTACAGTTTCTGCTTCCGAGAATCAGAAAAATTCTACAAAAATCGTGAAAATTATTGAAAACTTCTGAAGTTTTCCAACCTGGGTATTCAAAATCAGAAATCTTTCCATTAGATTAACATCTAGCTGTTCGAGATTCCTTCTCCATCTTTCTCGGGATTTCTTTCTGTTCCGCTGACCCCTTTCCTAATACCATACACGTGCCTCCTTCCAACACCTGTAACTCTCTACTAGTATCTCGGGTGTCTCTCTCCATCTCTGCGTCTCTTCTCGCTCCCGTCCTCTAAACTCTCTTCCTCTTCAACACCTCGTTTTTTGGCTTCGCTTCCCGCGTGTGCGCGAAAAAACCGTAGATATAGAGGCATAGAGAGAGGAAACAGTCTTCTCTTCTTCTCTACGTCTCTCTCCCTTCTTCACGTGGATCCCACGTATCTCGTCATCTGAACGTTTCCCTCTCGCCTCCAAATGACTGTCGAAAAATGGTGTGGGCGCCTCACTCAACGCTTTTTATTTCTATTTTTTCCACCGATCATTCCCGCATGTTTCTCTCTTTTTTGGCAATTGTTCCTCCACCCCGTCACGCTGTTTTGATTATCACAAAACACTTGTGTTCAATGTGTTTTTTCCCTCACTTTTATTAACCTTACTCCTCACCAAAGATGGAGAGAATCCGGTCTTGAAGAAATAGTCATAAAGAACCCTCATCAACTCTTTTTTTTCATCCCGACGACGAATGATTGTCTAGAATTCCGAGAAATAATTGTGAAGGAAATAAAAAATTGAGTGTTTTCATATTCTAGAGATTTGGAAAGATAGAAACGAACGAATCCTCTCATAAAGTGAATGAGGTTTCTCTAAAATTTGGTATCTCATTGTCTGAAAATCAAACTCCGAACTTCTGAATTTTTGTACATGTTGTTCAGTTATGAAGAAATAACGCTCTACTGAAAAATCTCTGATAGAAGAGATGCAGACAGAGTAAGAACATGAGAAACGAAGAATCGCAGACATCACATCTCTATTCTCGTTTTCTGTTAGGAAAATGGTGCTTCGAGATTCAGAAAATTTCGATAACTTTGAAGTTTCATTCAATTCCAGCTACTCTTGTGAAGCGATTCGCCATCCCCCTTTGTCATCTACATGTAGAATGTGATCTGCAAAAAAGTTCAAAAAATTTGAAGCGGAAAATCCTGGGCTTTCAATATGAAAAGAGAGGTCATAAAAACCTCATCAAAATGTCTCTCTCTCCCCTATTCTAGTACATAATCTTTTGTTGTTTATATATGAAACGACACAAAGTACACCGCCAAATGTCCGATAGAAAGTGAAGCGCCTCCTTTCAAAAATTGAAGGTCATCACCACCAGAGGGATGGCAACAATGAGACGTCGTCGATCGTTGTTGTCTGAAAAAAGCATTATGATACATCGTCGTGTTCGACCTGTCTCCGTACTATGAATTCTCGAAAAAACCGAATTCAATCGAAGTGAGGAGGAGAGGCAACAGAGAGTGAGAATAGTGTAACATGATGCCAAGGGAAAATTTTTGGAAATTTTGGAAAAAGGGGGCGAAAATTCTCTTTTTTGGAATTCGCCCGTTACCACCCAGCATCACCAACTTGGTATTTTCATTTTGATAGAGAAAAAGAGGAATAAAAGTTATACGCGGTAACCAGTTTCGTGAGGGTTGGTGTATGTGTATGACCAATTTTGGCAGCATGATAACGACGAGACCCCTAGTAATTGGGTGACTGTCACTTCTGGCCCCCCCTCGCCGTCAATCACATAGACGGTCAGCGGATGATGATTGGAAATAACAATAGAATTAAAGGGGGGAGAAGTTTGCGGTAAAGTTTCGCTTTCGTCTTTTTCAATGGGTAATTGTTTTGTCTCGAAAAAGTTGCATTTTTGATGTAATTTTCTGCTGAATCAGACGAAGTAGTATGTATCCTGAGGGAGTTTTCTTACATTTTTTCTAAAAATTTAACAAATTTTGCCGAAATTGATGCTCTCTTGAGCTTAAAAAAAGGGAAAGATTCGATTTTTCCCAAAGAGTTTGGGTTTTCGATATTTTGATAAAAATTCTCTACTCTCTGAAAAATGTGTTTTTCGGAGGCAAAATTCTTGAATTTGTATGAAAACTGTAAGTGTTTCATGGACAGACGCATAGAAACCTGTTTTTGAGTACAAAAGTTCAGAAAAAATCGAGAAATTACAATTTTCGAAAATTTCGGAAGAAATTTCCAAATTTTTTCGAACGGTTTTTTCGAAAATTATCCGAAAAACTTTTTCGAAAAGTTTATACCGAACAGAATTTCAGCTCCGAGCGAAAATCGGTTCCTTGTCTGTTCAAAAGTTCTTACTGTAACTACTTTTCTGAAAGTTCTGGATTCCGTTTGTTTCGAAACTGTCATCATTTGAGCTTCAGAAGCCTTCAGTTTTACAGTAAGAAACTGCAAAACTTGAAAATTCGGTTTCAGAAACTTCATGAGAACTGTTTTCCTTTAGGAACTCTCCCAAAACACCCACTATCTAATTTTCAACCCTTTCTACAAAAAGTATACAACACTGATGCTCTGAATCCATGAAACACTTGTGATACTGCTTCTCCGTGCTCCTCGTTTCAACTCCTCGTGTGCGATACGAATAGGAATCACCTTCTTCTCGTGTGTTTCTGTTTCTGCCCTTCCTTCATTCATTTTCATTTTTCAGTCAGCTGTTATCACCCAACCGATCGTCTCTCTCTCCATCTCTCTATCTCTGTCTATTTTCTCCATCGTTCATTTTCTTTTCTTCTTCTTTTCTCCATTTTTTCTCCTTCTTCACCCCTGCTTATTATTATTTTTTTATCATCATGGACCTTTATTTTTTTGTGCGTGTATGTGCGTGCTTCTTCTTCCTTTCCTCTCATTTTCTCTATCTCTTCTCATTCCTATTTTTAAATGCTCCTTCCAGTTCCCCTCCCATCACCTTCCTCTTTTCAGACCTCTGACCCTCGAGCTCCATTGTGTTGGCTCTGCAGGAGGCGCGTCTCATTCTCTCTTCCAGAAACAATACAAATTTTCAGTTGTTGGAAGAGTGCACAATGAGCAACGGGTATGGTGTTCAGGTTAGTTTTTTCCTTTTCTTCTTTTTTCAATTTATATATAAATATGAGTCACATATATACAGTCTCCCTATATGTACACATGTTTTTGTCGGTCGCTCCAGGAACAAACGAGAGAACTTGATTATGTTTCAAAAACCAGAAAACTCGATGTCTCCTCTGCTGTTTCGGTGTGAAATTATTGTTATTTCAGGGGAGAAGAAATTTGAGATTTTACATGCGTAAATACACTAAATACTACATAACGATGACGACAACGACGTCAAGCTTTTAGTGACGATTGGAGAAAACTTTAGTTTAGAGTTATTGTTTATTTGAATAAGGGAGAGAGAACGAGAAAACAAATAATGGGATAATCAGCTGACCCGAGAAAAAAATTCAAAAAAGGAGAGTTTGGAAATTGTAGGGTTTTTGGAAAAGAGAATTGAATATTTGTTAATTTTTTGGTTTTTTCGTGGAAAAATGTCGAAAAAGGCGTCTGAATTTTAACAAACACTGAAAAATGCCAGTTTTTGTCAAAATTTAGCAGAGAGTAGGTGGAAATTCGCTGAAACTCGCTCAAGTATTTTTCTTTAAAAAATCTAAATTTTCATCACAAAATCAGAATCGTTTGCATTTTAGCGTGAAAGTATCAAAGAAATTTGAGAAAAATGTGAAATTATCTATTGGCTCGGCACTGTTCTTCCAACTGGGCTCCACCGAAATTCCCTTGAAAAATGTATCTTTTTCTCTGAGTCTCTCAATTTCGTACAGGATTTTCGTAGGTTTCGGTAGAGCACGATTGTAAGACGCGTGTCGTCCTAATATCTGTTAGAGACACGGAGTTTTGAAAGTCGCATTTTCCTGAAAATGTTTTAATTTCGTGAAAGATAGTACTGCAACTCGCAATTTTTTGAAATTCTGTACGAAGTTTCATTCGACATTTTGAGCATTTTCGCAAAATTTAGTTGCACAATTTAAATTTTTCCGAGAAAGTTAGCCGAAAATGCTGAAAAAGTCAAATTTCTATCCAATATTCTGGAATTTTTAGCGAAAATGCAATTAAATTGACACTATATGATTTCAGTGACGTAAATCTAGATAATAAACAAAACTCCAAAGTACATAATAATTTAAGAATTGAATTCCCAAGTTTTCCTAGACATTCTGAGAAAAAATATAAGTTTAAATAGATTCTAAAAACAAAAAATGCACTTTCGTCCCAAATTAATCAAAAATTTGTTTTCAGACGGTCAACAACGAGACAACAATCAGTGATTCGAGTGCCGATGTTTCGTACGCCAAACCGATTGGACAAGTAGCTGGAGCAGATTTCATCAAACACAGTTGTGAGTTTTCATCTCTGAAAACGTTTCACTCAAAACAACACATTTCCGGGTATTCCATTGATTTCTCCTTTCCAAGAAGAGAAAGTGATGGTTGTCTATTGTTATCTTTTGGATATCATTTCCCCCATTTATAATTTTCTTTTTCTCTCCCGAGATTGGAAGAAACCGAAGGGGGGATAACAGGCTGTACGCACGCAATGGCATAAAGTGGACATGTCATAAGTGATAAAATCAGTCGTGTTTTCCACACCGAGAATTCATATTTATTCCTCATTTTTATCCAGTGGAATTCGGAATTCGCAATCTAAAAATTCCAATTAATTGGAAACCGATGGACGAAAAACCTTCTCTCCCTCTAATTACAAATTTCCGCCCCATGCACGAGAAACGAGAAAATACGAGAAAAAGACGGAACTTTTTTTTCTTATTCTTTTTCTTTCTATTTTCCTCATCTAAAGTACATTGTCTTCATCATTCTCTCCTCCAGATGTTGTTGTTGTTTTTCTTTGAATTCGTCGCCGTCGGATTCGTTGTCTGCCACGTGACCTTGGTACAAAAGTGGTTTTTTCATTCGCATTTTGCCGCCTAATGTTGGGTCGCAACCAGCTGTGTTGTTGTTGTCCACCTGTTTTCAAATGGTTTTACTGCGAGGATTTGTGATTTTTGAAATATGGATTGATTTTTGGAACCGGAAATTTTCAAATTTTCAGTTCAACCTGTCTTGAATTTGAGAAGGTTTGTAATCATTTCGCGATTCTCAAAAAGGGATTGTGGCTCTATGGCAATTTGAACGAACCTGCAGACATACTTTTTCGTCTGGAATTGAATATTTTTTATGGCGAAAATTTTTAAAGGTATTTAGATCGGAAAAATTGTTTAGAACTTGGTTTAGGTCGTAAAAATTTTTTCAATAATTTCTAAATTGAAACAATTCTCCGAGATTCCAAACTTTTCAATCATGTATGCCTGTCCCAGAGCCATATGTAGCTCATAACTTCAGAAAGGTCAAATTGATAATTAAGAAAACTAACCGATTTGTACTTTCTCTGAAGATCACATTTTCGTGATACACTGTAATCTCATCTGCCGATTTTTCAGCATCATGTATCATCTAGAAAAGGCGGTACTCTCTCAGTACATCTTCTATCTTGAATTGATTCGGTCCAGAACTTCTTGACTTGCCTCAATTTCGATGAACGAGCAATCCTACTTTCTGGTATACTGCAGAATCCAAGAACGAAACGGAAAGCCCATTCTGTTTTCTCCAAATTTGTAGAATTCAAGTTCGGAATTTCCATTTTTGGCAATGTGCCGGGTGCTGAAACTAGTCGAGTCACGTGGTATAGTATATCAGACTCCTCATAGTATATCAGACTCCTCCTTTTTTGTCACACGACAAAATCTGGAAAATCTAACGGCGAGGTCGTTATATTTGCAGATTTGGAAAACACCTACATACTGCAAAACAGTTTTTTTGTTCACGGTAAAACGATTTTCCTTTCACAAATTTGCCCAAATCATCGAATTAGGGGCATAGAGACTCAAATCTACCCATCCCTAGACTCTAGGTTATTCAATTCCCAATGAATAAACTCACATGAGAAGGGAATCTTTCTTGGTTTTTATATTAAAAAGAGGCACAAACTCACTAATTCTTACTCTGTGTGTGTTTTTGCCCTTTTTCCCTATTCATTGCCTCCTTTTCCTCGTCTCTTCTTCTCAACGATCTCTGATTCTCGGATCTCTCAGAATTCGAAAAGAATTCTTTTCATAAAATAACGCACACTTTCAATTTTTCGGGTCACATGTCTTTTCTCTCGTTTTTCGAAATGTTGTTCTCATTGGAAATGAACGAACATCTGGCCGATTTCCTCTCTCTACACGATCATAATGTTGGTTGAACAAACGGAAATAACCACTGGTAATCTAGTCATGATTCTCTTCTTTTTCTTCTTTTTGGAAGTCCACGAGGGGACAGAGATCCTCTCTGAGCAGAGGAAGCAACTTGAAGACTCCTTCATGATGAAAAGGGATGACATGTGCCGTCTCCGCAGACACCCTTTCTGAGTTGACAGCTGTCTTGTCCGACATATCAGTAGCCTTGAAAATGCTTCTTTTTTTCAATGTGCTCATCCAATGGGCTTTTTGATAATTGATTACCAAGGACCAACTGTCTGCTTGAGACGTTTGGGGAGTGCACTCGATGAAGTTGTACGGATTGTTTTAAAGAGGAAAAACAGAAGAATTTTGGGTTCACACCAACTGTTCTTTCGTTTGGAAGAAAATCTTTGTTCCATTGGTATTTCATGAGGGGTTCTTTGAGTCATTGGAGGAGGGTGGATTGTAGGTTCTGGAGATTTAACGATTCTGAAGTTTTCTGATGATCAGATAATCATTAGATGAGTCGCTGCTACCCAATGAAATCACGGTAGACCTGAATTAGATAACCTAATTTGAAGTATTCTGCTCTAGTTATGGTTAGATGAGTCGCTACTCAGCGAATTCCAGTAAGGGATCTTTCTGCAAAACTTAGCCTTGATGATTCTGCTTCATGTTGAAAATTTTGAACAAAAGTGGGCGGAGCCTATGACTAAAAAATCCTTATGAAATCCCACTTGTAACAAAATGCTTTGTGTGATTGAACAGCTGATTCTTACTCTCATCCTGCAAAGATTTCGCCAGACCCGTCATTTCGTATCGATCTGGAAATTTCAGCAAACCTCCTTGTTCTCCTGAACATTTGTATCCATTGTTGCCCCCCGCTGTCGTCACTTCTCTCCAATGGAATTCGTCTTTTTCTACTTTTTCCGTTCCATTATTCACCAGTTAGCACCTCTCCTGTTCCGTGTCTCTTTGCTTATTCTTTTCGGAATTCTTTGTTCCTCCCACCCCCTTCGAATGGTACTTCAGACGTCTTCTCTTCGCTTCGTGAATCTTTTCTCCTCGGAAAAGAACATTGAGCTCTTACAGAACTCATCGCAAAAAGGTTTTTTTCCTTTCTCTAATTTGATCACCTCTTCTTGCTTGTCGTGTCCTTCTTATTCTTATTTAGAAGAAAAAAAGGTCTTTGTCCTCTGAGTAATTGAGCAAGTTTGGTACTGGTCCGTGTCCCCTGGCTCCGTGGGAGTTCCAACGGCTGTGTTGAGATGATGTACGACTTCCTTCCGTTTCAGAGAGGAAAATGTTTGTAGAATGCAAGAAAGGGGATAATTGCGGTTGGGTTAACAACTTCCTCGTTTTAGTCTTAGCCAAACAAGTTGGTTTTTTTTTCGTTTTTCTACGGATTATTTGTCAGACTCACGGAGACACTTCAGAATTTTCAAGTAGTACCTTTGAAGTTATCATTTTTGACTTGTTAGGGATTGAAATGGGAAATCTGAGCTGGAGTCGCTAGTAAAAACCAAAAGAAGCGGGTGAGCTTATGTTCTGAATTTTTGAAATTTTAGCAGATTTAAGCAGAGGCTGTAAAGGAATAGGAAAGAGCTTTGCTAGAATTGTTTAAATCTTTAGGGACGGATTTTGAGCTCAGTTACGTTTTCAGTATCTAGGGATTTGATCTATCAGCTCTGGATAGCTGACATTGATTGATTTTGGCCTCAACTATTCCGACGATTCCAGTTAACCACCTATTTCTGTACCTAACTCAATGCCCTTTCATCTGAAAAACATTCGAACGAAGATCACTTTTATTCTATTCTAAATTAGAATTTCTAATCCTTCCATTTTGACAACCTGTTCCTCGGAACATTCATTCGATGTCACTCAAAATCACTTAAACCCGCACCCAATTTCAAGAATTCGCTCTCTTCAAGTGTTCTCACACAACGTGTTCCTTATTCGGTTCAACATGAAAAAAGCGAGAAATTGAGAGCAGTGTCAAACGGAGAGAGTCCCTTTTCCTTCTCTCTTTCAATTCTCTCTTCCTCTGACACAGTATTTTTTCTCTCAGTCATCCTGGACGGCTCCCCCTTCTTCTTCCTCCTACATCTGATGGGCACAAGGCTCTTTTTTTTCTCAACAACACAACACACCGCCGCCCCGGTTGTTTTGTTCTTCATCTGTCTCGTTTCTCCGCTACTTTTTCATCTTCATCATCATCCTTCTTCCTTTTCTTCTTCCTTTTTCTGTGATGCCGTCCATCAGTCCGTCATTTTTTGGACTCATCATTATATGGAGACCTTCACCAGGGCTCGCAGACAACACAACTATTTTTTGTTTACCACAGCAATTCGTGTGTGTGTGCCGTTGTCCCAAAAAGGTTCCGATTTCACTTCTCACGGCTTCGCTCTGTCACACTCGTTTTCTTCTTTTTCTTCTTGTTCTCAACGTCTTCTGACATCAGAAGATGAATTTCGGAGGTTTTCTATTAGAACGGCATGCTTATTACAAGCGCGCTTTACCGAAACCGTCGGAAATTGTGTGCGAAATTGAGAGACTCAGAGAAAATGAGACACTTCTCAAGGATATCGGCGGAGCGCAGTTGTAAGAACTGTGCTGAGCCAATAGGACGTTTTTAAACCAGACGATTTGAAACCGAGACGTTTTAAAATGGAAATTAGACATTTTACATTTCAATCTTGTTTGGATTCCAAACTTTCGAAAAAAGTGTTCCAGGTGCCGAATTAAGTCGTAAATCCACACCAAATCCTGCTCCCACCTGTGTTTTTCTCACCAAACACCAAAAAATTAGAAATCAGTATCCAAATATTTATAGATTCCCTTCTGAAATAATATATATCTCTGATCTATAATCTATTTTCGCCACCATTTCCGTCGTTGTCAAACATCAACAAATATTGTTTTTTCGTCTGTCTGCTCCCCTTTTTCGACCCATTTTTTTCTCTTTTCAACGTGGAACAATTAGGGAAATTAAATTGTCGAGCATAAAAAGGTTCCTCCCACATCTTTTTTCTTCCAACAAAGTGTTCAGACAACAATAGGCGAAAAGTGTTTTTGTTGTTTTCCTTTTTTGGGAAGGAGCAGAAGGCGTATGCCAAGAAGCATAAAAGAGAAATCTCAGTATGTTTTATCGCTTTTTTGGATCTCACTCTTGCTGGAATCTCTGTTTTTTTTCTTTGAGAAAAAGTGTGACACCCCGAAAAGTCACAAGGAGAGTCTAGACTTTTCTATAACTTCATTCCTAATTCTCCATATCACCGTGGTAACGGGCTGTTCGGTTCCAATTGAATAACCTCCCACGTCTTCATAAAAGGAGGAAAATTCATATTGTGAATTATTCAATCCCTAAAAAGGGTCGGTGACCTTCAACCTATTTCTTCCTTCCTTTTAGGCGAAAAGGCCATCAGAATCGGTTGAAGCGTGAAAGTCGCCGTGAGAGAGCACATGGCTCCTTATTCTTCTTTCTTTTTTAAGCTCCCCGATCGAGTCCTTTCTTGGTGTGGTACATACACTTATTATGATGATTGACGTCTTTGCGTCCGATCTATTTTTATATCCCTTCGAGCTCTTTGGAGCATGGCGAAGAGGAAAAGAGTGAGAACTCAAGGTGATTGGCACATTGCCAAAACTCCCGCCGCCCGACCTACCGCTCTTTTCCGCGCTCTCCATGAAAGACGCCACTAATCGGTGAGGAAGGAGAGAGAGAGCAAGTTTATATTACTTATGGCTCACACACACACATATATACGGAAAGACACACGTCTCGCGCCCCACACGCGGCACCGCTTATTTGCTCTTTGTCAAGCACTCTTGCACATTTTGGCAGCGGATGGGTTGGGAGGAGGGCGCCACCGTCGCCGCCGCCGCGTTCTCTGCGATAACCTGACTCTTTCTGGGAGCACAGATGATAGGAGCAAAAGAAACACATAGAGTAGTTTCGCTCTCATTTCAACAAGCACTTCACCTCTGCCCTCGAATAATTTTTGTGTTTCTCCTCGAAGCGAGTTGTTCCTTTCTTTTCTTTCCCAAACATTGTGTTCTCTGCACTCTTTTCACCTTTGAAAATGGCATGAAAGAGAGTGAGAGACACAAACCAATTGAAATTGGATACATTTTGGGTTTCCCCCCTCCTCTTATGAGCAAATAGAGGAATCAGTTTTGGAATGAACAGATTTGTTCTCACTCAAAACACAGTCTATTTTTTGAGACTACGAGTCAAATACCATTCATTGAATAACTGGTTGTAGAGCTACTTGTTATTCTGTTCATTTCATTTGCTCAATTGTTCACAAATAATGTATTTTGTAGGAAAACTGTCAAATGTTTTTGTTGCTATAACTGGAATACTGTAATCTGGAAATCCCACAGTTTTCAGTCTTCTGAAATTTTAACTCCCATCTTGATTATAATCTGGAACTCTCATGGAACTAATCTATGTGGTTATGATAGTAGTTAATTTGGGATTCTTAAAATTGAAGAATCTCTGGGTCAGAAGTCATGTATCCTAGATGCTTCAGAATTTTGAGAATTCTCAACTCGATCATTTTATAGACGATATCAAAATCTTCAATTTGAGATATCGTTTGTATCGGACTCCCTTTTCTGAATAAAGTTACGATAATGCCAGTGAAATCTTCTATACATCTAATTTTCGGAAGATTTTCCAGCACCCCATGACATTTTTTTCTGAAATCTTATTGTCTGAAATGCCATTTTTGTTCATTTTCTGCCGAATTTACTTTATCTATAATCTTGTATAATGCCAACTCCCTCTTCCTTTCTGACCTTTTCGTTTTCATTTTCTCTTCTCGATTTTCCGTCCACAATCTCAACATTTTCTAAACTTTCAAGAAGTCCATCTCTCCTCGATCCTTCTCTTCTTCTTCTCACGCCTTCTCCTCTTCGGATGACCTACGCTGAATCGACTCGATCCGCCGTCGTCTACTCGTCGATTGTGCCCCCACCACGTACACCTGTCGGTCCTTCCATGTTGAAAGATGGTGTGCGGAAAGGCTCCGCCCCCTTACAACCGATACAACCGAAAAATGGAATAAATAGTCTGGATTATTGGAGTAAATCAGAAGACGAGAAATCAGGGATCACCTGCTATTACAGTCGACACAATATTCAATTTCCATCGCAACGGCAGATTAGTCGAATGAAACAAACGCCTGGAAGGCCTACAATGAATGGATTTCCGTCTACTTCAACTGCCCAAAACGGGAATGGAGTAGTACGGTACCCACCGTTTCCACAGAACACTCCAGAATCTGTGATGAGTCCACCAGTGGGAATCTACCGTAACGTGCCAGCAATGCCACGTGCAAAACTGTCAAAAGACGAGAAAAACGGTGGTGTGAAACAACGGGAAGACGGTAATCCAAAGAATGTGGTGTGGGGTGGATCATCACGAAGAGATGATGAGAATGGTGCCACGTCAGCAATCACTCCGTTGAATCCTTTTCCAGCAAGTGGTAAGAAAACTGGAAATGTGTTGTTTTTGGGATGAGATTTGAATTATACAAAAATCTGAAATTAAAAATGACTAATGACTATCCAAGTTTCAGCATCAAATGAGAAGAAACGATCAACTGCAAGAAGGAAACCGAGATGGGCGCGCTGTTTTCAGACGCTCTTCTGCTGTGTCACACCGCCCAGAGAGATCGGTGAGTTGTTTTTTCTGTAATTCTCGAAAAAAAAGAAGTTTTTTGGAATCTGAAACTTGTAAATTGATCGTTTCGAAATTATGTCATCTCGCAACTTTTAGAGACTAAAGTTACGGGATGGAATAGTTACAAAACGGTCAGTTTCGAAGTGTCCCGGAGCACATTTTTGTAGTTTATATCTTTTTTGTAGCTCTTCTATTAGCTCGGCACAGTTCTTGCAACTGCGCTCCACCGAAACGCCCTTGACAAATGTCTATTTTTCTCTGAGTCTCGCAATTTCTCACGCAAAATTCTTCGGTTTCGGCAGAGCGCGTTTGTAAAAAGCGTGCCGTGCTAATAGTTGCCTGAAAAAAACGTTTTGAAACCAGGAATACCAAAACCAACACATTTTGAAACTTTTGATCTCATGTTAACCGCAAAAATTTGGTTTCAAAGTTTCAAAACGTCCTTCAGCTGTTTTTCTCTGAAAATCACATGAAAAATGAACATTTCAAGGGCAAATATTTTGTCGAACTTCCAACATCTCGAGGTTCTTTCAGTCACCCGCAAAACAATTATTTTGATCGCCTCACTTCACTCCCCCCTCCTCGAAAAAATGTTTTTCTCATTCCTCTGATGTTCCAGTTATTACACTCACTCCTATCCTCTCTGATTCTCGTTTTCCCTCTTTTCCATCAAAAATCTTCCAATCATTCGGAAATCCGCCTCGTCTCATCCACCCACAAATGATCTTTTCTTCATCATATTTCTATCAAAACTACCATTGATTTGTGTCCATACCATTCCCATTACTATCAAAAAGTCAATATTTTCCGATTCACGAACGCGGCGGCTCAACTTGTCGAAAGACGGCAAAGTGAGTTCAGCCGGGGTGCCGAAAAAAGAGATTTTTGAAAAAAAAAGTGAGGGCAGCTGGTTTTGATTTATTTGCGAATAATCGGTCTCCTTACTCGTTCCTCCTCCTCCCATCACCCCGCCGCCTCAGGCAATGTGTCACAACCACAATTTTGATGAGGAGAGGTGATGGGCTCACGCGCACAGAATTTTTGAACTTGCGCAATGTTTGCACAGACATGAAACAGTGGAAATTTGATGGGATTTAAAGGAAAGGAGAGAGAATAGTTAAGAGAGGTTTAGACGGGAAAAGTGACTGGAAGTTTTAATTATGAAGAAAATGTCTGAAACTGAATAACTTATGAAAGATTGTCCCAATCTTGAAAAATCGAAATTTCAGATAATTTTCGGACTTTTATTATTAGCACGGCACGCATCTTACAACCGCGCTCTACCGAAACCGAAGAAATTTGTGTGCGAAGTTGAGAGACTCGGAGAAAAAGAGACATTTTTCGAAGGTATTTCGGTGGAGCGCAGTTGTAAGAAATGTGTCCAGCTAATAGCAAAAAAAGAACATTCGGTTTTCATTTTTTTGCTGAAAATCGAACTTTTTTAGATTTCGAAATTGAAAAATCGCAATTTTGGGAGAGCTTTCATCGAAAAAATTCACTAGAAATCTTCAGCAGAAGATCAGTTTCCTGTATTCATTATCTCGGCACAATTTTCTTCGTTTTCGGTAGAGCGCGGTTGTTAGAAGCGCGCCGTGCTAATAGAATACTGTAAATCCGGAAACTTGACAATTCAGCTCTTTGCCTTATCTTCTCATTCCGAAACTCTTTTTTCTCCTTCACTTTCAGTCTGTAGAACTCTTCTAATCCTTTTGAATCGACCCCCTATACCCACCCAACTCTTTCCAGCAGACAGGATTTCCCTGAACTCTATATCATCAATGTTTGACCGGTCACTTTCACTACTCCATCACTCATTTCACTTCATTCCCCGTAGTCAAAAAGTCGAAAACTTTGACCAGAGAGACAGAAAACTCTTCAAAAAATCATCCCATTTCATAATCTCCCTCCTCGTCTTCCCACAAAATATCATCTTTTCCTCATATTCTCAAATTACTCCGAGAACCCCCGCACTGGAAAGATGAAAACGCAGTTTTTCATCTCTCTTTTTTGTGATTTCCGAAACAGATGGTGCCACTCGGTGTGCCTGGGACCCATCCAAAGAACTCGAACTTTGATTCATACGAAGTTTCCTGCGGGTTTCTTCAAGTTGTGGGAGTTGAAATGAAGAGTTTTTGGAAGAAGAAGAGATAGACAGCTGGTGGGATTTGTTTCCCTTCCAAACTCATGCTCATTGATCACATAAAACACATAAAAATGATAGGAGCATCCATGTTTCCGGTGGATCGAAAAAGATGAAAAAGATGAAAAACCAACTGATTTTGCAGAGAAAATACAATCAAACCAGCGAACGAACAGTACCAACAACAATCATCAGAATGGAAGACCGTCGACACCGACGAATGCGGGACCCCCAATTCAGCTTATCACACAGGTATCCTTTCCTGTCTCTGAATCCCGCAATTCCAGATTCCATTTTCTAGGTGCATCGTGACGGAACGGTGACAGGACTACCGGCGACAAATCAGAATGGTCAGCCGATTGGCCCAGCTGGTGATGGAGTGACAACGTATGAGAAGATTGCCAATGATTCGATTGTGAGTTTTTGAACAATTGTTTTTCAGCGATTTTGAGTAATACTGGAATCATATAAAATAGCCTTGAAAGATCTGGCGCGTTTAGTAGCAATGAAGGATACAGTTAAGTTCAGGTTATTAAATTGTTGATTACTGCGAACTTAAAGTGGGCGTGTCCTGGCTCCGCCCATTTCTGTAATTAAGTAATTACTTGCAATGGTATCACTTAAAATTAGTAATTTTTCAAATCTGGCTGAAAAGTGGGCGGAGCCTAGATAAATAGAATTCGATAGAAATATAAACTTTTCCAGTTTCAAAATCATCATTTTCAAAATTTTTGGCTTTTTTTGATTCCGCCCATTTCTAGAAATTGGTTTTGCATTATAGGGTGTGTTATCGCCAAAATCCCAATAGTTATCTGAAATGGTGGGCGGAGCCTAGTCGAATGAGCACCGCTTATTTTCAGACGTGTTTAAGTTTTTAGGAAGCATCATTACGCCACGTTCCTGAATTCTCAGCCAGTGATTCTCTAAAAGTGTGTGGAGCCTCCCTAATTAGCCCGCCCTGGTAGTTTTCCTCCCCCACTCAACCTTCCGTCTCTCTCCTAAAAGCTCTTAAAACAACGTCAGAGGAATTTTTATGGCTTTCTGCCTTTGAACTCGCTTCTTCTTTTTCTTCTTTTCGACCTTTGTCCTTCATCTCTCGCCAACTCACTCGACATTCTTCTTCTTTGCAAAACTCATCTTCTCTCTATCATCTTCGAAAACAATCGAGAGAGTGGCAAAACAGGCGGAGCTCCTTGCTCCCCTTCAGGTGTGCTTTGCCCCCAGAGAGAATCATAACAGTTTTGTTTCATCTTTAAGTGAAAAAGAAAAGAAAGAAGTGCAGTTCTCTCTTGAGTGAGTGTAATACCTTCTCTTCTCTTCCGGAGCTCACTTTTTTTTCATTGGCGAGCGGGGCAAGTCACCGGTTCAAACCAAGCTTTTCGACACAACTTTTTCGCTGATTTTCGTTTCGTTTTTCATCCATCCCGATTCATTAATTATTTGATATTTTTTACTTGTTAGAAACAATGCGGGAACCCCAAAATGTGAAACGGAGACATATGATGTTCCAAGACGAGTTTGACTATCGGTTAAACTATCGAGAACTCATCGAATGGAAACCCGGAAGGACACCGTCGGCGTTAGAAATTATGGAATTAGGATTATTGAGTTGTAAAAAGGTATCATTCCAGGCTGGAATTTCCAGTGTAACCCAAAATCTGCAAATTTTCATTTTTGAATTTTGAAAATTACTATGAATCTGTTCAGGGAACCATCAACGAGAAGCCACTTCTACCCCCATTGTTACCCCAAGATAGCAATAAAAAGTGTTTGGTGATCGATCTTGATGAGACACTGGTGCATTCTTCGTTCAAGGTGAGTTAATCGCTGGAAATTGGCTGAAAATTAGTGAGAATTCGATTATTTTCAACCATAAGTATAGTTTAGAATATATTGAGATTAGCTGGAAATAACTGAAATGGGCGACTTCTAGCTCTCTTTTTCAAAATTTTAAAAGTCATATACTCAACATTTCTCTGAAAAACTTACTTCTAAAAATTCTATATCGATAGGAGAACATGCCATACTAATAGGGAACTTTTTCCAGTCCATTCATCAATCTTTTGAACCGCGAAGTCGAAAATTTTTGAACTCAATTCAAAACAAACTGGAATGTGTTGACGTTTTTCAAGTGAACAGCTGTTCTTTCTTCTCTTTTTCACACATCACTTATCTCAATCTAGTCATCTGAAATTCTATCTACTTTCAGCCCGTGAAGAATCCAGATTTCGTGATTCCCGTCGAGATTGATGGTGTCGAGCATCAAGTTTATGTACTGAAACGACCGTACGTCGACGAGTTTCTCGCCAAAGTTGGCGAACATTTCGAGTGTATTCTGTTCACCGCGTCGCTGGCAAAATACGCGGATCCAGTCGCCGATTTGCTGGACAAGAAGAAGGTGTTCAGAGGAAGACTCTTCCGTGAAGCGTGTGTATTCCATAAGGGTAATTATGTGAAAGGTGAGTAATTAGGAATTGATAATTAGCATTGAGAGAGAATTTTTCATTTTCAGACTTGAGTCGTCTAGGAAGAAATCTGAATCAATGTCTGATAATTGACAACTCGCCAGCCAGTTATGCATTCCATCCTGAAAATGCGGTAAGTGAGATTTCTGATGAATGAAAAATCTGGAACAAGAGATTCAGGTACCCGTCACGACGTGGTTCGATGATCCAGCTGATACAGAGCTCCTGGATATTCTGCCCTCGTTGGAGCATTTGAATGGGGTAAGTAAGGGATTAGGTGGGGAATTTGAGACGTTTTGGAACCATACCGTTTTGAAACCGAATGATTTCTGTCGGAAATGGTTTCGAAATGTCTTGGTGAGTTTGGAAATTCCAGATTTTGGGAACTCAAATCCAGCTGATTCTGTACCAAACAAACAAAGCACAGTTCTTACAACTGCGCTCCGCCGAAATTCCCTTGAAAAATGTCTCTCTTTCTCTGATTCTCTCAATTTCGCACACAATCTTCTTCGGTTTCGGTAGAGCGCGGTTGTAAGAAGCGTACCGCGATAATACTTTCCGAGAAGAATTTTCCAGAAATTATTTTTTCGAAAAAATCAAAATTCTTCAATTTTTCACATAAAACTGAAATCTATTATAATTTTTTTTCAGTTCTCAAGCATTTACGACCTGTATCGCCCCGAAGAAGGACCACAATCAGAGCTTCTGAATCATTGCTCATGCTGATTCTCTCCCTCTCTCTCTCTCCAATTTTCACAAAATCTTCATTCTTCAAATAATCTTGTCATCATCTCCACAGTCAACCCGATAGCTGTTTCTTTTTTATTCGGTTTTTAAAGAATATTGCCCCCCTCCTGTCTACTTCTCTTCAATAAATTTGATGGAAATACATATCCTCTCAGGATTCACCGCCCCCTCTCCCTTCTCTCCACTTGCCTTTTGTTATAATTTTAAATTTTTTTAACATTTTTAAAGCCCACCCTCCAGACTCCCCTCATCATCATTTTCATTCGAATTGTGATCTTTTTTTCTCCAAAAATCATCAAAAGAATTGCCCCTTTTTAGTTTCAAACCCGTCGTAGATTTCCCCTTTCCCATCTTTTTACCTTTTTCTCACCCTGTTTTTACAAAATTTGTTAGATTTTATATTCTCACACACATTTCTCCAAATTCTTCAATACATTGCAAACAAATCTGTCATTCTCTTTTTCTGTATTCCTATTAGCTGCTCTCCCAGTCAGTTTTTGTTGTTTTTTCCCCTCAAATTTCTAGTGAAATTCTGCTGTAAATATGAGCCTTATTTTACGGATTTCAGGTGGATTCTTTCGGTTTCCCTGGTTTCAGAAAAACCGAATCAATCTATCTGAATTCTGGCCCCCTCATCCCACTTGTTCCCAAGCAATCCTCCCAAAATTCTGAAAACGTGCATCACCCCCGTTCCCATCCCCTCCCCCCCGCCAGTGCCTTCCGTTCCAATTTTCAACCCGAGTTCGCCTTTTTCTGTTCCCCTTGAAACACACGTATCGCTAAACAATCAAAAAAATTTTGAATTTCAAAAACAATTTTCTTTTTTTTGCCGCAGTATTATGCAAAGTTTTCTTCTCTTCCCGGTTCCATGCCTACACCTCCCCTAAGTTTTTATAAATATTCAAACATGAATCAAGACCACAAAATTTTATAGTTAACCAAGAAAGAATAGTGAATCAATACCAATACACTTTGCTGACAAGAACGATTTTAAAAAGCGGCGGGAACCTATCAATACTTTGAAATAAAATGTTAAAAGCCCAAAAGACAAGAAAAGGCGGCGGGAAAAGAAAGATTCTACAAGAATAAAAATAGTTTTAAATTTTAAAATTAGGTCGGTCGGACGACTGGTCCATAAGGTCCATTATTCACGATAACGACTTGATTTCTCAGGTAAGTTTGAATAAACTCGTGAACATCGAAGAACTGGAGATGCCGCATTTTCCGTACGAGATTGGCTTTTAGTTCGGATAACTGAAAGTTTGAATATTTTAGAATATACTTTTATTCTCAAACTCACTGTCAACTCTCGGTTCTCGCTCGCATAGTCGAATACAATTCTCTGAATTTCGATTTTGATTTGCTTGACCTCCTCTGATTCTCCTCCTCCGCTAGCGGCCGCCGCCTTTCGAAGACGACCGAAAAATGATGCGCAATTTTCTTCTCCCCGCGGGTAATAACTGCTTCCGGGTCCAGGATTCTGAGACCGCCCATATGGATCGTAGCTTCCTGGCTGTACTTGATGCCATTGCTCGTTCCTATTCCGGCGGTCATTGAAATCCGTAGAGGGAACACGATTATTGTATGGATTAACCGGCGGGTAAACATCGTTATACTGTCGTTGCTGGCTTGAATATTGAGGCTGATTCATCGGCGGGATTTGATGAAGACTATTCGATGGGATTGAATCATAATTCATATCGTTGCGAGGTACCGGAGGTCTCATAGCATCTCTCATACTGGAGTACTGGTTATCCATATGTTGCGGGTTGGCATGATTAGAAATACGACTAGTTGGTCGGTAGGAATCTTGGCTGAAAATGTTCATATCATTATAACAAGTTTTGTATGAAGTTGCAAAGAATCTGCCCAAGAGGTTGAGAAGAGGTTTGCATGGTTAATCATGCCACCACGCCCTTTTAACACACAACTCTATTCCAATCACAACTCACTTCTGATGCTGGTACGGTTGTTGTTGTGGCAATGTTGATGATGACTGGGATCCAATCGGATACGGATTTTGTGGAAGCGGCTGCTGATATTGTTGTTGCATCGGCTGGTATTGAGGCTGGGAAGCTGAATGATCTGGGAACAACGGCGGGTTTTGTTGCACGAGATTCTGATGCTGCGGGTATTGCTGTTGGGACGGAGCGGATTGAGCGTAGTTCTGAGGAGCGGGTTGAGCGTGGTTCTGAGGAGCGGGTTGAGCGTGGTTCTGAGGAGCGGGTTGAGCGTAATTCTGAGGAGCCATTCCTTGACGATTTCTTCCTTGATACTGAAAACCGAGAGAATTATTCAACACAATTAATGAGCTCAAACTGACAGTTTCTACGAATGGTGTACTGTAAATAGGTTCTTGTTGTTGTTGCTGCATTTGTGGAGCCTGCTGTGGAGGCGGTTGCGGGACACTTCTTTGGACCGTCGGCGGGAGAATATTACCGAATCCCTTGGTTGGCGCTGGCTCTTCATATGCTTGTGGTTGAGACGGTCCTGGATTCGAGGATGCGGACATCCATGGATGTGAGGCGGGAACTTGATTAAAACCACTTCTCATGCGCATTTCGGAGAGTTGTTCACGTCGCAATCTATCCGCTTCTTCCTGTTTATTTCTTTCCAAAACACCTTCTGCTGGTTTATATGGCATTTGAGCTGGACAGCGATCTTGGTCATGGGTAGATGAGGATACGATGAGTGGGAGCGTATTGGCGGCGACTGTCGCCGGTGGTGGCGGGAGAAAGACTTCCTCTGCATTTACTTGAGCATCGGCATTCAAGGGTTGTGGGACGGGGGATGGCGCGGCGGGAGCGGTAGCGGGAGCTGGTGCGAGAGCCGATGGAGCATCGAATGGAGATTGTCTTGGAGCAACAACCGACTCTTCTCGTTCTTCTTGTTCCACTGCAGTAGATGCACGCGGGTTCGAGGGTTCAGGAGCTCTTGCAGATTTATGTTTGTAGAATGGATTCGTTTGGAAGCGGGTAACTGAAAAAATAAATACATTTTTTAATGAATTTTCACGACTTTTTTTGTATTTCATGAGAGCAAGTCCTCACCGGGCGGCACATGCACTTCAGCTTTATGCTTTTTTCTTCGCTCCATCTCCCTTGCTTCTTTTCTCAATCTTTTCTCGTTTCTCTCTATCGTTTTCCTCTTCTGATCTTCGGGATCGTCGTCTGAGTAACATCCTTCGGACACCTCGTCACTCTCCGACGACGACGCACCGAACGTTTGGAGTCGGCGTGTTTCGTACCCACCTTGAGCGTTTCTGTTACCATTGACACCCGCGGATATCGGCTGAACCATAGCACCTGCGAATGGATCAATTGGTCTGTAGGATGACTGAGGCACCGTATTTGAGTTGCGGCTTTCTTGACTTGGACTACGAGCGCGTTGATTACGAGCAGTTGGAGACGGAGACCGTCGACCATATTCCGGTTGGGTGCTGGAGGATGGACCGGCCTGATTTTCACGTGCTGATGTAGAGGGCATCTGGAATTCGAAATTCGAGATTCAAAAGCTTGTTTGTGTTTCCTTACCAATGATCCATCGTCATCATCGTCGTTTATCCCACCGGCAAACGTGCTAGATCGATAGTTGGGATCTTGTTCAATTTTTCGTTTCGGCTGCTGTGAAGCTGAAACTTTTTTACTCATTACTTATTTTTCGAATCACTAAACCAACCTCCACGCGGCAATCCTCGCTGACCCTGGCCTCCGTAATTTCTTCCGAAATTTTTGTTTTTCTCGTTTCCAGACGACCATTTCTCTTCGACGTCTTTAATATCATTGGCGGTGAACATTCTTACGGGCCCTGGAAACATTGGTTTAAAGCGACAAGTGATACCTCAAAGACACTCACGATTCTCGCTATCAGCTCTGAAACAAAACTGAGATGTTGGATTCTCAACCACGACGATTTCGGCGAATCTAGCCATTTGCACGAACTTTTTAAGTGTCGATCGTCCTGTGAACGCGTTAAACCATTCCGAATTCCATACTTTTGTCTCGTCAAGATTGAGTTTATTAAAGTATTTCTTGTGAATTTCGGGGTATTTTTTGCCAGTCACCATATCCAGATAACCATTGCTGAGAGTTTGATAAGGAAGTAGCATGATGCGATATTCTTCACGAACAGCATTCATAAGCTCAACAATCATATTAAATGATATGAGAGCATTTACTTCTTTCTCCGCGGATGGGTAATGTTCTGCTTCTCGCTTCTTGTTTTCATCCAAATGTTGCCTGAATTCATCAAATTATTGCAATTGCGCACAAAGATCAAACTCACAGTCTCTCAGCTCCTTCGATCAAGGAAAGAACAAAATCATTCTCAGTTTCCGGAATAACTGGATAAAACTTTGAATTAACTGCTCGCAACCATCCGCGGTTTGCCAATGCGAACGCCATTTCAGTCTTCGATCGATTCGGAATATTCTGCAATTCAGCGCCGAGCAAGACACTGGCGACACCGGTCAGAGTGATTCCCATTAATTCGGAACAACATTTGTCCAAGTCTTCCGGATCGAAACCATCTTTCACTTTTAGTGGTTGACCCATCATTGAAGCTGTCAAGAAGACCTGAAATTTCGTTATTTGCTTCATTTCTATATATTTATCTGTAAAGCAAGGCTGTACGTAAAAATTATAAACGTGGATCTCCACTCTTTCTATCTATTTCCGATTGAATCAGGAATTTTTATAGCAGCTTTTTACACAATTTTCACAATCATTCTATCCACGTCTAGAGTGGCTCTATATTTTGAAATTTTTCTTCGCAAAATATTGATTTTAACCTGCTGTAAAAAGTTTCAGTTTCATTTCTTACCTTTAGAAACTCCACCGGGTCGCCTAAATCTTGAAGTTCTTGGAGACGCGTATTATCCGACCCACTGACAATCAGATCATTAGTTAAATCTGGCATCTCTCGGGACATTTTCTGAAATTAAATGTTCAAAATTGAAATAATTAGTCAATTCCAACCTTCAAGTAGTCGTCACAATCGAACTCATTATCGCTCGAGGAATAATCACTGTACGGATCGCGCTGATATTGAAGGTATTCATCATCGACTTCTGAATCACTTCCCGGCGGCGCTCCAATAAAATGCATTTCGTCCGACGGGACGGAACCAACGATTCCCTCATTCTCCTCGGTGGTATGCGAGAGATCTAGCTCCTCGGGATAGTCTTCATCGTTGACTTCAGTCATTACCTGGAAGAAAAATCAATTTAGCGATGAGCAACGAGGAGAACGATCGATTGATTTGATAAGGAAACGAAAAATGGAGAAGAAGAAAGCGAAGAGAAAGGGCGATAAGAGAGCGACACCACTGGCACTGAATAGAACGCCGGCCGCTTCGCATCGTTTTTTGGGCGGTGTACAACGTGTCACATGTCTGTGTCTCTTTCTCTCTCTCTTCTGTTGCCCCATTAAATATGCATCGATTTTTGAGAGAACGTTGAGCGGAGAGTGACCTAGAGGACATCTGCTGGACGCGTTGGTAAAACTTCTTTTAAAAAATAAAAAATAAGAGAAAAAACTGAGAGAAATTTGGAGAAAAAGAGCGCCAAAAAAAGGAGAAAAGGCGGTTGAGATGGCGAATCGATGAGAAGACAGATGGAGGAAGTTATCGAAAAAAGGAGGCCGCCGGGACGTTGAAGAGTGAATTTTCTGGCAAAATAAAATTGAAACTTGCTTTTTTTGCAGAAAAAAATTTGCGGTCGGTGAGGAAAAGATTTACAACACAATAATCTGTCTTTTTCTAATCGCTTGGGCGGCGCATCAATATTGCCACGTTTGATTTGCTCACTTTTAAAGAAGGTCACGTTTTTGTGATTTTTCGGAGAAAAATTAGTTTTTTCTTTAATAAAAAACAAAAAAAGAAAGAAAACCTTTTACTTTACTGAAAATGTACTTTTTCCAACGAATAAATATTTTTAGCCACATTTTAAGCTGTGTTGAGACAACATGTTGTACAACACGAAGAAAAACAATAAAAAATGAATGGGCGGAGCGTAAACGAGGGCGGAGCCTATTTGCAATGCCGCGGCACGGTTTTGATTTTTAGTGAAAAGTGGTGCTCTAACGCTTTGGAACTGTTGCGTTTTGGAACTGTAACGCTTTGGAACTGTAACGTTTTGGAACTCCTCAGCGTTTCGTTTCAACGGAACGGCAACGAAAGAGATATATCATATGATATTTATCTCGCTACATGGACATCTTCCGGCATTCAATTAGAAAACGAGAATGATTTCGGTTTTTAATTTTTTGTTTCTCAATAAATTATATTCTCCTCTAAATTGTTTTTTAATATTGCAAACAGTTATTTATACGGAAGGAAGGAAGGGGGATGCCAGCACGGCCTCCTGCAGAGGCCCTCTCAAAGAGTTAAACGTAAATATCCGACACTAACTGGGGGTTATGCAAACGCGCCCCGTTGCACCACCCACACACCTATATTTTGAATTATCAAAAAAACCCCACATATAGGGAGCTGCCGCACCCTCCTGTTTCAGTGCTTCGGTGGCTCAGTGGATGAGGGTGCGGCTGGTAGTCCGTGGGTGTTGGGTTCGAATCCAGGCTACCGAAATTTTTTTGTTGATATTTTTAAACATTAACTCTCAGTTTTTCAGTAAGTTAGGAACATTTTTCTGCTTTTAAGGCCTGTTGGATGTCTTTGGAAATTATTATTTCGAGAGATTTTTACTTTGTGCCTTTATTGAAGTCTCTTCTAAAATTTTTGATACTTTCTTGGTGTTTTTTCTATAAATGCAGGATTTCTGACCCAGTGTCAACTGGTTACGAAACTTGGGGGACTTTAGCTTTATAATTATATAAATAAAGTCAAAAAATTTAAATTTCGCGCCTGTTTTTAGAGTTCAATAGAGCGTATTTGCGTAACCCCCAGTTAGTGTCGGATATTTACGTTAGAGTCTCTCAAAGTACTGAGCGCAGTGCATTGAGAGGGCCTCCGCTGGAGGCCGTGTGCCAGCGCGATCAGAGTCCCCACCGATTCCGCGGAAGAAATTTTCGATGGAAAAATTTTCGATGGACAGTGGGCGGAGTTTCAACTTGCAACTTCGCCGCACACTTTTTTCCCGATTTAATTTTTTCACGGGTTACCTAATTTTGCGATAATTTTTTTTTGAGTAGTGAGAGCCGACTTCTATGACTCTATAAAAAATCATAACGAAGCAAAAACTTCGAAAAATAACCAGATTCGGGACTTATATGTTTCTGCAAAGAGTGTGCGGCGAAGTTGCAAGTTGAAACTCCGCCCACTTTCCATCGAAAATTTTTCCATCGAAAATTTCTTCCGCGGAATCGGTGGGGACTCCGCGATCAGTGTAAAACGCGCAACTGCGCTCTGTTGCACGACATTCCGGAGGAAACGGCAACGAAACCCCAACGAATCCCCGTGGCATATCCGTTTCGTTGCGGTTTCGTTGCCGTTCCGTTGAAACGAAACGCTGAGATCCTTTAGCCGTATTAGAGCGCGCTTGCATTTTTCTCTCAATTTCAGATTTTAAGCCATATTTGAAATGTTTTTTCTCATTTTCTATCCAAATTAGGCAAAAATACTAACTCTTTTGATAGAAAGTAAGAAAAAATTATTCAAAATATGGTTTAAAATCTGCAGATCTGAAATTGTTGTCACGTTGTGTTCGTTGCTTTTTTAAAAACTATTTTAGCTGCGTAAATTCTGAAAAAACCAAATTTTCATTTTGAAAAGTCAATAAATCGTCCTAGCGAGATTAATACTAGACAAATCTAGCTAGACGCATCGTCATTCTAGCGAGCTGTTTTTCAATCTAGCTAGCTCCCGCCTCAGCCTCGTTATGCCAACATTGAAGCCAGCTTAAGTAATGCTAGATTAATGGAGTTTCTAGCTATGTTAATATCGATTTGCTTGAGTTTCTTTTTCTTTTTTGAACCTTCAGCTTTTTCTTCTTCTTGTTTGAAAATGAGAGCCTTCAAAGGAAGCATGTTTTGGAAATGAATTTCATGCAATTCATTTCAGACATTTTCATGCAACTTTCATGCAATTAAAGTCACTCGTAGAATTTTTTATGTTTTTAATTATTTTATTTACCCGTGAGTAACTTTTGAAAACATGACCCCTTGCTATTTATTTACTGCCTGGTATGGCGCACAAAAGTTGATTATTGAAACTGTGGTCAAAAAAACTCTTCACTTATCCTTTTTGAGCTGCACTTCTTGAACTTCATTTTTTAGTTTTGATTGCTCAGTTTACTGATCAGTTAGTTGCTCTTTTGAACGATCAGGAACGTTGTTCTTTTTCTTTTTTAACTAATACAGTCTAATTTATTATAGTTTTTGCAGAATATTCATCATGAAAGCTGAAGACAAATGGATTATAGCTCCGTTGTCTAGTCATAAAGAAGAGCTAGCCGAACTTGAAGCGTTAATCAAGAACATGGTGGGTGAGAGTTTTTTTTTCAAATACGCGATTGAATAACAAGTTGTATATAAACGTACACAATTAAAAGGCGATATGTTTCTGAATGTTAACTCGTGTTTATTGTTGTAAACGTTAACTCACGATAATTCAATCCTAACCTATGCAAACGCGCTTTGTTGAAACTACATTTTGCTAAAGTTATTTGACGCCTAAATTGCAATTTTTTAATACTTTTTGGTTTTTCAAAAATTGGACTTCCCCGATCATATTTCTCCTCAGAAGTATTTCTTGTCAAAGTTTTTCAGTTTGAAAAAAAAATTTAGGTAAGCGATTTCTCTCAAAATAGCGCGTTTGCATAGGTTCACTTTGAATTATCGTGTTAACTAGTACATTCAGATGTTGGGAGGAGGAATCGGGTGCAAAGTAAGGGAACAGGTTGAGGTGTAAAACTACCAAAACTGGCATTTGGTGTTGTGTATCACATTAGCACAATATTGTATCGCAGAAATGGATGAGATAAACCTTCTCGTCAATATCAATTTTAACCAAGTTTATGAAATTGCGATAGAACAGTGCACATACGCCTCCTCTGGTTGTTGGAGGAGTTTGGAGGAGTTTGGATGAGCGATCAGCCGGAGACATGAAACATGAGACGTTGCTAGAATTGCAAATAGATTCGAGGGAGGCAGGAAAAAAGTTTTCGTAAGAAAAGCTAGATGAATACCCTTAGTTTCCATAAGGTTTCGAAAATATGTTATTTTTTCAATGGTGAAAATGGAACGGATGTTCGAAAGAACACAAGAGAGTCTGGGTGATTTGTTTTAGTAGGGGGGATTGACATATGGAGTTCTGAGTCGATTATAAAAAATCTCGATTTTTAGAATACCGCAGTCCCCCTTTAATGGTAGAGAGTAGCATGATAAAATCTTGCACTGGGAAGAGGAGAGAATAGATCTATAAGCATCAAAATCGGGTTATGTTTTTTAGCAGAATATACAGGAATTTAGTGGGACAAATTAGACGAAAAGCGTGATTAGTTAAGGCATTCCAGGTAGATATTGTGATTGAGAAAAAGTTGGAACAATCTTGATTTATGCAGATGAGACACGTTGGGCGACGGGGAGAGAAGGTTAGCCTGACATGGGTATCAAGATTTGGAAAATAGGCGGCGGGACGTCTTGTCATGAAACTGTTGACATAACAGTCAATTCTTCAAATAATTCATATATTTACAGAAAAACCGACAAACTGCAAGTGTTATGACGGCACTTTATTATACAATGGCAATCGCTGTTACTGGGCTTCTGACAGTAGTTATTCCTTCCAACATCACGCGAACCACATCATTTATTGTATCGACTACACTCGTTTCTCTTTTTTCCACTGTTGGTCTTGCAATGTGGAACATATCGATAGGCTTGTCTCCACAGAAGAAAACAATTGCAGCGGTGATATCCGTTTACGTTGTGACAATTGCTGTTACAAAAATGATAACATGCGGTGTGTCTCCCAACATCACAACGATAATATCACCGTTTGTTCCGTCCTTATTGATCTACCCGTTTTGTGCATGTAATCTTCTTACTTGGATCATCACGTCTATTGAGATCTGCTCGCGGTATCAAACATTACCGTAAGTCACTTATACAGATTGAACTTATCTTTCTTTGCGAGTTTTATATATCAGAACTGTTTTTCAATTTGGTCCCATACCATCAAAACTCCCTACGTCTATAATCTGGAGCGTAGCTGGTAAAAACAGCGAAAAATCAACAAATGAAGAGAGAAAAACTAAGTTTACTTTAATTACTATGTGTTCAACCCAAGTTCGTGCCATCTTTATGGTAGCTGTGGTGAAATTTTGCCAAATGAGCACTTTTCCAGTGCAATTCGCACGATGAGTCTTAGGGTACCAATGCAGCCACGTTTTATTGACAAAAGGCACACTTTTTTGTGTCACAGGGAACATTCGAAATTGTATAGTTGGTATAGTATGCACAGAAGTTAGAATATTCACTGTGACGCAAAGAATGTACCACTCTTGTCACTTTCCAAGCACCTGTTGTCGAACCTCGGACAGCACAATTGAATCAAAGGCTACATTGTGTCTAGGGGGACATTGTGGAGCTATGATCATGGGATACATCGTTACCATAGGGTACATCGAGTCGAAATTTTTCATACAAACAATTTCATTTCGGAAGTCTCAGAGTTTTTCTGAAATTCCGAGAGAAGCTTCATAGATTTTGTTCTCGAAACATATTTCTCCTCATTTCAGAAAAATGATATGAAAGATTTGACATCGAACATCTAATTGTAAGAAAATGTTCTCATCAATTTTGGAAAATCCACTGGAAAAATTATCACTGGAAAAATGGTTAGAATAATTGTTTGTTACATGAAATGAGCAGAAAAAAAGTTTGAAGAACACCATCTGTGTAATTATATTTTAAATTGATAAACACTTTAAAATTGCTGAAATTTTATGAAAACTCTGATTCAGTGTACGCTATGATAACCCCGTCGATATACCCTGAGATGCACGTGCCCTCTGAATCAATATAATAACTTAGGATCATCTATTTTTATGCATCCTAGGATTATACAACAAACAAATAGTTCTTGGAGTCATGTTAGCAGACAAGAAAGGCAGTAAAAACCTCGTACTAAATAGGTGTTTGCCAGACTTTTGATAATATCATATTATGCTAATTTAACTTGCAGAACTCATATTTACTAGTAGATTTTGAAAGTTTCTCTTCAAAGGTCCTAGATGCGACTTGGACATTTGCACTCCGAAAAGTTATCTTCTCTTTTCAGCCTACTTGGGACTACAGAAACCGTTTTGATGAAGTTGTGCCCAGAACGAAAAAAGTTGCGTCGGCAGATTCTGGAGTTAGTCCGTCAAGAGACAGGAACAGTAAGTGAAGCTTCAAAATAGTATTTTCAATCGTTAAGACCGTACGAATCGGGAAGAAACCAAAACAGAAAAAACGAGGCGAGAAGAAACGAATCGTGTAGAAGCGAAACGGGAAGAACAGTTGTTCGCGAGCTGACTTTAGCTAAAGTAATGATTGCGCACAATTCTCTAAATAGATTGTTTAGTTCCGTAGTTTTGATTTTGACACAAATGTTAGCGCATAAGCCAGTAAGATCTTTTTTTAACTTGGGATTACAGTAAACTCCAACAATTTGACGTGAATGTGTTTGCAAAGTTTAGCGTTTTCTTCCCGTTTCGTTCCTTCGGCTTTCGTTTCTTCTCGATTTGTTCGGTTTCCAGTCGTCAATGTCTTTGAGAGTACGGTAATCCGTGTTCGTTTCAACGAAAATTGAACAGGATGCGTCAGTCAACACTTGAGCGCACTGGAACGTGTATGAAGAAAGAAACATTAGTGTCTGCAGGGATTGTCTGCAGGGGTGCTCGCAGTTGCCTTTTGCTTGTTACCAGAAACAATATTATTTCCAACATCTTTGTTATGTCTTTGGGTGCCAAGAGAGAAGTGAAGTTGATAGAGCGAGAACCTTTATTAGTGAGAACTCACTATCAGACTGAACTGGTGGACGTGAAAAAACGTCCACGTAAATACACACAAGATAACGATCTAACCGGGTTAGTGGAACACCGGTTTTCACGCTATAAATAATACACGTTAAAATGAGCAATTATTCAACAATCTTTATCACATTGCAGAATGTAGTCCGTCTCGGTTTCATGTCATTATTCTACCTGGCACAATTTACATCAGTGTCATACGTCCGGAGTTTGCGAAATAGTATGCTTCATGGTTCAGATCAGGTCACTGAGTTTGACCTGAATTTTTTGGAGTTTGCCTCTCTATCGTTTTTTTTATTTCAATTGGTCGTTGTAATATATGCTGTAGGTAACAAATTTATCATAATGAGAGACGCAGAATTTTTATCTGAACATTTAAAAAACGAATAGAGAATATCAATTTTACTTCTGGACACTCTGCCATATTGAAATCAGAAAGAACATTATACGGCTCCTAGTTCACTCATGGTTATTTATTCATAACTTGTCACAATATGCCTTTTGTACTGGATGATTTTCTTCGCACAGAATTTTTGATTTGTAAATCTCGCATATTTTTCCAAAACTTCATTTGTAAACGTCTCCATACTTCCTTTTTTGTTCTGAAAATGAACGATTTTCATATAAAGTTTACGTTACCTTTTGCAAGTTGTTGCTTTATACATTATTCTCTAATTAGTGCAAATGGATACAATTGTGTCATGAATATGTCATGAAACCTTCTCTTCATCATACAGGTTCAACATTCAATACGGTCTCAAGAGTTTCAGAATTTCATAAAATTCTCTCAGGAAACGCGATGAAAATGATCCGATGATATAAAAAAAGAGTCGATTCGAGTTGTCGAAGAAAAGAAAGTGAAAGTCTTCTTTTTTCCACTTGAAATCTGATCTCATATCCTTCATATTTATCAATCAATGTGTGGCTCATCATCATCATCATTCGCCCTTCTTATCAATGATCTCATGGGTTTTCTTCTACTAGCGATTTCAGCCGTTTTGTTCTGGTTCCACTTGAAAAAGAAGTACGTTAAGATTCTTGTTAGTAATATTGCTCGTGCTTCAACTCATTTCTAATTTTTTTCCCACAGACCAACTTCAAACTACAATTACCTTCCCAGAAGTCACTGCAGCTGCTCGCAAAATAGCCCAGTCATAACAAGCAATACATCATTCGGTGACCCCATTATCCTTATTCCATCCCCTTTCTCCCTCACTCAATAATTTTAATAAAAATGAAATTCTTGCAATTTCCATTCCTGGTAAAACAAGAAATCTTCAGTCATCTGGATGTGGATAATCTGTTTCTTCTCTCACTTTTATCATCAAGAATGAAAGTTTCAATTGAAGCATTTTCTCGGAAACGAGTAAAATCAATTGGTCTCCGAAAAAGAGGAGCACAGAATTCGTTTTTCGCGGTTACAAATAGTAACGAAGAGCTTCCTTTGGTCTTATTACACCCATCTGGATCGAAACATATCAAGGAGAGTCCAATTTATGTTAAGGGAGTAGTTATAACTTCTTGGTGAGTGTTTCTTTTTTCGAATTTTTTTGAAAATTGTTTCCAAATGGAGAAAATCCATAGTTCATCACAGCCTTAACCACACATTTGTCGTGGCGCTGCGTAGCTCAGTTGGTTACGTTTTTGCCTCCGTGATCAGCTGGTCGACCCTCGATCGGGGGTTCAAACCCAACCACACTTGTTATTTTTCATTTTTGTACTTTACAGCTCATCAACAAGTTCCTACAATTCAATCATTTTTCTGGATAAGAACTCTCACGAATCAACTATGAAACTCGTTTATGAGCACATTCAGTGTCTATTTGGAAGGAATCTGGACTACGAAGTCACTCATTACAGAAGTTGTAAGAATGAGTCATTCCTTCCAACTTATATTAAACCAACCCGAGCTTTGGTTTACCTAACAGACCCCATAGAATTGGAGAAACTAATTGACTGGTTGCCTTCAGCTCCCGAACTGAAACATTTAGAAGTACAGGATTTTTCGAGCAAGGAACCGTTAAAATCTAAAAAGTTCAACTCGGGAATCTGGAGCAATTTTCAAGGAGAGTATCTGATTCTGGAAAATGTCAAATTTTCGGAGCATGATATTATTGATTTCTTGAATGAATGGAAAGCAGGGAAAGGTTCTCAAAATTTGAAGAGAGTCGATATTTCTCTACGTCGGAAAGTCTGTCTGGATCCATTGAGAATCAGTAATGGGATAGGGTTGAAGACACTCCGACGTGTATTCATTCCTTATTTCGAGTAAGTTTTTTACTTTATTGAAATGTCTTCAAATCATCATTATTTTCAGCCAAGAACATGAGAGAAGAACCAACAGCCCCTTCAAACGGATCGACCTCTTCACCGAGTACATCGTCAGAGATACTGATCGAGCTGTCGCTACAGTATACCTGTTGACCAATCGAATTGAGATATGTTTTTTAGAGAAAAATGAGTTGGAAATGAAGAGGATGGGATTCATAAATAGATAATCAAGCTTAAATTATTATTGATTGATTTATACACTTAGTTTTTTTTCAAATCTTGCAGGCGACTAAAATTTTTCTTTGATATTTTTCTGTTCTTTATTTCTTACAACTGTTTTGAAACAATTAAACCTGTTATAAAATAGAATTTCACATTCATTTATTCTTTTTTTAACAGATTCAGAAAATTCAAAATTGGGACACAATGAAAACGACAAAAGTCTTAAACAATGTCATATACTACACATACTTTAAGATTTTTTGGAATAATCTTTTATGTTTGGAAAGCTGAATACTCGGATATTCAGAGTCTGTTTTTGAATTTCCCTAAAACTTGAAATGAACAGAGATGATGTATGTGAGGCACAGTACGATAGTTACGGTAGCAAGTAAAAGTATTTCTCGAATTTGACCAGGGTTGACAGTGCATCTCGATATGACCACTATTCCTAGTTTTTGTTTGGATCAAATGATAAAGCTCAGTGAGTTGAAATTCCACCCCATCCGTCGTATTCTCCAGACTCCAACTGATTTCAGATTTTTCGATCATTGCAAAACTCGTAAGCAGGACAAAACTGTTATGATTGAATGCAAGATAAACTCTTTCTCATCAATGAACATTTGATTAAAAACTGATGGGAAAACTTTTAAAACACCTAATAGATCTTCACTTTTGTAGTGTACAGCTATTTTGTGCTAGCAACACTTGCGGTTTATAGCTTGACAAAGAGGATAGCTCATTTCAGCGCACAGTAGCTTTTGCTTTTAGGGTCCACGACATTTTGGAGCCAGACATTTGTCAACTTTCCTATTTAGACACCGGTCATTTCAAAACCTGATGGTGCTATAAGTTGAGACTGAAAAAGATCAGAGAATCAGAATCAGCATGCCTTCAGCTTCCATCCTTGCTTAGTCCAGCCCAAAATGTATTCTAGCCCTATTTTCCAGCTCTATACATAATTTCTTCTCAAGATTTAAAACCAATCTCAGAATCCCCATGACTCCTGTTTTCAGACATACACCTGACCTCTCTTTCTGAAATTTTCAATTTTTGCCAACCTGCTTGCCCCCAAACAAAGTTTCGATACAACCCGAATTTTTGGAGTTTTACTCAAAACTTTCTTTCCATAAAGAAAAAAAACGTCTGTGTCTATCCTCGAAAAACTCGAAAATATGGAAATCGCACCCTGTGGGTTGTTCCTTCCGCCTTCCTTTTTTCGTTTCCTCATGCATTCCCGAGATGTTTATTGACAGATTGACACGAACAAAACTTCTTCTCTCGTCAAAAAACGGCTCCTTTGTTTTAGCTTTTTCTTCTTTTTTCTAAAAGTTGATATGTTCTGAAAAGCTTGTTGAATTGAAAAAAAAAGTTCCGCGTTCTTAATCAGACCGAATTGATAATCAGTGAGCCCTCAGGGTATCTTGCTCTTTTTGAGAATGAATACTCTTCCGGATTCTGAGAGAAAAAAACGTCATTCGAAGAGATATTTATAGATGAATGAGGGGGGAGGAAATGATATTTATTTGGACAGGGAGTTCTCTGCAAATCTATGTTTTTCATTTGAATCAAGATTTGCAGCTGAGGCAAAATAAGATGTTAAGTTGTTTTCTCGGATGGTTCAAACGGGTATTAGTCGTTTCATATTTCTTCGATTTTGTAGTCTGAATTCAGGATTCAAGATTCAAGTTCCAATAATGTAAATTCTGGATTCTTTTTTTGGTGATTCTTCATTTTCATTTTGGATTCCGAACTCCTTTCTACTAAATCGAAAATTTTGAAAACCACCAAATGTGGAATTTGGAACTTCAGAAGTTTAGAATGTTGACTTTTTCATTTTTTTGTATTTAGATTTTTAAAAAATCGCAGAATAACTGCGTCAAAGACGCGCCAGATAACAGGAATATTATATTCTGAGATTAGCGTGTAGTTTGAAACGTATCTTTGTCTATTTCACTGTTTTCTGTAATTTTCGGAATCCGAAAATCAGGAATTTAGGAAGTTCAGAAGTTCAGAATTTCAGATTTTTGAAAATTGTGATTCTGAAGTCAGAGAAGTGAATTTCGGATTTTGGTATCTGAAATCAAGCTTCCGGAGCCGGGACCCTCACTCCTGAATTTCAGAACTCGAGATTCAGAATTCAGAATTCAAGATTCAGGTTTCTGGGTTCTGAATTCTGAATTCGGGAAAGTATCAGAACACTCTTTTCTAGATTTCTCTCTAGAAACGAAAAACTCGAGAAAAACGCGCCAAAGGTACGCCAGATACAAGAAAACTGGATCATGAGTTCTGACGTGTAGTTGTAGACGCAGCTTTCCTTTATTGTTTTCTGAAAAGTTTTGAAATATTCAGGAATGCACGAGTTTTAGATTTATGAATATCAACCCTGATTTCTAATTCTTTTTGGAACAACTAACGCCTCAGGAATCTAGGTTCTGACTTCTAAATTCTGAATTCAGGACTCTGTAATCTGGTTTTTCTATTAAGACTCCAAGAATCCTGTCACTGGATTCTCGATTCTCAATTCTTAATTTGAATTTCAGAGGTCAGAATTCAGGGTTCTAGATTCTGAGCTCTATATTTGAGTTTCGCTATTCTGGATCCAGGATTCTGAAACCTACCGTATCCTCCTTCATTGAATTAACCTTCCCTCACAACCTTTTCCCTCTATTTGTTATCTTCTCCACACTTCTTCAATCTTCTTCTTCTTTCTTCTTCCTTCTTCTTCTTCAAAAATCTCAGCGGCGGCCAATTGGGGGCTCCATCCCAAAAAAGAAGAAGCAAAAGCAGAAAACCCGAAAAAAAAGAAAAGAGGCTCTGGCCAATGTGTCCAAAAACTTTTAAACGACGGCTTCTTTTCTTTTTGTGTCTTCTTCTTCTTCTTCTTTTTTCATCTCTTTCATACATTTTGATCATCTTCTTTTTTCTTTTTTGTATGTTTCAATGTTGTCATTTGTTTCCACGATTATTGCAACTTTTTTGTTTTTTTTTTACTAAATTGTCACGAAATCTGGCGTGCCTTCGGAGCTTTACTTATCCTTTGTCCAAGCTTTTGTACACCTTTTTCATTGATTCTGAAGATCGAGCGAGTGGCGCAGGTGGGTGCGCTCCTATTTTTGGTTCCACAGGTTCCACTCCCTCCGCCGCCACCACGTTTTTGTGACTCTCAAAAGTTGTGTTAAACTTTGCACTTTCTATTCTTTCAAAACATTTTCTTTGTCCAAAAACAACAGTTGAATGATTCAGTACTTTCTTCGTCCTCTTTTTTCTAGTTTCTTTCGTCATAGAGATTCGTTTGAAATGAGAAAGTATGAGGGAACTTTGTCTTCCACTTCATGAATTATTACTAATCGAAAACATATATCGACGTCTTCTGGAGGGTGGTGGACGTCAGAAGAAGGTTTTTTGAGAATTTGGAATTTCGGGTTTTTGGATTTTGAGTTGGTGATCGTGAATCGGTAGTGTAGTATCCTGAATCCACATTCCAAAATCTAGATTCTGGCTGCTGCCGGGCCAGGGCCGGGCCGAGGAAAAATTGTGCCGGCCCGGCCCGGCCCGGTCGGCCCGGGTGGAAATTTTTTTAAAATTTTTGCACCCCAAAAATAATTTTCAAGTGCTTTTTTATTATTAAATTCACTGTAGAACTAATAAAAATCGTCAATTCAGTCGAATTTTTGCAGAAAATGCCCAAAAACCACTTTTTCTAAAATTACTGCTGAAAAAAACATGTTTTTAAAAAAAAAGTCGCTTCACCCGGGCCGGGCCGACCGGGCCGGGCCGGTGAAAATTTGGAAATCGGCCCGGCCCGGCCCGTGACAAGTATGGTAAATTCTGAAAAAAAAACTTAATTTTTGAAAAGCAGTGATTCCATAAACTCCAAAAACTTTTGAATTAGAAAATGGAACAAAACGCGTCAACGGTACATCAGATCATGATAATTTCGAGAAAGGGAGTCTGGCGTACATCAGGCGCGTTTTTAAAGTTTTTGAATTAAGCAGTCCTCAAGAAACTCTTAAATTTTGAATCCGAAAACGAGAATCCTGATTTCCTGGATCTTAAGTCTTCATTCCAAAACTCACAATCTTGAATACTGAAACCTTTGAATCTTGAGTCCGGACTTAGAGCTCAGAATCCTAAACCCTAATTCCAAAGCTCAGAGTCTAGAACCCATAATCCTGAATCCCAAACTCTGACTCCCATCTCCACGTGTCTCCTCCCCTTCATATTCGAATAAAAATTGGGTGGTGGCTGTAGTGTGAAATGTCATCTCCTCTCCTCCCACATTTCCCCATTTTCGGATGCCTTTCTCTGCAAGAAAATTCGCCTCTTTCCTTATTTATGAACCTCCTTTTTAACTATTTCCTTCCTCGTCTTATTTCCGGGGTGGTTCCGAAATTAAATGTGTCTTGGTGTTCTTAAAATATCTATACAAATTCTTATCAAATTGCTCAGAAAAGGTGAAATTGGAAAAGTTAGTCCCTCGTGTAAATCTGAGGGACTAGGTTTTCAGAATTTGTTTTACTAGGCCATAAAAGCGATTTGTTGAAATTTTCAATAGATTTACAGCAAACTCAGAAATCTAGAGTCCTTATTCCTCATCCTAATCCTGATTTTCTAAAACAACTAGGAGAAAACGCGTCAACGACCCTCCATTACAAATTTCCCCGACTGGCGTGCCTTTGACGCGTTTTCATGTTTGGTTTCTGATAATCGTTACGTCTGAATGTAGGATTTTTTGAATTACCGAGATTTCGGGTCTCCAATTTTCTGGCTGAAATTAAAAATTGAACATCAGAATGCAGAAACTTGTAAACTGAAATCTCCACTCTGAATCAGGAATCTGAAAACTTGAAACCTAAACTCTGAGTTTCGATCTCGAAATTCATGAACGATGAATGCAGAATCATGAAACCGGAATTTCGATTCCTGAATCTTGAATCCTGAGGACTGAATCCTGAATCCCGAAATCTGGATTCGAGAGTCTTCTATCTGCGACTTGAAATCCAAGATCCTGAATCCTAAGCCATAAATTCTGAACCCAAAACCTCGAAGCATGAATCCTGAATCTTGAATCCCAAATCTCGAATCCTTCAGATTATGAATCCTCCGAACCCTCGAGCCCTGAATTCAAGACCCCTTCTCCACCATCTGCAAAAACATTTCCCCCCATCTCGGCCATCAAATTGTCATATAACATTTATTTATCCATCCCTCTTGATTCTTCTTCTTCTCCTTCTTCCTTCCCCATATTTCCTCCCTTTCTCATTCTTTTCTCCCAAAAAAACACTATAATAAATCTCGATCTGCACACACAAAATTACATGGTTCCTTTCCTTGTTTTTCCCTTTTCTTTTTCTTCCCCCCAAATTCTCATATTACCGAGCGGAACGAAACTTAAAAATGAAAACGACTGAAATCGAAATAATTTGCCATCATAAAACATTTTTGTGTAATACACGAGGAGAATTGGGAGGAGAAAGAAATCAAATTTTATCCGAAAAAAAAAGACAAAAAGACGTAGTTTGGTTTCTCATTTCGTCGTTTTATTCTCTCTTTTGTTGTGCTTTGAATGATGGATTCCCACGGGAAAGAGGAGAAACAAAGAAACATTGAGACAAGAAAGTTGGGAGACAAGTGATGAAAGATAAGACTTATTTTTCAAAGTGTCAGTGAGTTTCTGGGTGGTTCGATGATGAGAAGAGATGAGTGAGAGAGCCAGAAGGTGGGAGATCAGTGAGTGAGCTGAAAGAAGTGAAAACTGATCAGATCATGCAGATCCAGAAATTATCCAGCCTTACGATCTCGATGTGATGTGATGAACATCAAAGTCCGGAGCGGGCAAGCTTTGGTGAGCTGGCGTGCCGTTGCCGTGTTTTTGTAGTTTTACGAACCGAGAAATTCAGAATCCGGATTTTAGAACTCTAAACCAAAAGTATAATACCAAGAAACCTTAGGTGCGCCAGACACTTTTTTCCTAAAGTACCATAGATTGGCGTTGACGCGTTATCTTACGGTTTCTCCTTTCCTGGAAACGTTGAAGCTTCGGAATTCTTTTTATGAAGTTTTTCACTTACTACAGTAACCTCCAGCGGAAAGATTCCGGAAAGATATCGATATTGAACTTTCTCGATTCACCGACATCTCTCAAAAGTAATGAACGTTTCGGAAATAACAGAAAGTTCTATACCAGCTTGTCGGAATGGAGCTACCGTGAATAAATGTATCATAGGCGCATTCGCCTCTATTTTTCAGGCCCAATAGTGCGCCTCTATTACAGGAGCGCCTCTGATAAAAGGACACTATTATTATACTTTTAACGGTATAAGGGATATTTCGATCTCTGTGAGTTGGAGTTCGAAATCTGTCATCATACCGTGCTAATCAGAGTCAAATGTGTGACTCTAAGCTGCCAGTTTTTCCGACCGCTGACCGTGCACAAAGTCTGTGAGCAGAAAATTTGGCTTGAGATCGGCAAGCTTCACTAACCGAAATCTGTTGTCTTTGGGTTAACATATTCAAGACTTGATCCTCAAACACCAAACTGATATTTTTAAAGGAAACCCAGCTGCAATGTGAATTCGTAAAGTCTGACCTTATGAGATTCGGTATTGAAAGAATCCCACCGGTTTGAACATGATTAGAAAGTGATGCCGAACATCATGGACTATAAAAACGGAGTTATTGTCTTTTGAATCTGATTTTAAGTATTTATCCTCATGAACCGAGGTACTTGATTGTAGTTTTATGCATTGAAATGTATTACATCCAAGATGAAATATTGTAACCTGGATTATTGTGGCGGTGAGCAATTTTTGAATGCTCCCAACTTCAGCTAGTAGGAAATTAGGATTCAGCAGATCATCGACTAAACTGTCATTTGTTTTTCATTATTCCTGTTTCTAGAGAATTTTTCCTATACTAGGGGGCCGGTGGCTGACCGCTCGCTCAAAGTTCGGGTCTCGTTGCGACTACTGTACTTTTAAACCTTTTTATGTGTAAAATACGGTAGAGAGCCGCCGTAAATCAAAATTCCGCAACGTGACCCACATCTCGTCCCCGGGCAGAACAATCTTAATCTGCAGAAACAGAGCTCAAATCTGCTTAGAGCGACTTCTAGTCCAGATTCCCTTCTGTATTATAACTTCGGAAGGTGTTAATTTTTTCTGTACATTCTTTTCATTCCCTGAAAATGTTGCTCTGCGGAGCACTGCAGTGGTCAGACTCAAGATTCGAAACAGAAATCCAGAATTCCTGTTTCATGGAGAGCTGTAAAATTGTGTCATGGTCCTGTTGAACGTTCCCACATTTCGGAATATCTAATTCCGGCCGTTACCCTCCCATGACTAATAAAACTGCTCTCTCCATTTATTCATTCTCAATTCTCAATTCTGAATTCTCAATTCTGAATAATTCCTCATATTCTTTCTCCCTCCTCCATTTCTCCTCCCAATCGAAGTGCAAGATCTTCTCCTTCTTTTTTTCGATAAAATGATGAATCTTCTTCATACCAAACACTCTTATATATCTTGCTCTCAAATCTTCCAAAAAGTTGTTCTCTTTTTCCCAACATCTTCTTCTTTTTTCCTTGTCGACCCAAAAACTACGAAACGAACACCCAAAACCCGTATTAGTTTGTTGTCATTTTTCATTTCATCCCCTCTCCGTCTATCCCTGACTCCGCCCACTTTCTGTTTTCTTCTTCTAAGCCTCCTCTCCGGCCAACAAAACGGAAACCCGGACCAGTTGAATTGAATTGTGAAGGCCCCTCCTCTCTGTCAAAAACGAAGCGAAGAAAGCATTTTTTTTTCGTCTTTTTTCTTGTTGCTCGACGACAGCTCATCTCATTTTAGATGACAGAAACATCAGATGGACCCCCGTCCCTCTTTCTCTCTTTTATTCTTCCCCCGGCTCCTCATTTTAAGAAAAAAAAGAAGACAAAACAAGTATTCCCCGTTTTTGTCATCAAATTGACGAGAGAAGATTCTGATTTTGATGGGTGCTGTGCTGTTTATTCGTCTTCTTGGAACGCCTTGTCTCTAGAAATTTGTTATTTTTTGAGTTCTTGAAATGTGTGAAAAAGTAGTTGGAGGAGGAAGGAAACTTTTGTTTTCTGAAAGAACAATTTTGATAAAGAGTGACCGGAAGACTTATAGATTCGTAAGAAAATCCGTATTTCTATGTTTCAAAAAGATCTGAATCCCATTTTACTGAAAATTCCACAGATTTTCATACCGAAATTCTTGTATCTCGGCCGATATAGTTTAGTATACGAACTTTGAAACACTAGTAAGAATCTTAATGTCCTCAACGTTCTCAACTTTCCAAAGAAGCCAGGAGAGCTTCTGTGATCTGGCGTGCCGTTGCCGTGTTTTTGTAGTTTTCACAAACTGTGAAGAGCAGAATCCTGAAATTTAAGAATCTATGGAATTCGAGATTTTCAGAAGTTTTTTTTCCAGAGACATCACCTTAGTTGCCAGCTTTCCGAAATCATTTTTCACACCCTCTTTTATTCAAACAACGGCTGGCGCGCCATTGACGCGTTTTTCTTTTTTTATCTACCTAGAAGATTAGATTCTAGACATTTAAGAAATTGTGATTTCTAAAATCTCAGAAGTACAGTATTTCAAAGCTTCAAAATTTTAAATGAATTCAGGGCAAGCTTTGGCCAATCAGATTCCAATCAGATTCTTGAAAGTCCCGCTCTCAGAATCGCATCTTCTTTGCTAATTAGTTCCCTACAATTTTACCAAAACATTTTTGTTAGCTTTGATTGCAAATACTGCTACATGGCTATATGAAATTGCGAAAAATCAAATCACCATTGTCAATTTCAGACTGAAATTGTTTTTAAAATGGTTATAAGAAATTTATCAATATGTTTAACATCATATTAATTTTGAAAGCTCGGTACGGTAGCCTAGACAGTTTCATTAGAACCCAAATGCATCTTATAAATACTAAATAACTTTCTCCTACTAACTATCGCATATGAAAATTAGAAGCAGGAATGGTTTTTACCAAGAATTGATACACTTTGAAAGCTCGTCAACGTATTCAGCATATTCAATATGTTACCTTAAAATCTGTATTATAATGTCCCCTTCTAGATGGCAGAAAATCACCACTAGTATTTTCCTGCACATTTTCCATGGTTTTGATTAAAATCAGCGTGATTAGAATAGCATTTACAATATCAAACGAGCATCATAAACAGTTTTTCAGTGAACTTTTAAGAGCCTCAAAAAAATCCAAAAACTTCTCAAGAAGGCTGTTGAGAAATTTAACGGCATGCTGTTGTAACACAGTTTTTACGGTAATTTTTTTTACTGAACGACTTTTTTGTACAGGCTCTTTCTGGGGAGTTACCGGCAGTTTGATATCATACTCGTGTACGGTGATTCATAACCTTCTAGAAACCATAAGTCTCAAAAAAAATCCTAGGTTAGTTCTATGAAAAATTCAGGTACATGGGACCACCCTAGCTAGTGACGCTCTCTCTCCAATTTAACCAATTTTGCCTCAAATCTATTCCTCTGCACCAAAAACCTCTGCTCAACCCAAATTGATGCAAATTTCGGAACCTTTCTTCTTTTCCTAAGAAATCAAAAATCAATTGTCTTTTTCTTCTTTTCCATCTTCTTCTTCTTCTGTCCCCATAATTCCATTGAGTTCTGATCTTTTCTCATTCCATTAGCCATGTTTCTTTTCTATTTAAAGCCCCTCCACAACTAATTGAAATGCCCTTTTTCCTACTCTTTTTCCACATATTTTTTCAGTCGAAAATCAAAATTCAATTCCCCACGGGGAACCACAAAAGAAGACAAAACAAAAAACGCCCACCATGCTCTCTCGGTGTTTTCTAAAAAAAAGTCTTCAAGATTATGACTTGAAAAAAGAGAAAAAAACGAGAGGAGGGAAGGGCTTAGACTCGTTTCGGAATGTTTGATGTGGAAACAGAATCAACGTGTAAAAGAAAGAAGAAACGAAGAATTCTGAAGAGAGAAACGAAGAATGATTGTTTCAAAAGGGAAGAAGTGAGGGGGGATTAGAGTGACTGTTTCAAGCGCTCTCAGATTAGTTTTAAGTAGTGTAACGTAGACAAAAACTACTCGAAAAATGGGTAGAAGTTGACACGTGAGGGGTTTGTAGTTTGTAGTATTAAGGGGCGGAGCTTATAGCGATCAGCTTTCAATGAATACGCTCGAGATCTTACCAAAAAATGAAAAGAAACGCACCAACGGCACGCCAGACAAATCTGTCAAATTCTAATTGTGATAAAAACGTAGAGAAAAACGCGCCAGAGGAGCGCCAGTCAAGCTTTGGCGTGCCGTTGCCGTGTTTTTGTAGTTCTTACAAACCGAAAAATTCAGAATCCGGAAATTTAAGAATTTGAGATTTTCAGAACTCTGAACCAACAATACCAAAAACGCGCCTTAGGTACGCCAGCCACATTTATCCTTAAGTACCATAGACTGGCGTGCCGTTGACGCGTTTTTACGGTTTCATCGAACTCAGAAGTTTTGAGAATCTATGTAATCCAGGATACTGATTTTACTAGATTTTTACATGTTTCATGCAATAATAACAAGAAAATGCGCCAAAGGAACACCAGACGACTAGAAATTTGAATTTTGGAATCTGGATACTGGATTCCGAATTCTAGATTCAAGATATATGATTCCGGATTCTGGATTGTGGATTCAAGATTCAGAACTCTAGAATCTATATTCTGGATATTAGATTCTAGATTCTGGATTCTGGATTCTGGATTCTGAGTTCCCTGAACTCTGAATCCTTGTTCACCAAATCCAGGGAACCCCCTTCTCTCCGATTTTTCTTCCCTCATATCATGTCAAATCCAGGAATTCATTTCGCCCTTTTCTGTTTCCTTCTTCCTTCCCCAAAATCCAATATCTTGTGATAAAAATGTGACAAAAATGTGAAAAAAGCCCATAAAAATCACATTCGAAATCCAATATAGTATACCCACCCACCAGTTCCTCTTCCGTGTCATCATCCTTTTCAATTTTCTTCGTATCACTTTGATCTACAAATTATCTACAAAGGATCCGCCTCCCAGGAGTCATGGGCGGGGCAGTCATTGCTCTCAATAGTCCCGACAGAACCCCCGCTTTTGAATCTTTGGTGGACACCTTATCCCTTTGCACACGTGACGCCATATCCTCCCAATTACACGTAAATGTTTTTCCTTTAATTTAAGCCTAGAATCACTTGAAAATGTTGAAAACTGACCGAGTTACGGATTTTCAAAAATTTTCAAAAAATTAGAAACTTCAATTTATCGTATCTCGGTCAGATGACGCCACTGACCTTTCAAATTGATATCTTTAGAATCAACGTGTTAAGGCCTTTCAAATGACTGTAATAATGACTAGGTTCTAAAAATTTTCAAAATTTTCAAAAAATGACTCCGTTGGGACCCATTTTTCGAAAATTTCAGAATATAGACATGATTATACTCATTCAAACCGTCTCAATCTGCTTATTCTAAAAATCTAAATATTTTTGAGTTTGGTTAAAATCTGAGCATGTTACAGTCACCTTATCTCTTTGCACACGTGGCGCAGTCGGTTACACAGGTGTCACCGACGATGGCAGTAGCCGACCGGCCGCCAGTTCGATTCCCCTCCAGAAGTTAGCGTTCCATATGAATTGACACCAATGTGTGTTCCCCCGCCCAATTACACGTAAATGCTCAACTGAGCATCCTCCTTCCATTTTGTCTCGCTCCCCTTACTAGTCCTGTTTCATGTACGTCCTCCCTCTGAGTCCTCTGAATCCTTTTCTTTTCCATTCGCAATTCAATCAAGTACTCTTTTGTTTTTGCCCCATCCTTCTTCTTGTCTTTCCTCTCCATTTTAGTCACTTCTGTCGTCGTCTTCACGTTTTTTTCCTTTTCCATTTTTCTAAAACTCGATTTCAACTCTCGAAGACCTCACTCAACTTTTCGATTATTTGTTGTTTTTTTGTCGGAAATTGACTTTCGCGTTCGCTTCGCTTTCGTTTTCGTTTTTCAGAAAGAGAAGAGATTACTGTAGTGAGGAACAAATAGAGTTTTGTTTTTTAGTTTTTTTCAAGTTTTGAAGTTTTAGGAAATGTTTTCCGTTTTGCACTTTGAGAGAAAATTGGCAGCTATTTTAGTGTTCTTGTCTTCATCTCGAACCTTCAATTATGTTCAAAAACTGTCTTGGAAGAAATTGTACCGTCTGTCAACTATTAGATCAGCACATTTCTTGCAATTGCGCTCCACCGAAATCCTCTTGAAGAATGTCTCTTTTTCTCTGAGACTCTCAATTTTACATACAAATTCCTTCGGTTTCGGTAGAGCGAGGATGTAAGAAGCGTGTCATACTAATACGAAAATAAAGATCTTTGTTTGGATATCTAGAAGCGTAAAAATCTGAAAAGTAATCAATCGTAACTATCATCAGAATCCAAGCATTTTTAGCAAGAATTTCTAAAATAAGCTCATTTTTAAAATTTTTGGAAATTGGCTCAAATTTGGAACTTCTGTTTTCACCATCTGCAAGTGTTTACATTCTGATGACGGGCAACTAATTAACAATTAATAAAAAACTGTGAGTTCTTAAAAGTAGGAAGATCTTATGTCTATCATTCCGTCTACGGATTCATATCGCGACGGTTGAAAATCTCTTTTTTTTAACCGTAATCTTGATACTTAGTTTAAAAAAAGAGTGAATGGGCAGTCATGAAGACAACTACCGCTGAAGTTTTTGAACCAAATCTGGGTTCTCGATTAGCATTTTGTTTATCTTTTCTGAAGTAGAAATTTAAAAATTTGAAATTCCCGGAGGCAGACTTCTTTTTATCTCTTAGTTTATTTCCATGATAGCTGAATTGGCCAGGTAGATCATACGTTTGGGGCAAAAACAAGCAATCTTGATAGCCATGACAATCAACAGTCATCTTTGCACAAAATACGATTTTGGAGTCACGATGACTTGTACACAAGAATATCACAAGAATGTTGTAGAAATCCTCAAAAGTATTTCTTCAAGTTAACTAGGGAAGTCCTCCAAAATAATTGGAAAGCTAAGAAAACGCTGATTCCAAATATATATATTCAATTTTTGCCCTTGAGGCCTGGTATTCGAGAAAAACGAGGTCAATGTTTGGACCGCAGACAAGTCGTGGTATACCACCCACACCACGCTGCCGATATTTTAGACGTCTGTCAGCGGCCCAAACTTTGACCTCGTTTTTCTCGAATATCAGACCTCGAGGGCAAAAACTGAATATATATTTGGAATCAGCGTTTTCTCAGCTTTCCAAAGATATAGGACACGTCATATAACTCCTCGGTCACCTGGAGGCCTTCACTAGTGATAATCAGCTTCATAATAAAATGAATGGTCTACAAGTAGAACGGAGATCAAAATGAAATTAGCAACGATATCATCAGAAGTTTCAGTTGAGGATTTGATTATCATTATCACCCAGCAGGTGACCAACACTCCAAACTACAGCAACCGATCTCTGAAAACCCTACAGACATTTTCCTCCCACTCCTGACATTTTAATCTCAAGTCATCCTTGTACTAATGACACAGACAAACCCAATATTTCACTTCCTTTTTCTTATTTCTTTGATTCCTTTTTCTCTCAATTCAACCCACCTTTCCATCTCCTCTCTCCCTACTAACATCATAATTCTTTCAGGTTCTGCTCGTCGTCCTGCTCACCACGCATAATCAATTTGTGCCTGGAGTTTCTGGAGGGTCCCCTCATCCAAAAAACTTTTTCTCTTTTTTCGAGTATTGTTGACGTACCTCCACGGCCCAACCAAAACGATTACCTGAGAGAAGGCTTTGTGCCACCTTAGGCTCCGCCCACTCTGCGTTTTCGAGGTGCTCTCCCTACGTTTTTCTGTCTTTTTGTGAATGTTCCGCTCGAGTAGTCGTCGACTTGAAAAAGGCAAAAAGAAGAAGTTTGTGCTCTTTTCTTCATCCATACTTTTTCTGTCGCTCCTTTCTTTTTCTAATCCTTGTTTCTGTTTTGTTTCCTTCTTTTCACCTTCCAAACCACATTTGTGTTGTCTCTGCTAAACTGATTGTCGTTCGAAAAGAATCGTGGGAAACGCGTGGGATCTGATGGGGGGATGAGCAATGATCAGACATCTCTTGGAAAATGAAATCAAAAGATTGAAGACAGGAACTGAAATCCTGAAACCCGAATTCAGAATCTAGAATCCAGAGTTGAGAATCATGAATTCTGAATCCTGAACCCAGAATTCTCAATCCAGGATTTAGAACCCTAATCCTAAGCTCTACTACACCTTAGCTTCCATAAAAATGTGAATGAAAAGCGCCTGCGACACGCCAGACTTAAAAAATATGACAGATTCGAGTTGAAAAAAGTCTGGCGTGCCTTAGACGCTTTTTCTTTTTTTGTCTGAATTCCGAAATTTGGAAAAACTCGAGAATTCAAGATTTTGAATTCTGAATCCTTAATCTTGAATTATGAAATTCTGAATCTTAAATCTTGAATATTAAATCCGGGAACTAGGATCCTGAATTATGATTTCTGAACCCAGAATCCCAGAATCTAGAAACTGGCGTGCCTTAGACGCGTTTCCTATATATTTGGTTAGAATTCTGAAATTTAGATATTTCAACTTGAGGATTCAAGATTTTGAATCCTGAATTTAGAAATTCTGAATCCCGAATCCAAAGTTTTTGATCTTGAATTCGGAACCCTCACAACTTTCGCCCAACAAAAAAACTTCCAAAAAGTAAAAAAAAATCTCGAAAAACAAAATTCGATATCCGTGGACACTTTCCCAACTTCACTGCCCTCACTGCTCCTATTTTTTCTTCAATTTTTCTCATTCTCTTTGATCTTCAACCGGAAACTTTGATCCATTGCACCGACATTTCCAGATTAATCTGATGAACTAATCTCTATCTTCGTATGTTCTCCGTCACTGAAAATACATGTGTGAAACAAATTAATCCATTTACGTCTTTTGATGAGAGAGAGAGGGGATTTCAGTGCATCCCGATGGTTAGTGATGAAGAATACATGGTTCTGATATCTACGAACGGGCTTCCACGTTATTTTGAATAATGTTCCAGTCAGAAGAAGGGGGATGTTTTTGAATAGTCGAAACAGATTGAGGAATTTCTGTTCACTTTTAATCATACTCGCAAACCGGGCCGACGCGTAACTCGCTTAAAACTCAACATTATGAGCTGAAAAATAAAGGAAAATGTAGATCTCGGCAAGTTCTATGTCTGTGACCTACTACAGACCGAATGGCAAGTCGTTCATAAGCCGCGGTCGGGAAAAAGCACCACATACCCAGAAATTGACCAAAAAAATCATTCTATCCCGGCCCGCGACACATTAACAAACAGCCATCCAGACCGTATCAGATCAGGAACATAAAACTCGCTAAATTTCAGTATGTTTTTCATCTCATAATATAGCGTTTCGCCCCGGTTGACATGTATGTTTTTATTAGAATTAACAGTTCAGTTTTTGAAGGAAAATGTCATCGAAGCATATTCAATAGTCATTGTTTAGAAGGTTCTTATTGGGGAAACAACTGGAAAAATTAGGTTACCAAGAGCATCGAGACTCTTCTCATCTAAGATAATTTATTGAAAATCACAGTGCGCGTCATTAGGAAGCACTCATTTTTTAATTAGTATGACCACCCACGGTTATTAAAAAGTTATGAGATAGGAAGTTTTCAAGAAGGGCTCAAAATGAAATGATTTGGGACGTCCCGCGCGTAGAAAGGTTAAAATTGAACCGATATTCTTGAAACTTTGGAAATCTCGTTCCCAGCTATATCTGTGAAAGTTTGAGTATTTTCTGACAAAAACGAACTGTATTCCAAGACGCCCCATTTCGAGCGCTATTTTCAAGGCTTCATCTCTGTCAGAACCGTGAGTTTTAAAGGAGTTAGTGGGTTCTGTGATATCTTCATTGCAATGTTGAACAAAGAACAAATCTAGAGCAATTGTGTCCAATAAAAGCTCTGCAAAATGCACAATAGCTTGCGTACCACTGCAAAAAACCAAAGAAAAAAACTAGTATTTCGCGTTTTGCCAACCTTTGGAGAAATAGGACGAAATTGCTCAAAACATGGTGAGAAAGCTCCCTAAAAGAGACGAAAAATCAGAGAGTTGCCCAACCCCTGCCAAAAACTCTCTGATCCACTTGCACTCATTCAATTTCTTCCATTTCACCCTAATCTTCCATTGCTCATCAAATAATAAAAACTTTTATGACTTCTCTCTCCAGATCTTTGTTATTGCTCCAAAAAGACTCTCCGAACGAGAATAAAAACTCTACTCGTAAGCCCTTCCTCTCCTAAATCCTTTACGGTCTTCCCTCATAATCCTTCTCAGAAAATCTGCTGCACCCCCATCATATTCTTGTTTACCCAAGAGTCTCCATCTTCAGTTACGCCTTCAGAAGAAGAAGAATCTGTATGTCCCCCAGAAGAAGCGTGGCACGTCATAATCCAGTCTCAAGTATCAGCTTACGAGTGCATTCCTTCTTTATTTGTCCTTCTGGGCTCCCACAGATTTCTATTCTCTTTTTTCTTCTTCTTTTTTCGAAGAAAAGCTTTTTTGTCCCATTTTTTTCAAAATCTAAAAAGCTCCCCGGGCGGAACTCCCATTAAACGCTGAGCAATTTTCGTCGCCACCCCATGGAGCTCACCACAATTTTCTTTTTTTTTCACACTTCCATTTTTCTCTTTCCTCTTTTTTTCATTCATGAAAGTGTCCGGGAGTCAAAAAGCCCACTCTATTATTCGTCTGTTCCAACTAAAAAAGAAGCGGGAAGATTATAGATTATCCATATCATCTTCTCACATCATTTTTTGTTCTAAAAACGAAAAAAGCAGACGATCATCCAAGAAGATTTTCCCCCCTTTTCCTCGAAATTTTTCATCTCGATTTGGAGAAAAAAAGATTTATTTTTTGAGATATATGCTGTTATTTTTTCTTATTTTTTCCTGTTTTATGATCTATGATCGGTTAGTGTTAGCCACAAAAACTTTAAGTTTCTGAAAACCTGGTGTGCCTTTGGCGCGTTTCTTATCAATCAAATCGATCATCAAAAAGCTACAAAAAGAGTGTCTGGGGTTCCGCTGGCGCGTCTGAAATCAAAAATTTTGGGAATATTGAAGATCTGGCGTACCTGTGGCGCGTTTCTTATCAATCAAATCGATCAACAAAAACTACAAAAAAAGAGAGTGGGGTTCCGCTGACGCGTCTGAACTAAGCAATTTTGAGAATCTTTAAATTCTGGCGTGCCTTTAGCGCGTTTCATATCAATCAAATCGCGATTTTAATAATCAAAAACTACAAGGGTTCCGTAGGCGCGTCTGAAATCAGAACTTTTGGGAATCTTAAGATTCTGGCATGAGTTTTTCTCTATCTAACTGTGAGCATTGAAAAAAACTAGAAAACGCGTCTCAGGCGCGCCAGACCTTTCCTCTAGCATCAGACCCCCCACCCCCTACTAAAACGGATGTGTTCTAGTTTTTCTCCAAATATTTTTCTCTCATTTTTTAATCTGTTACTAATCAGAAGATGAAAGTTTTGATCTCTTTTTCTCTCTCTCATTTCTGAATCCTTAAATTCGTTTTTTCTCTCTTTTTTTCCCAAATGAATCATCTTTTTTCTCGAGTATCAATAAAACATGAATATTATCAATCCGGTTGTCAACAAGAAGACGTTTTCGTGTGAATTTTTGAATCTTTTTGGAATCTAAAATCGTCGGGTCCATTCAAAAAACAAGTGTTCTCCTCGTTTGAAAAAAAGTTTTCGCCCCCAAAAATACTGAATTTTTCATCGCTTTCTTCCAGCTTTCAATGTGTTCCATTGTCATTTTTCTTGTTGTTTTTTCTGTGTCTTCATTCTCCGTTTCCCATGTTCCAAAAACCTTCATTCCTAACCCATTTTTTCGTTTCCAGATGCGCGTCGGTTCAACCGTCCGAAGTCGTACCAAAGCACGTGTCGTTCGTCGACTCATTCTGCTCCCGGTGGCTCTTGTCGCCGTCATGGGAGCGGCTCATTTGATGAGGGAACGGAGGAGTATTGATGGGGAGCCGGGGATGATGTCAGGCACACCAGCGAATGTGTCACAACCGTTTTGGAAGGCGTTCATGCCAACTTGTAACAGGTGAGATTTGGGGTGAAAGTACGTGATTTGTCGTAGATTCTGATGTATGTACAATTTCCGGAGAGGGACTGTACGCAGTTAGTCGTAAAATCTGATGTAGAGAAAGTTACCGTAACATATGGTACGCAAATTGCCGTAAAAATTGATGTAAAAGCAAAGAAGTACGCGATTTGTGTTCTGATGCGTGAACAGCTACCGTAATATTTAGTCCGCAATCATCAGATAGAATGGAAAGTACGTGATTTGTCGTAGGACCTGGTGTAAATAGTGAATAAGGTAACTTACGCATTCATACGCAAAATCTCGTAGAATCTGATGTATGAGAGGGATTGTACGCAATTCGTCGTAAGATCTGATGTAGGGAAAGTTACCGTAACTTATGGTACGCAAATTGTCGTAATGTTTGATGTATGTAAAAGCATAAAAGTGCGCGATCTGATACGTGGACAGCTACCGTAACATTCAGTCCGCAAACATCCCAGATAGAATCGAAAGTACGTAATTTGTCGTAATATCAACTGTAATCTGACTACCATTGCCAAACTCCACCCTTTACTAAAAGTCCGCAATTTGTCGTAAATCCCAGTCATAACTTTAAAAAACGTAATCTACTCAAATCCAACGCCTCCAGAAACCACTGTAACCAAGGCAAAAGTTCAAACTCCGCACACATTAACCTTTCACTTCCCACCACTTATTTCTTCGGAACTTCTTTCCCTCAACTACTTTTCTTTAAAACCCTTTCCACCAAGACGAAAAACCGGAAGTAGTTTAAGCCTCTTTTTGTGTGAATTTTTGAAAAGTAGAGACCAAGGATTCTGAATATGAAGGGGTTCCTGTTTTCACGAGAAAAACATAATATTATTCCAGATCTCTTGCTCCACCTGCTCCAGAAGTTAACGACGATGGACAGTTTCCACCGGATCCATTTTCATTGAAACAGAGGCAGAATGGTTTTGGTAAGTTGTTAAAAAAGAGACATCTGGACACACCGGGGAACAGACAGACCAAATTCTGAGAAATTGTCATAGCGAACCCTGAGAAGGCGTAACTGTTTCATGGGCGGTCCCATGTTACACGCTTTCAAACTTTTGATCTACTTTCCAAATTTCAGTCGTTCTCCACATGTGCGGTCTCATCTACATGTTCGTTTCCCTTGCGATCGTCTGCGATGAATTCTTCGTCCCATCTCTCGATGTACTCACTGAAAAGCTCCAGTTATCTGATGACGTGGCAGGTGCCACATTCATGGCCGCCGGAGGCTCGGCTCCAGAATTCTTCACGTCGGTTATCGGAGTGTTCATCGCTCAAAATAATGTTGGAATTGGAACGATTGTTGGTGAGTTTAGAAGAGGAAGGTCTAGATTTTGAAAAATCAAAGAATTCAGGATCCGCCACATTCAACATTCTCTGCGTCCTTGCTTTCTGTACACTCTTCTCTAAAACTATACTTGACTTGACATGGTGGCCTTTGTTCAGAGATGTTTCCATTTATATGCTGGCTCTGGCAATGTTGGTGTTCTTCTTCATGGATGAAATGGTAAGTGGAAGTAAACGCGCTCTATTGATAATTAGGTTGTGAGGGAGACAACGAGAGAGTCTCATTGTCTGTGGCTCTCCACCTCACACGCTCTTGCTAGAGAGACCCAGACAGCTAGACAGTCTCGTTATCTGCGTCTCATTACCTCACAGAATGAACCATTGCTTCCAAAAATCAGAATACCCTAACCCTCTCCAAATTCCAGATCACATTCCCTGAAGCATTTGCCATGTTCACTATCTACATCCTTTACTGCACTATAATGAAATTCAATGTTCAACTCGAAGCGATCGTCAAAGGAGGCTCCGATTCAGAAGAGGCGTCGGCTCATGAGACACAAAAACTGGCAGCTGACGTTGCACACAACAATAATAATAATGATGTGGTTAGTTTTAATGAGCAATGAAAGAAAAGAAGTCATTCTGGAAAGCAATTAGAGAGAGAGAGAGATCGGGGAGATAACTTTACTAAAAAACTTTTTTTTAATTTGAAAATGAAAATTCCAGGCCGCACTTGAAGGGAATGATCTCCGTCGTCGCTCATCTGCACGTCGTCAATCCGTACCGATTCTTCATTCTGGAACAATGTTCCGTAATGGAATAATGCAATTGATGAATCATACGTTGGAACAACTTCCAGAAGGTAATTTGGGGGGAGTGGATGAATATTATACGAGAGCGATTTTTGAGCAGTTAGGTGCTCAACGAACTACCCCTTGAAAGTTTACTCAAGTGGTGTGTGGCTATATTGGTTTTTATTGTTTTGAGAAATGGATGGAGAGGAGAGAAAAGAACTATAGAAAGTGGATTGGATGGAAGTGTGGGGTCGGGGAAAGGTTTTTGGGGACCTGGGATCTGGGAAGAAGATTCGGCTCTGTTTTAGAATCGGGTGCCGGCCATCAAAAATCGGGTGCCGGTCAAAAAAATCGGGTGCCCAAAATATCGGGTGCCCAAAATATCGGGTGCCCAAAAATCGGGTGCCCAAAAAATCGGGTGCCCAAAAATCGGGTGCCCAAAACATCGGGTGCCCAAAAATCGGGTGCTCCGAAATCGGGTGCCCGACTTTTTTACTTTTTTGTTTTTTTTTGGTTTTTGTTCTCTGAGATGAAGTTATATTAATATACGTGTTTATTGAGAAAAAGCAGAATAACAAGTCAACATCAAACGGATTTTTACTGTTCTTCTTCTTCTGTGGGCGGGTCGGAAACGACGACGTCATTGACAGTGATGTCACCAGAGATAACAAGATATTCTGCGAGCAGATAAGGAATATGATGCTCAAACAGCTTGGTGTAATAGTCATTAATTGTAATCTAAAATACAAAATTGGAACGGGAAAAGAAGCAGATGTTACCTCGTAGAAGTTCTCGCGAATGGCAATAGACATTTTGAAAGCAAAATTCTTCTCCAGAAATAAGTATCTTCGTTCTTCATAGTCGAACGAGCCGGAAGGAAGATAAGAGTTAAAAACAATGCACTGAAAAAGTGATTACTATGATAATTTCCAATATAAAAACATTAACGATGAAAAACACACAAAAAAAAAACAAAAAAGTAGAAAATCTTTGATAAAAAAGTCGGGCACCCGATTTCGGGGCACCCGATTTTTTGGGCACCCGATTTTTGGGCACCCGATGTTTTGGGCACCCGATTTTTAGGCACCCGATTTTTGGGCACCCGATTTTTGGGCACCCGATATTTTGGGCACCCGATTTTTTTGACCGGCACCCGATTTTTTTTGGGCACCCGATTTTTGATGGCCGGCACCCGATTCCAAAACAGAGCCGAAGATTCTAGCTCGAAACAGACTTTTTGAAATGGGTGAACGTTAAAATAAGAATACTTGCAAACCGGGCCGGCGCGTAACTCGCTTCAGACTGAGTTTTATGATATGAAAAATACACGAAAATCTAGATCTTGGCGAGTTCTATGTCACTGACCTTCTACGGTCCGGATGACAGATTGTTAATGTGTCGCGGATCGGGAAATGATTCCAAAAACGCGAAAATGGCCAAAGAAGTCTTCTAGCTCGGCCCGCGGCACGAAAACGAATAGCCACCCGTCCCGTAGTAGGACACGGATTTTTAATCTGTCTGTAAGCAAAACTGTCCGGATCTCCAATTATTTAAATCTAGAGTCTCTCAACGAGTTCAATATTTTCAAACTTCTTGAGCAAAAAATACCTGGAATTTCCAGACCTGTGACCCGTTTCAGAACTGACACTCTCTGGGACTGTCTCCTGTTAACCTGACCAATGCCAAAACATATTAGCATGGCCGGCTTCTTACAACTGCGCTCTACCGAAATCGCAGAAAATTGTGTTCGAAATTGAGAGACTCAGAGAAAAAAATAGTGACAGATTTGGACCATTCATTTCCCCAAGCGAAAATAAGTTCTGCTCGGAAATAGTTCTAGAAAAAGTGCTGTTGGAAATAGAACTGGTTCGAATTAAAACTAATTCTGAATCAGAAAGACTTTGATTTGTCAGTTTTGAGTTATCTGATCCGGGCGGTTCTGATTCAAACGCAATTCTACAAACCTAGATTTAATTTCCATTATTCACAACTTAAATCCATGATACCATCGCGTCAAGTGGCAAACTTTCTCTTACAAAAGTTTCCATTCACAAAAATCTCCTATAACCATACACCCATTAAAAAAGCACTCTCAACCTTCCGTATCCGTCATTTCTGAAAAAAATGAAAAAGTGAAACCTAACAAAAACAAAGCGTTTTGCCACTTGTCTCTCCAAATCGGAAGTCATCAACAAGAAGACAACGTACTCTGTTTTCAGATTCAGAAGAAGACGACAGCTCGAGAAGTCGAAGTAATGTGAACGTCGAGTCTCATGACATGCATCGTCTCAACGTCAATCAAAGTATTCCGGATCGACGTTCGTCACAGATTGAGGAGATTGTAAGTGTCAATCTTCTCGCGGCAGACAATAGTTGTTGTTTTTATTCAGAAGTCCCTTTTGGAAGAGGAAGAAGAAAAACCACTTGATATGACTTGGCCAGAGACCTGGACGAAACGATTGACCTATGTGTTGCTGGCCCCCGTCGTCGTCCCAATGTGGGTCACCATTCCAGATGTCCGCAGATCTGTAAGCCAATACGAATGACGGGTGGAAGGAAACAATCTGAGTCTGTTTCAGCACAACCGCCAGTGGTACCCTGCTACATTCATCATCTCAATCTTGTGGATTGCCTTCTTCTCGTACTTGATGGTTTGGTGGGCGAACACTATTGGAGAGACGTTTGTGATTCCGACGGAAATTATTGGTTTAACTATTTTGGCTGCTGGAACGAGTATCCCGGATTTGATTACTAGGTAGGTATGGTGGTTTGGGTTACTGTGGAACGAGTAACCTGATCTATAATGACCGAGCCTTAAGGCTTATTTCATGGATCACAAATTTCACTGCGTATCGTCTATAGCACGGCAAAGGTGAAAGAGAGTCGCTACTCAGCTTATTTGAAAAAACCCGTTGTAGAGCTGTATTGAGTAAAGATTTGGATTCTGGAATACTGTAAGCTCTTGGTTACTGTAGGATTCTATTCATTGGGATGGTTGTAGGTCAAAATTCGATTGCTGTATTCCAACCCAGAGATACTGTAAGGATACATTGTGTTACGTATTGAAAGATAACTAAAGGATAGGAATACTGCGAGATGACAGCCACTATTGCTAATCTAGTCGCTACTGGACACTTTCATTTTGAGATCCCAAGGTTACGGTAGCTCACATTACTAACTTCTCTCATTTCCAGCGTAATCGTTGCCCGAAAAGGACTTGGCGACATGGCAGTCTCCAGTTCAGTCGGATCCAACATCTTCGATGTCTGCGTCGGTCTTCCAGTCCCGTGGCTTCTCTACTTCCTGATGGAATACATCAAGAACCCATCCGAACCTCTCTCCCCAATCTCTGTCAGCTCTAAAGGTCTTCTCTGTTCCGTCGGAATGCTCTTCATCATGCTCATCGTATTAGTCTTTGCGATTTTCTTATCTGGATGGAAGATGAATAAGGTTAGTTTTCACGAAAGAGTTCATCTTTTGATGATTCTGATTCCAGATATTCGGCTGCCTGATGATCGTCTCTTACATCTTCTTCTGCGTGTTTTCAGTCGGTCTAGAAACTGATAAACTCGTTTGCCCGTTGAATATTTGCGGATAGAGTTTTTAAAGCCATTTAGTCTAGTTTTTTTGCTAGGAGCGTGGCAATCGCGCTCTATTGACACTCGAGAGAGCGCAATTGCGTCCAAATTACAATCAATAAAAAATCAACTTGGTCTGCATACAACGGGTTAAACAAAGTTTTTCAAACAAGCAATCCTAGTGACTTAATACCCTCTGAATTCACAACATATGTATTTTTTGTGAAGAATAATTGTTTTCTGTAAATAATTTCTTAAAAACAATATTTGTAGTTTGTCGTTTATTTCTCAACAATAAAATCATTATTTTGAAATTTTAAATTCAAATCAATGGAATATCAACTTCCTCTCCTAATTCAGATGTTTCATTCACTTTTCTTCCGACGGTTTCACCTCCAGTTTCAGATGAATCAGTAGTTGGATCAGTTGTGTCAGGCTTGCTGAAACGAGTGGCTCTCGAGGAAGAGCCACCATCTGGATGATCCTCATCGAGTTCAGCGGAATCGAATCGGCTCTGAGCTTCTTCTTTGTTTAGATTAGTAACTTGATGCTCTGGTTCAGCATTCCACCCGCCAGAGTTTTGGGATCTGAAACTTCAGATGCTGTGAAAATAACTGGAACAAAATAAATCTTACTGAATAGCTCCTTCTCCTCCAGCATTACAAAGTGGAGTGTTGCAGCAGCAAAGTGAAATTGGGATGTTTTGGAAGGTAGTTCCGATGCATTTGTTTTGGGCGAACTGGAAATTTGATGTAGAAGTGAGAGGTGGCTCAGGATCAGGGCTGGGCAAATTATTTGACCAGGTTTTCAGTTCACGGTGACCGCACAACCTTGTTCCTTGAATTTGGTCACCCAATGTAAGAATTGGTAATTGAAAACAGCCGAGAAAGTTTTGGATGGATTGGTCAAAACTCACCAAAGATATAAAACATTCAAAACAATAATTCAAATGATTTTCCCAAACCCTGCTCAGGAGATTGATTACGGTCAAACCCAGAATTTTCAAGAAATATTTTGAACAGTGTGAGGTCGGTCTATTTAATACGGGTTGAAGAAACGAATGTTCCAGGGTTTCTTTGTGTTTCAGACGGTCTCAATTTTTACCCTTAAAGTAAGCAAGGCCAAAATTCGACAACGAATTTATCACAGAGACTATTTAGTATGAGATAGACAGAAAGCTATTAAACCCAAACTCACAGTCAAAAAACAGAGAGTATGATTTAAGGTACCTTCTTGAAAACATTGAATATTTCAATTTTAAGTAAAAATAAAAAGTGCATTACAGCACCAATGACTATCATCATAATTTCTATTGGTTGACGTTGATAGGGCAACTTTATCATTTCGAATGGGCTCACCCTGAAAAGTTCGGGCTCAACAAAGTTATTTTTTCTTAGAATCGGTTAATATCGGTTCAAAATAATGAAATTTTAAATACTGCTTCGTATCTTTTTGAAATTAAGAATCTAGAACGCGTGAAATGTGAAAATTTCTTGGTTTAAACAGAATTTTTGTAATTTATAATCAATATAGGACTCAGATTCTCAAACTCAACATCTAACCAAGGAAACTACATTCTGCTTTGACAATCGTTTGAGCATCTGGTTAAATAAAACGAGCTAACCCCGATAAATACTCTCATAAATACTCTCAAAACCCATATCATCAATCATTTTAAATATTTCTACACTCACCATACATCTCCACATACTACATCCCGCTTTCGTCACTTCCAGAAGCGATGCTGCCGACGCCGTCATATTATAACAGTAGGCTCCAGAATTTTCACAATTGATAGTAGCAGTTCCAACAGATGTTCCCTTGATAAATTTCAGGCCCTGAAAACTCACAAAGTTATTCAAGAACCCTATTAAAACATACCGTATGACATTGTATGGCAAGAGTGGCAGAGACCGTTAACACAAGTGAAACAACAACGAAGCGAAGCATCTGAAATTAGTAAGAAAAAGGAGTCGAGATGGTCAAAAAAAAAGAGGAAGAAGAAGACGTACTACAAAATGAAAACACACTGTTGACCTTGTTCTTTCTTCTTTGTGAATGAGAAAAAGAGAATTGTGTATTGTTGAATGAAATGAAATCTGTTAGTTTATTATCAATTGGATACGCAGACACACTCTCTCGCTTTATACTATCAATTGGTAATTTGATGCTGAAGTTTATATTATTTCATTTAGAAAATTATAACGTAAACTTCCAGATTTTTCGATTCGATTTCGTTCGAGAATGATGATGAGTCATGAACCAGAAAAGAGGAAGTGGATTAGAATGGGGGGAAAGATCAGTAGTTCAGAAGAGAACTGTTTGCACTCGGTTTTTGGAAAGACTACAGCCTGTTTGACCGCTCATGTAGGAATTGAGTGGACAGTAGGTAAGAGTTCTGAAATTTGTTTCAAAATCAGTCGGAAAATCAGATGGAGAGACCCGATCAATCAAAGAGTGCCGGCTTACGAGAAAAGTGTCCTTCTTAAATGGTAGAAAGCAAAATGAATTCAATTTCTCACTCCCCGGATGCTCATAAGACGACACTCTAGTAGATAGTTAGGAAAACTGACTAGGGAATGACTTACACATAGGATACTGTAAAAAATAAAGTTTGGCAAAGAATTTTCAAAAAAATATCGGCTGAAACAAAACGTTGAAAACATCGATTAAAATACGAGTTTTTCTTGAAATTCAATGTTGTTCGTTAAATTTTTCTTCACAGTATCATGCTATATATCGCCGGAAAGCTGATCTTTTTTTGATTTCAAATCAATATACAGTTTTTGCAGTGGCCATAATAGTTTTGAGCAAGTCAGATCCGAAGTTTGGGTAAATTTTAGTCCTTGGTCATTCAACCACTGATTTTCCCTATCGGAATCAAGAAAACGTCAGCTTTCCGGCTAAAAATGTCTTTTGTTGTCTAGTCTGATATGAAATAATAAAATCAGAAGGATAACTCTTACCGACTCAAGTAGGCATGATTAAGAATTACGAATGCTGAAAAATCACATCTCAAAAATATCGAATTAAAAATAACAATTTTCCATCGACCTGGTTTCGCTTCTCACACACAATAGATTCTAATCTCCATATTTTGCATATCAATTGAAAATAATTTGGTGTTTTCTCTTTTTTGAGAAGATGACTCAACTGGCACAAGAATTCCAAGATTTCAGGGAGTCGATCACCTGATTCGACTTCATTTCAGCATTTTGAGCAGGCAGCAGAAATAATGATTTTTACAAAAAGTACTTTTCAGCCGTCTCAAATTTTAAATTTAAATATCCATTGTTTTGCGGGCCTGTTTTTGGCTATCAATGCCAAGATTCAATTTATTAAAAAAGACAATTATTAAACCAATTATTATTATTATTAAATTTTAAATTAAAACCAAAAAGAGAAGAATGATGGTCCGTTTACCCGACAAGTGTTGGATTCGCTTTGTTTTGAACAAGTTGATCGACGATCTGAAAACAGAACAAATATCGTTCGAATTTTTAATTTTTGCCCGCTCGCCCTAAAATAAACTCGGTTCAACAGAGCTCGGAGTGTTTGCCTCACTGCGTAGCGACTCCGCAGCGAGGGAGTATGCGGAGTCTATTATTCGCTCACAGGGTCATTATTAGTCCATACCGGAAGTCTAGTGAAGCGCTTTTCACACGACTTGGCAGGTTGCCAATTGAGTCGCCGCTCAGCCAAATCGGTTGCTTATAACGTGGTCGAACGATAGGGAGTTAAATTTTTCGAATGGAGCTGACTTGTCTCCTATTTTTCTCGTTTTTTTCCGGTAAAACCGCTCAAAAAAAAAACAAATTTTCAACACACAAAAATTAGAACTTCCCGCAAATTTCACGCAAACTTTTTCGTAGTGCATGGACTTTCTATGACCCTGTGATTGGGTTAGCTTCACCTTGCCACTAAGACAGTACGATAGAGCGCGTTTGCAAAATATAACCCACCTTATCGCGATCAATTCCATGAATGTTAAGATTCGGAATAATATGAGCTAAATTGAGATCAATATCATTGATTCGCTCGAAAAAGTGAGCTTTGAACGGAAATCTTTGATTTGTGGTCGGAATTGGGAAGTTCATTCGGGTATGGTAGATATCTGTCAGCTCTTCGTCGTGCTTTTCCAGCGTTTCTTCTTGGAAATCGAACATCTGAAACAGGGGAAAGTTTTATGAGAAGGTATTAGCTCGACACAGTGCGTACAACTGCGCTCCACCGAAATCTCCTTGATAAATGTCTCTTTTTCTCTGAGTCTCTCATCTTCGCACACAATTTTCGACAATTTCGGTAGAGCGCGGTTGTAAGAATTTTGCTGTGCTAATAGAAAGAACATGAGAAAATCTTACCTCATTGATTCCAGGTAATGGGATATCTAACGCCACTGCGTGACTTGTAAATTTGGAAGAGTCGATTTCAGCACCGACGATAAAAGAGTTCTGGAAACATGATGAAAGTTTATAGAGCAGAAACACCCCACAGGCGCGCCAGCCAAAATACAAACCTGAAATGGTTGATGCTGACCATCAGTAAATAAATGTGGCATATTTGCATATTGACGATAGTTTTTTTTAGATTTAAATCTGAAAAACTTTTGATTGTGTTCTTTTTTCCTACCCAGAAAGACGTACCCAGAAAATTGACACCCTGAAGAGCATAACCGGCTCCCCATGAATCGCCGAAATCGTTATTTGTGCCGACAGCCATCATATGAGTGAACGGATTTAATTGGGCGTGTCCAGAGAAATGTTTCTCTTGACCGGGAAGAGAAACATCGGGAACTGGTTGCGTTTTGTGATAGAGTTTGTTTCCAGCGATGTAGAGATTTGGGAGATATGGACCAGAACGATGATCAGATACACCTGCAAATGGTGGGAGGGGTTGGAGGGGACAGGATACCGTAAAAACTGTATTTGAGGTGCCCCTCTAATACAGTTGCCCTCCTGCGATTTACACTTTTCTCTAATTTCATCATTAACTGACTCCGAACTGTTCTCCCACATTACTGGTTCTGTAAAAATAATAAAGGCATGCCGTTCTTGTGTTTTTCTACAAACGTGAATGCAGCTTACTTAAAATTTTGGAGCGACTGGGCCGAATGCGGTTTATGAAATGGCGGAAGGTGGAAAGCGAAAGGCAGAATAAAATGTCACTTTCTTAGAAGACCATATTGGCCTTATTTGGTCGTAAAAGGCTTCTAAAATGATTATTGTTGAGTTAAATTATGTTTTTTTTTGGAAAAAATCTGATATTAGCTCGGCACAGTTCTTACAACTGCGTTCTTCTTGAAAAATGTCTTTTTTCTCAGAGTCTCTCAATTTCGCACACAATTTTTTCAGTTTCGGTAGAGCGCGGTTGTAAGAAGCATACCGTGCTAATAGCTGTGCTACAAAAAACTTCAAAAACCTCAATAAATTCAAATAGGTGAACAAATTTTTCATGCTAATTTTTTCTAGGCGGAAAAAATCTTAAAACGGCTGAATTAAATAAAACTTTTTGTAAAATATTGAGCTGGGTCGGAAGATAATTTTGTTTGTTTTGCTTATTAAATTTCATGGGACCATAACTCTGAAAAATGAAAATTCCATTGGTATGGTTATAGAAACCTTGAAAGCAGCCCCTCATAAACTTTTTTACAAAAAAATTTTGATTTCAGAACGGTCAGACTCAGTTCACCCCTTTTAAACTTTTGATCTTCTTATTCTTTTTCAGTACTATTGAGTCCTCAAAATGACGTAAACAAAAAACACGGAAACATTCACAAAGACCATCATCATCAAATTGTTATTGACTCACCAAAAGGTAGTCGAATCAGTCCAATTCCACGTGGTCGTAGTCCTTGAACACGTGGAATTTGCATCATTAGAAGAATAAGAAATATCAGGAAGAATGGAGAAGAAGAAGTCGTCAGTTTCGACTCCATCACACATTATACCAAAAGTTGAAGTAGAGAAGAAGGAAATACTTTGATCATTTGGAAGAGAAGAGAAAGGAGGAAAAGGGAGTAGTTGAAATCTCTCCTGGAGACAAGAAGCTATGAGAGAAAGGATAACGAGAAATCAATCGGTTCGTGTTTTTGCGAAGGAAATTTTGGCTATGATCAGATGTGTCTGCTGCCATAATCGAGAGAAGATTGCAGGTTTCTTTTGTCTTCGAATGGATAGGTGGATTGGTAGGAAAAGGGAAAACTGTGTTTGTTTTTGTCGTCTGGAATATCTAGCATGACGTCGGAGAAGAGGTAATATGGTTTCTTCATCAGGGCTGGGCAAATTATTTGACCACGTTTTCAGTTCACCGTGACCGCACAACTTTGTTCACTGAATTGAGTCACCTAATGTAAGCATTGGTAATTAAAAGCAGCCGAGAAAGTTTTGAACAGATTGATCAACTTTTACGAAAGATATCAAACATTCAAAACAAGAATTCAAATAATTTGCTCAGCCCTGTTCTTCATATTATTCAATTACAGTTTTAATTACATCCAGATCACTAATACGCAATTGTTTCTATTGTTATTATTTTGACAAAATCCCAAATAACCGCAAAAACTAACTACAATATGGCCGGAGCTTCAAAATTCCCGTGATTTTTTGATTTTCCGATTCTTCAGAAACGCGCCAAAGGTGCGCCAGACTTTACGACTACTTTCGTTGATCTACACCGACTGTCTGTAATTTCTAACAAGAAACCCTTTTTTAGATGCTTGGCACGTATATACTTTCGAATATGATAAACTAAATGGCGTTGTGAAAATTTGAAGATTCTTGTTCATTGACTGGAAATCCGAGTCTGTAAAGGAGATATGCTACTGGTTAATCACAAAAGTAATTCTTAGTTTGCATGGTTCTCAAATATTGGGAAGTAATCACACACAAATCCTTCGACAACAAAAATGGAAAAAAAAATGTCTGGAAGTTACAGCTAATCGGTGTGAAACACTAAATTTAAATCACTTCTTCAATCTGTGACACCGAGACACAATCTATCGATTCAAGAGGAGTGCAACAATTTTTCAGATGAGCATTAACTGAAAATGCTTTTTAATGATTCTGTACAAAAATTGTGTTGGTAAGTTGTCCAAACGCTGTAATACAGTGTGGATGGTAGTCAAAATTGAGAAGCTTCCTGAATTTCAAAAAACCTAGTTTCCACTAAAAATGTTGGAAGTTTTACAAAAAGAATTACAGATTTTGGTCGCTACTTCAAAACCTTTTCTTTGATCTTCCGATTCCACCAACTTCTTCCAAATAACCACTAATCAACGATCTAATCGTTCCATTCCATAATTCACTAAATTGACCTATTGTTGTTATCAACTAGACACTCTTCTCCTTCTTCTTCTTCCAATCCCGGCGATCATCCACGAAAATGTTCATTGTAGTGCGAAAGGGAACGAGAAACCGGTTTCTTGGAAAGTTTTGCACGTGAAGTCACTAGATCAAAATATGATGTTCATGCCGTAATCGGTTTTTATTTTTATTTTTTGTTTCGACGAATAATCCGGAAGAGAATACTAGACAAATGAACTGTGATCGTATATGGTTGCAAAATACTAAACATACAAAGAACGATCAAAAAGTTGAAAACAACTGGGATGCCGTTAGCGCGGTATGAAAAAGTGTGAGGAGTCTAATATCGAAGCTACAGTACTCCGTAGACCTACAGTACTATCAATTTGTAAAATTTGCTCGATTTCCGTTCTTTAAAGATGTTATTTTGATGCTTCTAGCCTAGTCCCCGTTCTCTTTTTCTTATTCATTCCCCATGAGAGATGAATTGCGGTCGAAAAACAATTGTTTAAATGTTTATGGGTTGGCGGCTGTTTCAGAATACGTTATTCATTAAATATTTCCAATAAACTCCTTGAGAACGTTCTGAAACGAAATAAGTTAAAATTTTGAAATAAACGAAGTCTGGCGCGCCTTGAGCGCATTTTCTGCGTGCTACTGACATCTGACATTTGATAGTTTTAAATGTTTTGCTATATTTGTTAAAATACAACTTCTGAACTCTCAGGGCGCAGATTTCTTACGTAACAAAAAACCGGAAGAAAAGAAGAAATTGAGCATAAAATACGGAATTATGTGTCTCCAAAATTCCCCATTTTTTATCTCAAAGTTCCCTTTGATGTCTTTAAGCAGGAGTCCTTGAAAGTAGGTCAAAACAAATATAGATCACAAAATGGAGTCATCAGAATTCAGAATTCAAATGACGATCGAGACCAATAACTCGCAAAAGAGCAAAAGAGCACAATAAAAGAAAGAGAGAACAACAACTTTCTTCCGTCCAGCTGAAAATGAGAAAGACGTCATTTGTGAAGAGGTTCCAGGTGCAAAACAACGACGAACCCTGACCGAAAATTGGTTGCGAAAAAAGAAAAAAACGGAGTGTTCTATGTTTTCGTCCGTCCTCTCACTCAGTTTACATGCCCTTTCTGTTTTTCCACTTTCAGAAAAAGAGAAATGTTCAGTGCAAGACCATCATCTCTGCGTCTCGAAATGTGTCCAACTCATCTTGTTTGTGTCCCAAACGGCCCCCTTTTTCCCTATTTTTTTCCTGTTTTTGATATGTTTTTGCTCCGAAGAGAACTGCAAGAGAGAACCCTCTGATTCCGGTTGTTTTGTACTTCTAGACCCCCTCCAGACCAAAAATTCTTTCCTGTGAAGGTTCCAAGTACAAACTTTCTTTTTTTGAGTTGTTTTGTCTTTTCACTTTTTGTTCTCTATAAATATTGAGATTTTCTGATTTCTTTCTTTTTTGCAGAGTCTGATTGATCAGGTCAGAAGGCTCAATTTTTAGTTTTTTAGACTGTAAATTACATTTTCTTAAAGTTTTCAATCTGAAGCGACAAGTTTTTGATTCCAATTCATCTAAAAGTGGTCTAGTCTTTCTTGGGTCTTGCCACGAAAAGTTACTCGAATTTTGTGGGTTACTGTAGCTACGATACCAATTACTACAGCTAACCATTTATTGCAAGATAAATATTTGAAAATAAAGAGATTTCTGATAGGTAGTTCTAGAAGCTTAAAACTTTCATGAGAAGATTACAGTAAGTTTTCACAGAATACAGTAACCTTCTAGCTACAGTAACCCCACAAGACTGTAACAGTAGCCTTACAGTATTGACATTTTTTGGAACGAAATTCCTTTGAGTATCCCATTGTTGTTATAAAAACAGTATCTGTGTGAAAAGCGCCCGACGCACACCAATTCACTAATACACTATTTTTTCTAGGCTACTATTTTGACTAAATCCCAACAAACTGCAAAAATCCACAAAAAAATGGGCGGAGCTTCAAAAATCCTTTTTAACATGTTTAACTCGGACGTCTTTTGTTACCGTTATTTTTTTTATGTACTGATTCTTCAGAAACGCGCCAAAAGTGCGCCAGGTTCCATATTTTTGTCAATATTGTTGAAAATCTAACATTTTAGAACAGTCCTTTTTCATACAAGAAACGCGTCTGAGGTGCGCCAGTAGCCGGATTTTCTGTTATTTCAAAAAAACCACGACCAACTTCTCAAAAGTATCGCTTCTTCAAAAAGTGGGCGGAGCTTAGAGAAGTTTTCGATCTGAAAATCAAAACCTAAACTTGCTGATTTCTCGTCTGAAAATAACTTGAGTCTCTCCTCCACTTGTCCTCTCCTCTCCTCCAGAAAAATCACATGCGACTAGTAAAAATAAAAAATTTCACAACACTCACTCACTCATTGTTTGACATAGAGACTAGATCAGCAGGTGATGATTCAAGACTCTTTTTTGTGTTTATGCATCTGTCATTTTTCTGACCTTTTTTTGTTCCCTACAGTGGCCTGAGACTGGTCTCTGAAGGCAGTCAACAATCTGGAAAGTGTTTTTGGAGCATTTGGGTGCTGAAATTTGACCTGATTGTTTACAGGGACTCACCCTCTCTTTCCAGAGATCTTGTTTCATATTTTACGTTTTTCCTGAACTTTTTGTTTAGGTTCTAAAAAAAGAAGTTTTAAACAAGCTACAATTCTATAGGGGATGCCCCCTACAAAAAAGTTGTCGATTCCAAAAATGTTTGACCTACAAACCCTGCAAATATTGACATTACGGGATAGATTGTAAACCCACGATCAAATTGGTCATTTTCACTGAAAAACTGAAAAACCTGCAATGTTTTCACAAATCAGAATCAGCCAATATAGAATTGGCACGTTTTTTGATTTTCAGTTCGAAAACTTCTCTAAGCTCCGCCCACTTCTTGCAGAAATCAATAGCGATACGTCAGTAAGTTTATCGTGCTTTTCGAAACAGCATAATATCCGGCTACTGGCGCACCTCAGACGCGTTTCTTGTATAAAAAAATACTGTTCTAATATGTTAGATTTTCAGCAATCTTGACAAAAATTTAGAGGCTAGCGCGAATTTGGCGGTTTTCTGAAGAATCGGTAAATCGAAAAAAGAGACATTCGAGTTAAACTTTTTTTTAAAGGATTTTTGAAACTCCGCCCATTTTTTTGTTGATTTTTGCAGTTTGTTGGGATATGGTCAGAATAGTAGCATAGAACAAATCGTGTTAGTGATCTGGCGCGCCTTGGGCGCTTTTTCAAGCAGACACTGTTTTTATAATAAAAATATGATACTCTTTCTGATTTGTGTTTTTTATCAGCATATGATCTTTTCACCGCATATGAATTTTCCACCTGGCGTACCAGATCATCTCAACTCCATTCGCTTTTACATCATCTCTCTTTTCACCTGCTGTTCTTTTCTATAATTCCAGATACCAATCACTTCTGGTACATGTCCTGATTTTATTCATTTCGATCTGATCTCTCTGATACAACCACCCACCCAATTTTCTATCCAGACTATGCGTTCTGATGGTCCCGGTATTTTCAAGTTCCTAAATTTCTCATTCACACTAACTTTTCCCAGATTTGCATTCCAATCCAACAAAGATTCGAACTTTACCCACATCTTTCCTTTATGAATTTGTTTTTTGGTTTCTCCGCATTTTCCCATCTCCATCTTTTTTGACCTTTTCCTAGATTTTGATTTTTCCAATGTCTAGATTTCCTTAACCTCGTAAATTCTAGCAAATTGAGCCGTTCCTTTACACTCGACGTCACGAGCTGAAAAATGCATCAAAATGTATATCTATGAGAGTTCTATATCACAGAACTACTTGGGACCGGAAGACTTATAGACGATTTTTGCTTTGTTCCTAGCTCGGCACAGTTCTTACAACCGCGCTCCACCGAAATGCTCTTGAGAAATGTCTCTTTTTCTCTGAGTCTCTCGATTTCGCTCACAATTTTCTTAGGTTTCGGTAGAGCGCGGTTGTATGAAGCCTGCCATGCTAATATACGATTTTTCTTTTGTTAGTACTTCATTAACAACTCTCCATTCACGTTAACAACTCTCCATTCAATATAGACTAGGTCAGTGACATAGAACTCGTCGAGTTCTACATTTTGAAGTTTATGTCAGATGTTTTGGCTTAATCTGTGAGTCTGTGTAAATTTTGTGTTTCTCTTTCCGTAAAACTCCAAGCTCCGCCTATTAAGCAAAGACTCATTTCAAAGGCCAAACAACTCATTGGTCAGAGTGTAAATCAGTCATCTTTTTCCTCTCTTCTTTTACATATTTTTTGAATTGTTTTCCCCATTTTTTTCCTATAGAATTAGTCGGTGCAAAAAGCAGTTGTTTACCATACCAGTCACTATTTTCTCTTTGGTCTGCAGACACGAAATTTCATGTACTTTCATTCTGCAAACAATAGAGAGTTCATTCGTCACAACGAGACACATTTTTAGAATTTTTTGTTTTCTGGAATGAGGAATTTGGGAAGATGAACTTTTATGAGAAAATTCCACGGTAACCTAGAAAACATTGGAGCTACTCATGCTACAGTAGTCTAATAACTATTGAAGAGGGACTAGTTTTCCAAAATTGGGGTTTTAGGCCGTAGCATCTCAGCTCCCGTTTTACAAGATGTTTTCATGGAGATTAATTTTCCAATTCAGGATTTCTAGGTCATCCTCAGAACCAACTAGTAAATAAATGAGAAGTTGTTTATACCCGTTGATTGACATGAATGCACTATTCAGGGGTAATCAGTAAATGAAAAAATAATGATGATGATCATTGAATCTTTTGGAATTTCTTCTGAAAATGAGATGTGATGAGCAGAAAGAAGAGGAAAGGCTAATGAACATTTGAGCCTAGATTCTAGCATAAACAAAGTGACTAATGGCCAAATAATTACCTTCGTCAGTGTCAGTTAGTGTCTTCTTCTTTTTTCTTCGTCACGTTTTGTCTTTAAAGAAGGAAAAATATGACAGAAGAGTTAGAACTATTTTTCTCGCAGTGAGAAGAGATTGTCAGAATTTTTAAAACCATTTTTAATTTGATAACCGAGAAGTCCAAAAGTGAGAAACTAGTCCATCTTTAGTAGGTTCTGGGTTACAGGTGACTCAAACTCACGTGGCCGAGTTTTATTCAAGTTTTTTCTAGGCCATCGTAGTCTTATGTTACTCAAAAATGTTTACGATCGCCGTACTTCTCGCGGACCAGACATCATTTCTTCAGAATGAAAAGTAAAGTTTTAAAAATTTATATTTTATGTTTTAAATTTCGGTCTCAAACTCCAATCGAAGAAAAAGTTTCAATAACAGAATTGGCTACGTCGGTACAGACCATTGGTACGAAAATATAGTTTTTTTCGAGTTTTCTGACAACACCCCCTCAGAATTTATCATTATCAGTCTCCTGGTTTGATCTACAAAAAGTTACAAAAAATATTGAAATTGGGACAGAAATTGACGCTTTTACATCATGTCCTAGTCTCACTAAAACGTTTTTTTTTAAAATCAATTTTTGACATCCCGTCGTAGAGCCATAATTTGCTCAAAACTATTTAAATTTATATTTGTTGTGTAGATCAAATTAAGATCTCCATTTTTGTTGTTGACGATTTTTTGTACAGTCTATCCCTAAAGAGTTATAGTCATTTTAAGACGACAGCTCAAAAATCGCACTATTTTGCACTGAAATTGGTCGATTTGAGGGAGAAATTACTTTGACAACCTGTAACTTTCAAGATAGTGTGCCTACAAAAAAATGATCAACTACAAAAATGATGTGCTATTTTTGCTCTGTTTAACTCATGAAAAATTGAGTTTATCGGACAATCAGGTAACACTAAAATATTCATGTCCAAAACATCAATAATTCTCCATATACAACATTCCCTTAAAGTTGCCCTTAGACACCCTTTTCACCTGAATCCCTGGAACATCACCTACCATATCTCTTATTCTGACAAATCTTCATCTTCCTTCACCTCCTTCCCATGCCCTTTCCTTCCCTCTCTTTCATTCATTCCCGTTCGAAAAGCGATCAAGAATCACTTCATTCCAGGAAACCCCCTTTTTTTTCTTCTCTCGCCCTGCTTTTTGACGCCCTCATCTATTTTCTGAATGTACCCCCCGGAGATTCGTTCATGTCTCTTTCGTTCCTTTTTTTCAAATTTCCTGTTGTTCAAGAACGGAAAAAAAAACAATAAAAAGAGATAGATTTCCGTTATAAAATGCAGTTATAGTGCAATTCTGGTCCAATGAAATATATCTGTATATCAAGGGAGTTCTCTTTCTGAAAGTGGGCAGAGCTTAGGTGTATTCTAGATATCATCTGTTTTTGTGACCACGCAAAAATCTGCATGTTTTGACCGAAACACACAAAACAAACTTCTTTTTTGCAAAAGAATATTCTTTTTTTCTTCCAGAAGAAACTTGTGACATCCATGTTTAATAAGTTCCCACGAGCACAGCTTCTTTAGAAACGGAAGGATTTTGGAGTGAAGTTTCGAATTTACGTTTTGATGGTTTGATCTCTTTCTAGTGCCTCCAAGAATACGGAGATTGGAGTAGAAGATTCTGGGATAGATAACATCTTAAAGAGAGCGGGAGAAGTTTGTGATTTTTTGATCTCATATTTAGTTGGGACTTACTAAATTCCACTTCTGTAAGATTTAAAATAGCAGAATTATTTTTAGCCGTTTTCTCACTGAAGTATTAGGTCGGCACAGTTCATACAACTGTGCTCCACCGAAATGTCCTTGAAAAATGTCTCTTTTTCTCTGAGTCTCTCAATTTTGCACACAATTTTCTTTGGTTTCGGTAGAGCGCGGTTGTAAAAAGCGTGCCGTGCATATACGTTGTTCATATTTGAAGTTCTCACAAGAAGTTTCCCGCTAATTAAGGATTCCTTTTCTGTTTTCTGTTTTCTGTTCATCGGTCAAGAATTTTACATTCAGACTTCGAAAAGTGTACTTTTTTATACAAAATATTGCGAACATTCTTTTTCGACTATCTCAAAGCTTCGAAGAATATGTAGATCAAATCGAGAGATTCCGTTATAAAAGTGAAGTTGACTACTGTTTTATACTGATAACTCCAGATAGATACTGTACCGCTCAAAAGGTTATTAACTTTGGCTGTTTTTAGTGGAAAAAGACCAATTTTGACAGTGTATTTTGGTGTGATCTAATTGTCCAATAAACTTTATTTTGTGTGGGTTAGGTGGAGCAGAAATAGCACAAACTCTGGGGGACAGTAGCGAATTTTCAAAGTTAAAAAACAATTTCAGTTAAAGATATTGGTGGTCTCCTCAAACCCACAAAAGATCTGACCGGACCGAAAGGAGTAGTTTTTTAATGGTTAGCACTGTCTGGAGATGTACGTAGATTTCGAACTCAAAATAGACTAACATCCTTAAGAATTGATACAAAAAATTATTATTCACAACAGAAAGACGGTCGAATCCGGGACAATCTATGTAAATCAAACAATGTGAGACACATTGTCATTCATCTGAAAGAAAAGACGGTTGCGCAATATATTTTTTAAAAGGAAAGTTGACCAGAGATAAGGTGAAGAGGAGGATTTCGAAAAAATCAGAACTACCGTAAAAACTGTTTTATAACGGCTCCCCATCTATACTCAGAATTCATGGTTATGATTATTCCGGTGTTTTTTCTTGGTTCTGTTTTGAATCAAATAATTAAATTAATTACTAACCAATATTTTAATTAGGCTCAGTATCGACACATAATTGATGACTGTGAGTCGATACTCAGAGAATTCAAATGATACCGTAGTTCTAGCTAAAATTTAACATTTGTTGAGTTCTTCGTATGTTCCGAAGCCTCACTGACTAAGAACATGTTCCTGAAGCCTAATTTGAAAATGATTCACTCTTCACTTTTGAATATTCACAGACACCATACTTACGACGGGTCGGGGCGGACCGATTTGAACATTTTGAACGGCCCGACCCGGTTAAGTCGCCACGGGTTTCTGTACAAAATTGAAATTTTTGAATTTTTCGAATTTCGGTTAAAAGTCAAATGTACATAGGATTTCTGACTATTATTCATGAAAATTTCAAAACATGTCAGAGTTTTTTTTTCAAATTTGTTTTCAAATTTTAATGCCAGCTCGGACAGACACCGTGATCCTCCAATTTCAGGATCATCCAGAGCAATTTCAAAAATTTTGTATCATTAGACTCCTCATAACTAAACTATACAAAAATTTCCCAATTTACAACTCCAATACGTTACAGTACCCCTCTCGCCTCACCCACAATTTTTGCTCTGTCTATTTTCTAGTTTCTTCTTCGTTTCCAGACTGAACATTGATGTTGTCTGTCTTTTTCTCATTGCGGACCGCTGAAAGCTCTGAAAGCGTGTCAAAACATGCTTCTCCTTTCTTGTTTTGCCCCCGCCTAAGAATCTGTGCATCTTCGTTCACTCTGCGTCTCTTCGTCTCACGTACTCTCTAAGTGCAACAACTGAAAACTCTCCCTCATGTTTTTTTCTTCTTTTCGTTGTTGTTGCCTCATTCGGACCTCTCCGACCGCCGTTCAATTGGATCGTGAGCAGCAGAAAATGATGTATATGGAGCAGAAAAGAGATGAAGAAAAAGGGTCGGTCTTTGGTTAGTTTTTCTCTCTTCTTTCTGAAAAAGGGAACACAACGAAATTGACAGAATCTCTTTTCCGTTCTCTCTCTTCTCCTTTAATGTTGAGTTGTTGTTATCCGATCTTTTCATTTCATTTGAAACGAACCGAACGGACAGAAGCCTTTTTTCCAGACGCCGTTCGAGGAATAGTTCCAGATTTTTTAATTCGTTTGTGTTCTTTGTGATTTCTGGAATTGAAAATTCATTTTATTTTCTGCAGAATTTATTATTAGTTGGAACAGAGTATTGGGGAGGGGGTCGTGCCCTTTTTTGTCATCTTACGGTGGATTTCAGAATATTTTTGTGATCTTTCAATAGTTTTCTCGAATTTTGTTAGTTTTAATATTAGTTCGGCGCGGTTCTTACAACTGCGCTCTACCGAAATGCTCTTGAGAAATGTATCTTTTTCTCTGAGTCTCTCAATTTGGCACACAATTTTCTTTGGTTCCGGTAGAGCGCGGTTGTAGGAAGCGTGCCGTGCAAATATCACTCAGAATTTTGGTCAACGATATGAAAGTATTGGGTTTTAAAACTTTTGGCCCAGAAGTTGTGAGTTTTGAATTTCTAGAACTATATTGTCTAGAACGAATCCACAAAAATTGATAATTACGAACATTTTTTCAGTTGAAAGGTGTTTTTAGTTCTAACTGTCGAAACATTTTTGTCGAAAACATTTTACTAAAATATTCTCGGAAGCAGACAGTATTGAACTTTTTTCTTGAAACTTTCTTTTTTTTCTCTAGTATATTCCTCTAAAACCTTTGAAACCCACAAAAAATCAGTCTTAATAAGTTTTTTCCAAAAAAAAACTTTCCAAAATAAAAAATCGAATGGTTTCAGTAAAACATGACTGATTTCGCTGTTTCAGATTTTGTTTTTTTTAATTTAAATTTCAATCTTTTCAGTTTATTGTATTCTATAGCTTGTACATCCCCCTTCTACATTTTCCGATCCATATTTTTGATATTTCTGCACAAAATAATATATATTTGTTCGGTGACTGATCGACGATCGCGATTATCCCGGACACCTACGATAACATTTGGAAGCATCTAATATAGTTCAGTATCTACTTTTTGATGTATCCACGTCACAACAAGATTAGGATTTAGTTGATTTGGGCGGAGTTGACATTTATCTAAAAGGATGAGCTTTTAAGTGAAAAAATTCGGAGAAGAAGAGTTCAGTGAGGAAGAGAAGGGATTAGGAGAATTGGGATATATGTATAGGAAGGTGGGATTAAGAGGGAAAAGATGAAAATAGATTGATACATAAGGAGTTTCATTAGAAGAGGAAGTTATTGCGGATATATATATTCATTCGACATTTGACGATGATTTGATTCTTAAAATGGGCGGAGTTTTCAGTTTTGTCACGGAGCAGTCAGAGTTTCTTTAATTGCAGCTCATATTTTCTGGATGTGTTTTTGAAGATAAAAAGTTTTTAGTACCCGTGAGATAGTAAAAACCAGTCTATAAAGTTTCGGTCGTTTTGGAAATAACTTCGGTCATGAGAAATATATTTGGACTGAGTTTATGTAATTTTTACTGTTTCTGGACATTCAGAAAATAAAAGCCTTTTCAAAACCAAAATAATAAGACCGGCTATTTTAAATCGTAAACTTTTTGTATAGAAGTTTCCAAATGGCATGTTTCGAAAAAAAAACCGAAATGAAGACAGAAATTTCTACTGACCGGTTATTTGAAATTAGCACGACACGCTTCTCACAACCACGCTCTACCGGAACCAAAGAAAATTGTGTGTGAAATTGAGAGACTCAGAGAAAAAGAGACATTTTTCAAGGACATTTCGATGGAGCGCAGTTGTAAGAACTGTGCCGAGCTAATATTAATGGCAAAACATCAGAAAAGTTCCACAAAAAATTTTTTCGGTGCCCATTATAATAATAAATAGTGAAATTAACAATATATGGCTCATAATGTGCTCCACATTTTCTTAGTTGATCACTTTTCAATACCTTTTTTGGGCTGAGATGTATGCATCTTTAACAATAGCTGTCGCGCCTGAGCAGTCTTTCAAAACCTAGGTTTGTTACTTAACAGTTGTCAACTAACAAAATATTGCTCAGAAAATTTTCTACATTTTTTCAGTTGACAACTTATCGATATCTTTCTTGAATTTTAAGTTATGAAGCTTTCAAATCAACACACCATAGCTGTCGCGCCTGAGCAGCGTTTTCAAAACAGACTTTTTGTTTTCTGCTTTCAAAACTAACTTTCATAAAAATGAATCATGCATGTACTAGTTCTTATCCAACTCAAAATTTCCCAACTTTTTCTCTGACTTTTATTCATTTTCTGACAACTTAACGAGCAGCTTTTCCTGGATTTGCCCTCCTCCTCATCGTTTTTTCCAGTTTTCCCCCTTTTTCTTCTTCATAAAACTTTGTACTTGTTCGTCGAACTTTGTTTTCTTCCTCTCAGATTTGATTATCCTATTTCTCTTTTCTAAATAACTTTTGATATATACGTAATGCAAGAAAATGTAGACATAATCTGCTTTCTAGCCTCGTAGTCCTCTCTTATTTCAATCTAGTTATGATTAGAAAAAGAAGTTATTGAACTGGAAAACTGAAATTACGTATGTATCCTGACCAGATGTGTTATGATTTCAGATCAATGGTGTCAGTTTTCAAGAATTGAAAAAAATGGAATAATATTTATTTCTGGAGGGATAAGCTGGTGCAGCAACCTCCGCAACTTTGGGGTGGCCGGGGGAAATCCTACGGTAGATTTCAAAATATTTTTTTGATCTTTCAGTAGTTTTTTTGAATTTTGTGTAACAAACATTCAAGCAATCGCGCTCTAATGCAATTTTTATAATCCATGTTTTGTGACAGTTACATATCCGCCCGGCACAGTTCTTACAACTGTGCTCCACCAAAATGTCCTTGAAAAATGACTCTTTTTCTCTGAGTCTCTCAATTTCGCACACAATTTTCTTAGGTTTCGGTAGAGCGCGGTTGTAAGAACTGTGCCGAACTGATATTTTCGAAAAAGTAATAAAAAATAAATCGGTCGAAATGGGGTCAAATTTGCTGGAAGTTATCAGGGAGCCGACGATATTGACCATTTTTTGATAAAAGTGAGTTAATTTGGCTTGAAAATTAGTTTAAACCGGTCAAAAACGGCTCAAAAATCATTAAAATCGTCTGAAATTGGCTGAAAATGATCATGAATAAGCCAGAATTCGATTGATATATAGTTTTTCGGCTGAAAAAGATCGAAATTTGGTCAGAAATCGGTGACTGAAATTAGAATTTGGCTCAAAAAATTTGTGAAAAAAGGAAAGCCTGGTTTCTGGAGAGCTCGGTAGAGCATGTTTATTTCTAGACCCCGAGATTCGAGTCATAAGATCCTCTGAGATACCGTATGACTTTCAGTCAGTCGGCCGGATCCCCAATTCCTTATCTCCCAAAATAAATCAATTTTGCACGTCGTTGACTGACCTACACTCTCGATACAGATCATGTTTGTAGGTTCTTTAGACATGATCTTTGTTATAAATTGGCAATTTCTCCTCCTCCTCTTCCCGTTGTCTCATTTTGATTGTCCGTCGTCCTCCACTCACCTATTTAGATCTCGTCATTAGATATCCTTTATAAAAGATAAGTATCGATTGTCTGGAATTCCTAAAACTAGACTTTAGATTTCATTTCTTTTTGGATTGAAAAAATTCTCGGAGATTCTTGGATTCTTCTTCTAGTTTTATTTTTTCCCAAAAATTCCTCTGATAGCGTTTTCATGATAATCCGTTTTGACCTTCTCTGTCGTCTGCTCTTTTTTCTATTTTCGTTTTATCCGTGTTGAAAATAAAATTTGCATAAAAGAACAGTTGCAGTGAAAAAACTGGTTTGTGATGTGAGTAACCCTACTTTTGAAAGTACAATTGGACAGTTTAAGAGACTAAAATGGCAAAAACCATCAAATCGGGGAGTGTGGGTGTTAGATGGAATGACGTTTTTCGTTAGAATATGAAAAGTGACCGGGAGTTGTTTTGTGTTCAATTGCTATAATTCTGGACTCTCTATAAGATAACTAATTTGTGTTATCTGACAAGCTGAAACTAGTTAAAAACATCTTGAAATATCCTAATACCAGATCTTTTGAAGTTTTGGGTCTGGGACAACATATCGTTTAGCTTGGCTCTTATTTTTACAATTTTTTCCTTAATTTTTTATATTTCTACTACGATTTTACCCACACATTTTCCGATTTTCAATGCATATCATTTTTCATTCTTGAGCTACAGTGCCGCTCAAAAGGTTATCGGCTGTTTTTAGTGAAAAATGACCAACTTTGGCAGTGTATTTCGGTGTGATCTAATTGTCCAATAAACTCAATTTTGTAAGAGTCAAACAGAGCAAAAATAGCACTTCATTTTTGTAATTGACCTTTTTTGTAGGGACACTACCATGCAAGTTACAGGTTGTCAAAGTGAAAAGCTCCGAAAATTCGCAAATATGTTCTGATATTAGTCGGTTTCAGGGAGAAATGACTTTGACAGCCTGTAACTTTCATGGTAGAGTCTCTAGAAAAAAAATGGTCAACTACAAAAATGATTTGCTATTTTTGCTCTGTCCAACTCATACAAAATGAAATTTGTCGGGCAATTAGATGACATCGAACTAAACTGTCAAAGTTGGTCATTTTCCACTGAAAACGGCCAAAGTTGATAACCTTTTGAGCGGTACTGTGCATATTAGGCTCTGAGATTTTTTACCGTTACCCAAAACTCCATAATAATGTTATTTTAAAATCTTTTTTGCCATACAGTAACTGTTACTCCGTCACTATTTCAATCTGAATCATAAACTGCTTCTCTGACAGTTTCAGCCCCTGTCTGATGACGTCAATCCCCTCAAAACCATCTCCTCATTGAACACCAACGTCACAAATGACTCATTTTCCGTCTATTCTAGTTTCACTTTTTCTCGCTTCTTCCCTTTGAAAAACCGGAAGATTGATCAAGATTCCACCATTTACAAGTTCTGTTTTGTTGAACGGATACTTGGTAATGGTATTCAGGAATCTTTTCGATGTTATTTGGATAACTTTTTTCATTTCCATTTTGGTGCTGGTGTTTAGATATGAATCAGAGACAAAGGTGTGTACAAACTATGAATGATCGTCGAGAAACGATAAAAATGTTTCTTCGAGTCCATTTTGAGATGAAAAGGCTGGATTATGAACGAGTGGAGGAGGAAGGGATGTCTGATTCCATTTTTCGTATTTGTACGGTTATTTCGTTGGACTCAAAAGTGAACGTTCAATGTCTCTGGGCTACACCAATTGTCTAATTGTTCTTACTAGCTCGGCACAGTTTTTACAACTGCGCTCCACCGAAATCCCCTTGAGAAATATCTCATTTTCTCTGACTCTCTCAACTTCGCACACTATTTTTTTCAGTTTCGGTAGAGCGCGATTGTAAGACGCGTGTCGTGCTATTACCTCTTGACAGTTGTTGGCAGCTTTTGCAAGTATGACTTAGCCACTGCCTTGTTCATTTTTGTCTTGAAATACACTCTATGCAACCCTGCTTATTAGCTCTCATTGTGCTCTTGATGTCCTCTATTCCTTCCAACAATTACATGACACAATACACAAATGTTGTTGTGTTTTAAATGTGTCCATGGTCTATGTTCTTGAACACACCGCTAGTTGTAAGAGGATTCAACTTTTGAAAGTTTTACACGCGTTTTTTTTGAGACTTGTGATTTGTGATATGAAATGACCCAGATTTTTGTATTCGCCAGGAAAAATCAGTCACAGTTTAAATATCAGTTTCCGTAAGGACGACCATCTAGTTTTTCCTGATAAACTGTTCATAGTTTTTAGGAAATTTGCAGTTACCTAGAGTAACTATGAAGGAACGTCATGAAGAGCACTCTGAGTAAAATCTTTTGAATGGAAGCTGGAAAAATCACCAACCACCGTTGACTATTTGAGACCAAATTTCAGAGAAAATCGTAATTCAAGGTTCCAAAAACTCCATATTCTGAACTTTTTTTATACAAACTTATCACGTTAATACCGTGAGACCAAGTTTTGTATATTTGTTTCTCAAAGTTAGAAAAATTTTCAAATAGTAAAAAACCTTTCCGTTAGATTTGTTATGAAAATTTAATCCACTAAACCAACTTTGTATCAAGTAGACATACTTTCCTAGTTTCAAAAAGTTGCAAGGATTTTTAGTGAAAAATGGCTAACTTTGGCAGTGTACTTCGGTGTCACCTGATTGTCGGACAAATTTTATTTTGTATGGATTGGACAGAGCAAAAATAGGAAATCATTTTTGTAGTTGACCATATTTTTGTAGGGACACTACCATGAAAGTTACAGGTAGTGAAAGCCATTTCTCTCTGAAACCGACTAATTAGAGCTTTTAACTTTGACAACCTGTAACTTCGTGGTAGTGTCCCTACAGAAAAAATGATCAACTGCAAAAATGGTGTGCTATTCTTGTTCTGTTTAGCCCATACAAAATTGAGTTAATTGGACAATCAAGTGACACCAAAACACAGTGTCAAAGTTGGTCATTTCCACTGAAAACAGAAAAAGTTGACAACTTCTTGAGCGGTACTGTAGCTCAAAAAATCTAGTTTTCCATGAATATTTATCAGCACTATCAAAATTTCAAAGGGGATTTCCAATCTATCGCTTTCCACCTACATATAACCAATTTATCATCATATCTCACTTGTAACTGTTCCTCCTCCTCTCCCTCTCAACAAATATATTTGTATATCCCTCTCTTATCAGATAACCTGTATCATTTCGATCTCCCTTTCTCCGTCCTCCCCCGCCCATATCATTTTAATGTCTTCCATGTCTGCATTTTCTTCGAATCTTCAAAAGACACAAACTACGTGTCTCTCCTCTCATTTCTCTCCTCCCAATTTGTTGACTTTTCACGGAAAAACAAGAAAAGGACTGTTTCGGAGAGCATGTGTTGTTGTAACATCAACTACAAAATACACGTGTAGTGATTCTTCGAATTGTAGATCAAAAAGTTTTATTCGGATCCAAACAGTTTCGGATTTTTACGATTTTTGTGTTTTCTGTGTGGTTTATTTATGAGTTTTGTGTCAGTCATCAACTAGTACATTTCGTATTTCGTAAGCTGGGCACAAGATGATTTTGTATCCCGAGAGAGAGACGAGAGAGACTATACCTGCGCAAGTACTTTTTGTCATCATCTGTGTATTGTGACATTGTGATCGTAGTAGTAGTTTTATGATGAAGGAAAGAGAGAGAGAGGGTCCAGTCAAGCACAAGATACAACGAGGATATGATGATATCCACTACAGTATTCCTAATCTTTTGAGCGTGTTAGTAGGTGATTGGAGTGGAGATCGGAATAAATGATGACAATTTAATGAGATAGGCAAATTTTGGATGATAATTTCGGGAAGCTGGTTTCATTTTCAGGATTCTAATTGTTTATTAGTTTTTATTGGCTTTCAAAGCTTTTGGTGTGCGCAAATAGGTGTCCATAATTACCATACTTGCCAACCGCGTAACTCGTCTAAAACGCAATGTGATGAGCTGAAAAATAAACCAAAATGTAGATCTGCTACGGGCCGGATGGCTAGTCGTTAATGTACCGTGGGCCGGGCTAAAATGCATTTTTTGGCCATTTTAGCGTTTTCTGCCACTTTTTCCCGTCCCGCGGCACATTAACGAACAGCCATCCGGCCCGTGGTAGATCGGCGACATAGAACTCGTCAAGATCTACATTTTGGTATATTTTTCAGCTCATCACATTGCGTTTTAAGCGAGTTACGCGAGATACGGTTCAGTTCGACGACTACAGTAATACTAAAGTAATCCGATTTATAGTAATTATACCCTGAGTTGTTGCTCATTTCAAGTTTCCACTATGATCGGCACCTGTATCTGTAACTTCTCACTTTTGGAACTTGAATAGAATAGACTACTGTAGTTTTGATCCCTGCCCGATCGTTTATATTGAAATTCATTACATTCAACAATTCAGCCCTTTGAGCATCGGTTCTGTCATCAATGGTCAGCATTTCCAACTGACTTGTTTTGTTTTTTTTTGTCTTGCTGCAAAATATCCCACGCACTGCTCCAAGTATTCGACTTAACTCACGGTCTACTGTTTCTTAACTTGAGTGTTTTCAAATTAGTTTTGTTTTGAATCGAGTGGGTGGGTTACTGTACAATATCCCGCATTCATAAATGATGAGCTACAGTAGCTAGGCTTTTGAGGTGAAATATTTACTGTGGCTATAATTTTCAACAGAGCCTAATTAGAGCAATATTAAATTCTAACTATTATACTTCCACTTTTTTCCAAGAAAAACCGTCATTTCCGATTTTTAATTCAAGTTTACGACTCAATTTCCCGGAAGCAAAAACGTATCAGTCCCAACAAAGAACATATTTTCCACCACCAAATAATAAAACTTTTGATCTTTTGGCATACAATCACTCCCTCTCTTTCTCCCCCACTCGCCCTTTATGTCCAAAACTCAATGATAAAACGCCTTTTTCAACATTTGGAGCCATTGATAACATTGAATATTGATGATTTTTAAATTAAAAAATGATGTTTTCTTATTAGAAAAAAGGTTGAGGCTGGCGTTATTACTCAAATAGTGACAAATATTTCTGGAGGGGGTAGTTATGTAGAGTCGCGTAAACTGATGAAATCAAATCTAAAAGGTCACTGCGTAGCGACTCAGTGGATACGGAGTCGGTTTTCAACTTGATTGAATGCCCCATACCAAACTGTAGGTGTATGAGTGCATATTTTGATTTTGTGATTGATTTTGTGATTTTGTGAATTCGACACAAGCTTTATCTACCATATTTTGAGACCGGAGCATTTTTACAGATATTTTGAATAGCTAGAAAATTTTTAAACAATTTGAGCACTAACAATCTTTGTCTTTTTAATAAGATCGTTTTTTTCTTTCTGATGTCAGGGCGCCCTTCTGATAGAGGTTTCTTGATGGAATACGATCCAATTAAATATTTCGTGACCTCGATTCCATCCAACGCGCCCTACTGGTAATCTGAAATTTAGAAAACTAAAAAATTCAAATTTTCGTAAACTTCTAGAACTTTTCTCAAAAAGCTGAAGCATTGGAGGGGAATTCCATCTGAATCTAAAAAAAACAGTTGAAAACTCTAACATTTTATGGAAAAAAAGAGGGAAAAAATCATTTTAAAATCGTGAAAAATCGGTGAGATTTTCTAGTCCAGGATGAAGTCATACGAGTTTTTTTTTTCAATTTCTCGCACAAATTTTTATATTTTTCTCAAATTTTTCAGTCAAAAAACTCGTAATTTTAATATTTTCACCGTTTTTCATTGGGAAGTTAGTTTATTAGCTCGACACAGTTCTTACAACTGCGCTCCACCGAAATTCCCTTGAAAAATGTCTGTTTTTCTCTAAGTCTCTAAATTTTGCACACAATGTTTCTTCAGTTTCGATAGGGCGCGGTTGTAAGAAGCGTGCCGTGCTAATAGCGTTTTATTATTTCTAGAAAAAGTTAATATCTTCCAAAGAAATATGGCTCCCTGCCAATCTCTTGCCTCCTCCTGAAAGATCTTTCCCTAAAACTCAAACCCCATCTCACCCTGATCACACTCCATTCCAGGTATTCCCCCATTTCCAAATTACCTCTACTTGAATAAACTCAATAACTCAAAATCCAATTGGTCAGACATCCCTCCATCAAAAGTTCTTGATCTATTATACTTTTTCATAAAACTTATTCTAAGAATGATTCTAGTTTTTTTAACACATCGGGTTCCCTCTTTTGTAGTATTTGTAGTCTGGCTACATGTTAATTAGGGGGAACTTCTGAAGATATCATTAGACGTTTTCCACGTCACTACATTTTATGTTGTTTTCTTTTTCCATCTCCACTGACCAACGAAACACTTCATGCTCGGAAATTCATTCATTGTCTTTCACTGCCTGCGTCTCTCTATTTATATATTTGCATAGTTTTCGAAAGGCTACAAAATCCTTCACACACACTGTATTCTTCTTTCTCTCTCACACCTGGAGAGACGCAGACAGAGTAGTCACAGATAGTTCTAGACACTCCCGCTGCTACATCTGATTCGCCCCGCCTCCCCTCCTCCCATTTCTTCTTCTTTCCGATCAAAAAGTTGCTCTCTTCTTTTGACTCCGCCCCCTTCTAAACATCTTAACTTCTCTAATCCTCTCAGATTCCGACACAATGTTCTCAACTCTCTCGCCATCCGCCATCGACGATATTCTTCGCCACGCCGTCCACTTTAGCCAAGGAACCGCCACTGGCGGAATTGCACCGAGTCCTGTTAGTTTTATCAGTGCCCCCCAACATCAACCTCAGAATACCTCTCTGAACTATCCGGTGTTCGATACGAATCATCTTCATCATCACTATTCACTACCTGTCAGTATGCAGACACCAGCTTCTTCTCATGGAACGACGACGAGTACAGGTATGAATCAGAAGTGTCAGGGAAGAGTTCTGTGTTGAAAGTGTGATTTGTGATGTGTGCGTGTGTTGCCTGATCTGTGTTTTTGACATCGAATTTGAATAGTTTTTTTAAGTGTCACTGTCAGTGAAAAGAACAGTACAGTGATCATTTAACCAAATACAATGACAAAATACAGTGACAAATCTCAATTTTTAACTGGAAATACTAGATTTTCGACGGAAGGTTTGACATTTTTAGGGTTTTTAGAGTGTCAGTGCAGTGACAGTACAGTGACCATTCTGAAAATACGGGATTTGTCACTGTAAGTTGTCACTGTATTTGGTTATTTTAAATGGTGGACTGTACTGTCACTGCACTGACACTCTAATTTTTTTGACTTTGACCAATTTTTGACTGAAAATACGGGATTTTCGACTGAAATTTTGAAATTTTTTAGAGTTTTGGATGTAATCAGGAAATTTTAATTTTGAAAGCAGAAGCCTAAAACTTCTGATACTTTTGAGTAGACCATGCACGGACGGAGAATTTGGGAATTTATGATGATGTACCGTATCCGATATGCCTAACTTTTCTGAAGACTAGATATAAATTCTAAATCCTTAAAACATAAAAATTTTAGCCGAGTTTTATATTTTAAGAAATGTCTCTCGAAATTCACGCTACCGTAACTTCTAGACTCAATTTTCTTACTGTAACCCTTATTTCTCAACTATGCAAGCCAACTGACATCAATCTTCAGCTCGAGCCGCTCACCCTTTCCGTTCCCGTAATCTTTCTGATTCCCCTGATTACGGTATACAGTAATCCTCTACTGTCAAATCAAATCATGTCTTCCCTATTGTCGAATTAAAATAAACCCGTGGGAAAGAAACAAAACAAGAAAATAGTCTAGAAATAAACTTAAAAATCAAAAGTCCAAACGACTAAACCTCCATTTTTGCTTTTCAAAAATCGTACAAACACATGGAGAAAACGGAACCGTAGTTTGTGATAGGGTCTGGGGTGACGTAGGCGCGTTTTTCTTTCTTTTCAAGTTTTGATGATTAGGCGCTTATTACAGTCTTGTGTCACTTCTGAAGATGACGTCTTTTGAAGAGAAGTACTCCATTGAAACAACTAGAGTCTTGTTTTGTCTTTCAATGTACAAAGAACATAAATTATATTTGCATTTCTTATAAACTCCCTGAATTTCCCATTTCCAGGTGGCCACGGAAGAGGTCGACGCAAAAACTCGACTGTAAATCTGATATGTGTCGTTTGTGGAGATCAAGCATTCGGAAAACATTACGGAGTGAACGCGTGTAATGGATGCAAGGGATTCTTCCGACGAAGGTATTTTGATCTTTTGATTTTTGGTATTCTTTTACCCGAAAGGGTGGTGAGTAGGGGGGAGGGGAGAGACTTTTAAAAGAGAATAGAATAATACAAATATATTCATGAACAGTAAAAAGGAGGAGAAGAGTAGACACGAGGGGAGGGAAGGTTAAACGATCAAAGGATCGTTGAGATAAGAAGATCAGTGATTGAAAACAATTGATCAAGTATGGAGAGGAGACTAGAAAGACATGGAATAGTGGGAAGTGAGGGAAGTATACTTCGCTCACTATAGTTATGTAAGGAAAATGGATTAGCTGAACGTGGTGTACTTTTGGAGAATGATGTTCTAGGCTAGAAAGATACAAGCTAGGGGGTAGGAGGATTAAGGTTTAAGGGGTTCCAAGGAAAACGTAAGAAGCTCGGGGAAGCTAACAAGGGAAGTCTTTAGAGATGCGGCTTTCAAACAATTTATAAAATTTGGTGATAGATACCATCGACTACGGACAGTACATCTCTGCCATCAAAACCTGCTAAAAGTCTCTGTGAGCCGAGTTATGAGCTCTCAAACTTTTCATATAGTCATGCTACATGGAATTCCAAATCGGGAAAAAGTAGACTCAAGATGTTCTCATTTTTCTTACGCACAAGCACAAGTAAACCGCTAGGGAACACAAATGGAACCGCGCTGTGGCTTATATGCGGCCGATTTGGAATTCCATATACTGCTTAGCCATTCGAAACGTTCGAGAGCTCAGAACTCGGCTTGCAGAGACATTACAGAAATGCACTCCCCGTGGTCGAAAATAACTATAACCAAGTTTATAGATCGGTTGAAAGACGCGTTTCCAAAGACTTTCTTTGTTAGAAATACTAAATTAACTGAAGAAGCGTCTTACTATTATTTTGAACAATTGAGCTTTGTAGTTTCAGTGGAAGATTTCCTAAATAACGATTAAAATTTTATCTGCATGTAGTTAAAAACCTAGGTCTAAAAAAGTCTCAAAATTATAAAACACTAACAATTTTAGCAATTTGCTAGCATGAGATAATATTCTGAACCATCAAGACATAATCTTTCTAACAATATTGGTTAAGTCTGGAATTTAAACTTATATCTAGGCCATGAAGACGGTAAGAATCTGATATTTTTTACCTATCTAGATCAAACTCAGCTATTTATTCTAGTGGTTGACCCTAGACAATTGCTACTTAGAAAAAGTTAAGTCTGAGCTGCACAAAAGTTGAATCAGAATCAATTCTCAGAACTTCGCCTGGTTTGGAACAGTCTGAAATCACTATGCTGAAACTATTTAGCTTCAGGATAATTAAAGATCAAATCATCATGTTTTGTACATATTTCAAATCACTTTAATCCACCTAATCCATCCTTCCTGCTACCACAATGCCAACTACAAACCACGGTTGTTTCAAAAAGTGTGTTTGTCTATGTTTTGTGTCTTTTCCTCATAGCTATAATTTTGATCGCACAAACACAACAATTTCGTACAAAAATCGTATTTTTCAAACATCTACAAAGCTGTAAACTTTCTTGAACAGTTTTTGGAGTTTATGACTTATGAACGACACTTTTCTGTAAATTTTAGTTTCTTCTTGAAGTCTCTGACGTCAAGAATAGGAATATGGTGCTATGTGACTTTTCCCAGGAAAATTTGAGTGAGAAGAAGAAGAAGAAGAAGTCAAATGTCAATAATCAAACTAGCAGAACAGGGTGTTGTTAGTGATAGAGGCGCCTCTGAGACTACTGTAGCTACCGTAGTTAAAAATTTAAAAACTGTTGAAAGTAATCGATCAAGCCTTGTGGAGTAGTAGGAGTCTATGTGACGTTTTTGTTTAAGAAACTTAAATTGTGTAGTGTCTTTTCTAGTTGGCAACGTACCGCCCGTAGCTAGAATTATGACTCCGGGACGTTTCGAAACTAAACAATTCAAAATGAAACATTTTGTAACCAAGATATTTCGACACCAAACGTGAAACAGATATTGAAAAAAAATGGTTTTGAAACGTTTGAACTTGAAATTTTTCGGTTGGTAAAAGTCTCGGTTTCGAAACGTCTGGTTTTGGAATGACAGAGTTCCGAAACGTCCCGGAGCCAGAAAGTTATAAAATGACTTCCGTAAACTACGATAGTGTAGCTATTTGATGTACGAACATCAAGAAGTATTATCACGACACGCTTCTTACAACCGCGCTCTACCAAAAAATCGAAGAAAATTGTGTGCGAAATTGAGAGATTTAGAGAAAAAGAGACATTTTTCAAGAGCATTTCGGTGGAGCACAGTTGTAAGAACTGTGCCGAGCTAATAAGACCACAATACACTGACAAAGTTTGGTTGGATTTTGAGATTTTCGGCTAGCTAGCGACTACAGTAGCCGGCTACTTTCGCTACAGTAACCTTTTCTAGCCTAGGCCACGTCACTACGTTGCCCTTTTCACCAGATGAACCGTAGCCTTGTCATAAATCATCAATCATTGACTACAGTCCATTCCTTCGTCTCCACTACAAAACACAATCTGCTTCTTCTTCTTTTGTCTTCCTCTTCTCCGAAAAAGGTTCAATTTGATCACCTTTCCCAATTTGATATCAATTTCTCGTTTTCTTTTTCTTTTTCCCCGCTACGTGAGTCTTCTCAAGACCGAAATGTTGATGTATTCCCCCCTTCTCTCATGATCATATGATCTTTTGTATCAATGATGTGTCTCTTTTCTCTTTTAAGATGTATATATAATTGCAGTGTTTGGAACAATCGTCAGTACTTATGTCGTTTCGAGGGACGATGCGCTATTGCAAAAGGTGAGGAGATGGAAATGAGAGAGAGGAGAAAGAGAGTGTTTTGATGATGAAAAGTAAATATATGTAGGAGAAAACACAAAATAATGCGATCGGTTGTGGGCGTGGAGAGAAAGTTTTTTGTTTGTTTGTTGAGAGAGGAGCACGTAGTATTTGTAGTTCAAAATGTTTATAGGTTGTAGAATTTGCGACGTTTCAAAACAGACAAAACTGTGAGTCAATTTGAAACAAGTTATTTCTACTTCAAGGAATCGTCCAAATGAAATGTCAGAGTTCCAAAATGAGACATGATTCCTGGCTCAAAGTCATCAACATTTCCCCAATTTATCACTTTCAGAACACCGAAACGTGTGCCGAGCTTGCCGCTTAAAACAATGCTTTGTAGCAGGAATGAATCCACGAGCCGTCCAATCAGAACGAGAGCAAAAAGGATCCCCAGACCAAATGCAGGATGTGGAAGAGGACGACTACAAAGATCTATCGTCTCCTGATACGTGTTCCGTGGAGATTCAAACAGATGTAGATGACCAAAAACCTGTAGATCATACAGTACCTCTACCTAGTATGGAAACAGAAATGGCAAGGTTTTCGGAGCAACTCGTAGAGATGCACCGAGCGGTTTGTTCGTACGTGGATCCAGTTGTGAAGAAAGAGGAGTCTGAAATCAAAATGGAGGAGGGATCATCGGCAACCAAGGTGGTATTCATGGATGCATTCTTTAATCCAGGACTAATGTCTCCACGTACTCCTTTGAGAATCACTGGGGAGCGTATTGCAACTGTACAAGATGTGATGGATGAGTGGAGGCGGAACTTTGTTTTATTCTCCGATTGGCTTCGTGCTCTCCCAGAATTCCTTCAACTACCAATTGAAGATCAAATCGTATTAGCAAAGAATCGTTATGGACCATTCCACTGGTGGTTATGCGCGAATTGGACAGTTCAAGCGGGTTGTGAAGGCGTCTGTTATTCCAATGGAGCGTACTTTCCACGACAAATCGAAGCTCAATGCATACCAGATGTGAAGGGATCGAGTAGTCGGATGTTCGACTCGTTGAGTGTTCCTATCAAAGAATTACAGCTGGATGAGACTGAAATTGTTCTGATGTTAGCAGTCATCTTGTTTAGTGATGGTGAGTCATCATCCAGTGCCTCTAGAATCAGGAGTCTAGAACTCCGCCTAGAATGCTAGACTAGTCAAAATGTGATTCTTCTATTGCAGAGGTTACAGAGCTTGCGGATTTATCTCAAGCTGGAAAAGATCATGTCAGAATTGTGGGCAATCGATTTGTCAGAATGCTTCATCATCATGTTAACTCGAAAGATTACGGGGAGGTGGTGGAGGAAGATGGACAGAATGTTAGTGAAAGTCAGGCAGCTGTCCGGATTGCCAAGATGATGATTCTTTTATCAGCGACTACGGTAAGTAGACGGGATACAGTAATCCTATGAATTTTTGAATTTCAGAACCTCGTCTACCTCACTTCCGACAACATCCAACTTATGGAAGTACTCCATGTCGTTCCCAGTGAATACCTCTGTCACGAAGTTCAATTAATTCATGACTCCTATGAGACACCATAAATCATTTTCTATGTTTTTCTCTCAAGTTTTCGAATTCAACGGGTTCTAATTATTTATACTTTTTTGTTAGTATTTTTCTCTCAATTTGCTCCTGAAAATTCGCTTTTCCTTCTATGAGAACATTTCAATAAATATTGAATCTCATTAAATTGGATTTATTTTTTGGAATCTGATGACAGACAGCGAGGTGAGAGCTCGGCGGCGCTAAGCCACGCTGCGACAAAAAGGGCTGCGTGACGCTGGAAGATTTTCATCGAATCCAATTCGCTGCGTCGTCATAGAAATTCAATACACAGCAGAAATCTAGAATCAGAAGTCCAGAATCCTGGTTTCTAAATCCTAAATCAAGCTGAACTCTGAACCGAGAATGAAAAACAGAGAATTCGAAATCTAGAGTCCTGAATAAAGAATTCAGGGTCTGGAACGCTGAACTCCAAATTCTGAATCTTGAATCCGGAATTTGGATCCGGAACTCACATTCTTGAATTCTGAATGACGGAAAATTGACGGGAATTCCAAGCTCCCAGATTCTTGAAATAACTCAATCGTAACTTGAGTCGTGGGAATTCGTTGCACAATGGAAGTCTAAAATCCAGAACCAAAAATCCAGAATCAAGAATTCAGAATCCTGGTTTTCTAAATTCTAAAATCATGTATCCTATCCGTTGAATCCAGAACCTTTTTTCCTGAATCAAGATTCACGAATCCTGGTTTCTGAATTTAAATCAAATATTTTGAATCCAGAATCCAGAATCCAGAATCAGTTTCTTGGAGGAAACATCAATTTTGTTCTCAACGCTGAAACTCATGAAAAACATGCAAAAAACATGGAAAAGACACCACATAAATTTCACTTCATTACAAAACTAAGGAATCATGATTTTTGGTTTTTGGTCTTTGGTCGAGTTCGTTTTGGTTCTCTCCGTACATTTCTATTCCTTTGGAGCACCTCCATCTCGCTTCGGCTGCTCTCCTCCACCCATCTCCGTCGCAGTCTTCACACCAGATTCTGGAGCATCACTCTTATCTTCAGCAGCCGTCTTTACTCCCGACTCCGGAACATCATTTTTCGCCTCGTTGGCAGTTTTGACTCCAGATTCTGGCACGTCGTTTTTATCCTCTGCAGCCGTCTTCACACCAGTCTCTGGATCGTCATTTTTCGCCTCGGCAGCAGTTTTGACATCTGGTTCAGGAGCGTCTTGAGCGGCTGGGGAACGGATGGAGAGGGCAGTATTGACGTTGGATTCTGGAGCATCGTTACGGATTTCGTTGGCTGTTTGGACTCCGGTTTCAGGTTGAGCTGGGGATGGAGCAGCTGATGAAGAGGTGCTCTTTCCCTTGCTCTTCTTCTTCTTCTTCTTGTTTTTGGTGGAGGTATTGGCGGATTCTGAAAAATTGATATTCAGAATCGCGGTTCTTAATGTTTTCGCATTGAATATTCTCATGGTACAGTATTCAGATTTCCTATTTTCGCATGACCGAACTTTATCGTGGCCAAACTTTTACATTGCTTTAACTAACTGTTGCACGGTCTAATATTCCCCATTTCTGAACTCTCGCATGGCCTAACTTTCGCATAGCCTAACTTTCAGATATCCTAACTTTCGCCATTTCAACAAACTCACTTTTCTTATCCTTCGACTTCTTGTTCTTCTTCTTTTTCGTTTTCTTCGACTTTTTCGATGTGTCACCAGCGGAGGCGACTGGCAAGTGAGCCGATGACGGTCCTCCCGGTGGTGGTGCCTGCGCAGTTTCATTTGTTTTCGGAGCCAACATGACAGACTCGACTGGAGCCGCCTGTGGAGCCGCCTGTGGAACTGGAGCCGGAGCCGGAGCTTCTGGAGCTGGAACTTCTGGAGTCGGAGCAAGTGGAGCCGGGGCCGGTGGAGCAACATCCGGAGCCAATCGTTCCGATTTTCCGCCAATTTGACCGGAGAAGTTATCCGGGGGCGCCAATAAAACAGAGTTTCCACCGATTGGTGGACGGATTGGAGAGCTCAATGGGTCGAGAATCGGCACTGGTTCAGGTGCCGGAGCTGGTGCAGGTTCGGATGGTGGTGGTGCAACTTGGACTGGAGCAGGAACTTCTGGTACAGGTTCTACAGCTGGAGCAGGAGCCGGAGCAGGAATTTCTTGGACTGGAGCAGGTGCTGGAGCTGGTGGAGCTGGAGGAGCCTCCACTGGCTGCTGAACTTCTGGAGCTGAGACAACTGGAGCCGGAACTGGAGCCGGTTGCTCAGTGACCACTACCGGTTTCCTTGAAGACGTCCTAGGCGCCGATCGAGTGCTTCTTGTGCTCTTCGGAGCTGTTTTCGGCGGCTCATCCGTCCCATTTTTAGAGAAGAAATAGTAGGCGATGGCGGCGATGATAGCCAGAAGGACGTAGACAATCATATTGTCGCGCGATGACTTTTCGTTTGATTCCAATCTGAAAATTCGAATTGAAATTTGAAATTTATGGAAGAAGCTTCTGAGGGAACTTACCAGTCAACGAAACGTGTCTGAAAGTGAGAAGTGGGGGGGACAGAGTTTTCGACTTTCGATTATTCGAGACTAACTGCTTTTTTATGTGCTCTGGGATTTCTAGTTTATCAGATTAGGCTAGTAGAGTGTCACGTTTTTAGTCGGAATGGTTTTTTTTACAATATGGAATAAGTCTCACGTGCAAAATAAGTTAAACTTCAAAGAGTTGTATGGAAGGCATCGTTCTATTAATATTAATAGCGTATATAGAAACACGCTCTGCTCGCAAATGGTGGCCCAGAATCCTAAACCAAAAAACACGGCCACCGCTTAAAATTATACTCTCTGAAATATGACTGCAAACTAAAAATGACCAAAACGTAGTTTTTTTTAATGAACACTGAAAAAGCCTCGGCTTGCACAACCTGAAAAGATCATTCTCGTAACAATTCAGCTTTCTTCCACCAACCTGTTTTCCTTACTTTCTCAAATATTGCTCCTCAATCAGAAAATTAGAGTTAATTATATTTTCACCTCCTTGAAATCAGAAAAAGAGAAAATAAACATCAAAAAGTAATAATCAAGTTCATATACAGTAATTAAGTAAAGTCATGGTTACAAGAATACCGGCAAAAATAGGAAATGATTGAATAAATTGCACAAAATAAGTCGAGAAATGTATCATGGAATTATAACAGCGAGTATATGATTCAATCCTGACGAAAAACTTCCCATTGAGACAAATTTCTTATTTTTCTCGGCCAAATTTCCATTGATAATTGTCTGAAGCTCGGCGAGTCCCGGTGAATTCCATGAGGAGATTGTCTTATTGAAGATCCGAACGAATTCACCGTACGGCTTCTCACTCTCGGCGGACCAAACATTGTGTAATCGTTTAGTAGAAAGAAGGAAGCAAGACTGAAGAGCTATGTCCAGATGGCAGACGAGGATACACTGAAATTGTTGGTATGTGAGAATAGAATAAGCTAAAGTAGTCACTAACAACATCCTTGTATTTGGCATCCCTCAACGACTTATCAATCTTTTTGATATCTGCTGAAAGATTCAAAGAATTCAGCTCCTCCACCATCATTTTCAGGCCTTCAAGAATGTGGAGAAGTGGGATCGTCTCCTCGGATTTAACGACTGCGGGTTCTGCCACGTCATTGCGCGTTCTATCAGCGTCGTCCTGAGCATCTGGAGGTGTTTCGGATGGTTCTTCGTTCTTCGGTTCTAACTTTAACTTCTTGCTCGGTGTTCCGAATGGCTTCTGGTCTTCGCTGACTACTGGGTTACTGAAATATTTTAGATTGCAGATTGGTTCGACTAATATTAGCACGGCACGCTTCTTACGACGGCGCTCTACCGAAACCGAAGAAAATTGTGTGCAAAACTGAGAGAATCAGAGAAAAAGAGACATTTTCCAAGGGTATTTTGGCGCAGCGCAGTTGTGAGAACTGTGCCGAACTAATAGTCAAAATCTGTGAGCCTTCAGCGGAGGTATATCATGATATCTATATCATAGATAAAGCAAAAGTCATGTTAGTAATGAATCTGACTCTCAATTTTAGGTATCTCCACTGCAAACTCTACCGTTACCCTAGGAATAACTCACGTTCTTCTACTTCTTCTCATTCGTTCATCGGCCTTTACTTCAACCTCCTTTTCCTTTTCTTCATTAATTCCTTCCAAGTGGAATTTGTCTCTGTGCGAAGAATATTTTGTGATTCTCATCTCATAATCAGTCACCACATCGGCTTTCTTTTCAAGTCTGGAACAGTTTCATTAAGCATCAATGAATGTCGTTACTTCTGCTTACACGGTCACATAATCGGAATCCAGCTTCACACCGAGAACGAACATCATTTGAACTCTCTGATGCAGTGACCAATCGTCTTTCGCTTTGATTGTTTCGAAAAGTGAAGAGATGAAAGCATTCATCGGGAGTTTCGACTGTGTAATTCCCTTGTCCTTATTGTAATTGCTGATTAATCTCTTCACATTCAATGGTTCTGTGGCTTGGAATGCTCTGAGAGCAAGATGATCGAACAAATCCTCGCATTGTTGCGGCGTGTAGGAGGAAGGCTTCTTCGCCGAAGTTGAGGCTCCCATGAAATCATCACCGCGAGTCCCCACTTTCGCAGCAGAATCATGAAGGCCTTTCAAGTGAATACTGTTGTCATTTGATCTGTATTCGATGATATGTTGCTGGTCGTCGAGATCCACAAAGGCGTCCTTTTGGAGTCTGGAAGGAGAATTTTGTATCAAAAATTCAATCTGAAAATGCAACTTACTCTGCCAAAAACTCTTTTTCGATTTTCGCACTAATTGCGAACATCATCCTGACTTTTCTCTCCAAATCGAAATAAATAGTATGCGGAATAGCGGAACGAATCTGACGAATATAACCTTGAAGGGTATTTATTGTCTTCGGTACACCGCACTCCTTGATATATTCATCACATAAACTAATAATTGTCAGCGGGGCGGTGACATTCAGCGACTTTTCAGCGATAAATTTCAGAAACAATAAGTCATCTTCAGATTTGAGACCGTTTGCAATATGACAATCCATTCGTTCTTCTTCTGCGAGAATCTCATCAAAATCACCTTCCAATCGGTAACTCTTGTCTTTTGGCACAAATGTCAAGATTCGAGAGCTCTGATTCAATTTGATTTCTCCATATTTATGAAGATTCCACTCTTTTATCTCTTCTTTATAAATAATGTATCCCAACGTGAACATCATTCGAATTCTCGTAATCCAGTCGATCTCAGAATACGTCGGGATTCGTCTTTGATGACCATAGATTTCGGTTTCAATCAGTTCGGTTTCCGTCGATGATCCGCTCATTCGTTTGAATTTTTGAGCCAATTGTAGAATCGAGAGGGGTTTCACGGTCAGTAGCGATTCTTTTTTGAGGAATTCCAGCAAATCCATGATGGACCTGAAAGAAAAATGAAGAAATTGAGGGGAAACATTTCATAATCAAAACGAAACGGTAGTACTTCAACAATTTATCGAATTCTGAAATGAAAAATGAATATTCCAGAGTTCTTTCAGGAAAAGATATATTTGACTTTTGTTAGTAACCAGCAAAAACCAAGAAAATTGCAATTTATTTGCAGCCGCAACCACTTTTGTCACTCGCGCCAAGGTTACGGCCGGGCGCCGGTTCTTCGTCCCCGGGTCGCCGAAATCGACACCTTGGCGCGAAAATGGAAATTTCAAATAATATATCGAAGATTCGAGACATCTGGACTTTCACACACAAATCAATTAACTATAATTTGAAAGTTTTAAAAGAAAATAAACGATGAAATCACAGAATACGAGGCTTTTACGCTCAGAATAGAAAAATTAGACGCAATAATTAACAATATGATAAAACACAATGAAAGAAATCACAATTTATGAGTGGGAATCAGACTCGAATTAGGAAAGTTTTCTAATTTTCGAAACGAGGGAGTTGTAACACCAGGCAAACCAATAAGCCATACAATCGTGTGGAAGTCTCTGAAAATTTTTTAATCGGTCTGGAATTAGAATCTATCTTCTACCTTTTTGGTATTATTTCCGCTGACGGATGCATACGTCAAAACTGATTGAAAATTGTTAAAACGTTGAAAATGAATTGATCCCATTCGAAGTGAGATGAGAAAGGTTGAAAGTTTTATTGAATTTCCTTCTGCAACTATTTCCGATGAACCAGCAATCAAAAGTTCGACAAAGGTTTGTAGTGCATAGTCGGCGTATCCTCGTGGGATCATCTGAAAGAATTACAATTTTCAGTTTCTCAGTGACACGAAAACTTACAAGTTGCTTTCTTGAATTTCTTTGCACCTCAGCATTCAAACGATGTATGAACACGTTCATCTTGGAACATCTAGTTGCCACTGCAAAACCCATAAGTAAACGAATAACTGGTTCACAAAGTTCCAGATCCGACGCCTGAATGTTTTGTGGTTCTGGAAGTGTCGGCGGGATACGGACGGGTAAAAGTGGCTGATCATTCTTGGGAACTGGATCTGCGATTGACAAAAGTGTTAAAATAGCGGTGTGTCCCTCGGAATGCAGTGGTTCCGGTCGCAAGTTGAAACGTGTAGAATTCACTGGTGGATCGGGTTCTAGTCGTTCAGGTAGGAGATCAATGAGTTGCTCCATCATTTTTGGAAGTGGAAAATCGGGAATATCCATAGGTTTTTCTCCCAAATTCACAGGAACCGGGCGATAACAATTCAAGATTTTGATGAGAAGACGCCATGCTTCTGGAGTCATTTCATGTGAGTTCGGCAAGATTCTAGCAAGATGTTCCATTAATTCCTCCTGCGGCATGCAATTGAAAAGCTGGTAGAAAAGGAACTTGTCCACTGGCATTGAATTATTCAATTTATCCATGAACAACTTTCGATTTTCCTGAGTACTGAAATCATAGCCTTGTGCTATAGACAACAAGAGTCCTTCTAATATTTCCTGGAGATATTTCAATCCGGGAACACATTGAAAGAGGTGCAGTACGTTTTCGACTTTTATTCCGAGTGAGTCGAGAACTTTATGAATATATGGATATTTCTTTCGTGGAATTGGAATTATTTTTGGGGTTGGGGCATCTGATTCTTCTTGATATTTGCTATCAACTCGGCGACGTTTTTCTAATATTCCTTCGTTTTCATTATTGACTCGAACTCTTTTGGAGACACTCTCCCTCGACGATATATCAGAAGACTCTGTGTTGGTTTCTCTGAAAATGAGTTATTGAAAACTAAAGTTTCCTGCTGGTACAAACTTTGCCTCGTCCTCACTATCAGAAGTTTCAGCTGGTGTCTCACTCGACATGAAGTCAGAGAAGAACCGAGAAGTACTGGAAACATCTATCATTCGAGCCGCCGTAGATTTATCTCTGAAAATTGTAAATCGTTCAATTTGTTTTCAGTATTGCAACCAACATTGTCTCAGCTTCATCAGAATCTACCATTTCTTTGATTAATTTCTTCATTCCCTTCAGGTGTTTATCCACATACTTTAAGCTGAAAATGTGGTTTTTATCAAAGTGTTTCAGAGTTTTCTTTCAATCTCACTAAATAATAGTCTTCCGATTTCTCATTCGGAGTTCCTTTTCTTTTTCTCTGTCTATTTCGTCGTCATCTCGGAGATCTATTTCCCCATCTTCCCATTCGTCTGATTCATATACAAACTCTTCTCCTCCGTAATCCTCCATTTCCATCGTGATGCCTATAAATCAGAGTTTATTCGAAAACCATCTGAAAATACATAAATAAGAAACGAAGACTTTCAACTTCTCAATTTTGTGAAAAAATAAGTAAATAAAAACTGAAAAATCAATATAAAACTTCTCACTTTCAGAATAATTATAGCACATTAATACAGTTAGTTACATAAGTATACATAGGTAAAATGTTCAGCAATAATATAACAAGACAATGATGAGTATTATTAAATCACGAAGTTCTAGTCTTGGGATTCTCGAAATTTGATACAGAAATGGCGTAATTGAGAGCTTCTGCGAATGAAGTGTCAACCATTGGATACGAGATTTTCTGAAAAATATTCCATATTTTGATAATTTTGATCTTCCTTTCCCACCTTCAACTTGCTGTCTGGTTTCCCGATTTGTAAATAACAAGAGTCTTTAAAGTTATCAAGAGTCTTCATATCTGACAGTCCTGATATTAATGAGCCGATTACATGCTTCAAAGTATAACCGTATTTACATTCTTCGCCAGCGTTACACACCACGCAATGAAGCACAATTTTGAGTGATGTTTCAGTAGTTCCTTCTCTGGCCATCTGAAAATGTAATTTCTTTTTAAATCGTGAGAATAATAGACTCACTATAGGTTTAACTTCAGTATACTCGATGAACTCTCCGATCCGCGATAGGATGTTTGCAAATGTCTTCGTGAGTGACAATCCATCCACCGCAAAGTATAACGCGTCGAAAAATGGTCGGAGATTTTCTGTAGTTTCGATGAACAGTGCGGCGTTCCGCGCTCTCTGGGTGCGCCGAAGAAACTCAGGAGTCGTCATAAGTTTGGCTTTTGACATTGTTTCAAACGTTACAGGAATATACTTCAAAATGGGACGTCTCGGATTCTGAAGTCGACTTCCGGTCTTTTCACTCATCGAATTCAAACGAACTCTCATATAGACAGCGGACGGAATTTGAGCCTCTTTGAATCCGACTGCTTTACGATGTTCATTTAGGCGATTTAAAAACTCAGTCATAGTTTCTCCGTAACGCATGAATTCTTGATAGTTTTCTATATTCATGTAACTGAAGTTGGAAGCGTTGACTTCTCTATTCGGTTCGGATGGTCCTCGTTCATTGACTTCATGATCTCCAATTCTTGTTTGGATATTTTGTTGATGAGTATTCAGATACTGATTTGCATGATTCCCAACAACCGATTGGTTAGGAGCATATCTTTTCAGATTCAATATTCTTGGCTTATCGGCAGCTCCATGAGTATGCCCCTGTCTTTGCAACTGTGTGTTTTGACTACTTTTCTTCCCAAAATATGGGACATTAGCACTCGGAATTTCATAGTTAGTCCTTAAGTTTGAAGAGTCCACAAGTCTCTCTTGGAGCTGTTGCTGACGGAGATTCAGACCGGCAGTTCCAGAAGTAAATCCTTGCATTTGAGCATTTTGTGAAGTGATTGTTGGTTTTGAATATCTTCCAGATCCTGGGATATCAGAAGAAGTGCTCGGAGTATCATACATAGCTTCTTGATTTGAACCCAGGATTGTATTATTTCCCTCTTTCAGTACAACAACACGGTATTTCTTCGGGTACGATATTTCCGGCTGATCAGATGATTCATTGCCATCTCCTATTTGACCGACACTCTGTCGTTTCAATTGAATATTGTTAGAAGGCGCTTCGTGATATGGGATGCTCGTTGAAGTGCTCGGATGATTGTTCTCGTTCGATCCCTCGTAAAAGTATTGATCGGAAAAATCATTGGGGACGGTGCCCGAGTTTCCACTGAAGAATGTTCTTTCTTTGGAATCTTGTATCACTTCTTACCCCTGCCGATCCACAGTATATTGATATTGATTCTCAAGGAAGTTCTCATTGTTTTGCTCGTTATGATGAATATCATTGTTTCCTTGGGCAGGCAAATGGGCATCAGCGTCATACCCCGCATTTTGCACCTCATTACCTTGTTGAGGATTTCCGTCGGCTTGGTCTCTGTAAAAATATATAAATGATTTATTCTCCATGCTCTATGAATCTTACGCATTGTCACCAGCCACATTCCCATTCGTGGGTGCTGGATCTACAGGATCGTCTAACCCCTCAACCTGCATTCTCGGATTTCCGAACTCGCCGAGTCCCACTCGTTGTTTGTAATGTAGAATTTTATTGTCTTGATCGACAGCCAAATACGCATGAGTTCTAAAACTGAGAAAAACATTTCTTTCTGAAAGCATATAACTGAAATTCCATACTATTCAACTTCAGCGTCCAGTAGAGAAGTTCTGCAAACGAAGAATATTTTCGCATGGAGCCACGGATGAATACGTGGATAGAACCGATGAGTCAAGTGGGCGAATGATTTGACGAATTTGTCGATTACGCCTGTCTCACAACCAATTTCTTCATTCTTGCTGAGTACATCAATGCTTATTGCATAGAATGTTTGAGGCTCAAGGGCATTTTTTGAGAAATCCGCAATTGACCAAGCCATCCTCCAATAGTCATCGGGCCACTCGTTTATCGGTCTATCCAGAAGTCGATCCATTTGAACGGTATTCTGTAAATGAATTGAACACCTTTGTTTTAAATCAGTCAAATATTCCAGCAAAGAGTTAGACTTCTCGAACTGTACAGATTGAATGAATAAACCGTTAAAACCTTTGAACATAATACTTTTAAACATAATAACAATGACACATGAATAAAAACCGGCATAAGTTACATAGGTATACAAATCAGTACGGAGAAATCCTGGCAGCGACGCTCTTATTGGCCGAGTAATGTAATATTAGAAAAGTTATTAAATACATTAATTTTAAGTGAGAAATGCTATAGCGACGTTGTGCTTGATTATTGAACAGAATTGGATGCAGTGATACATAATGTCGATTTAGAGATAACGAAATTGAGAGCTTCAGCAATCGAAGATTCAGCTACCGGGAATGAGAATTTCTGAAAAAAAACATATTACTTTCCAAATCGCGACTGCGATAACAGTACCTTATCACTATTAGCAAGTTTGCTCAATTCAAAATGACAGGTTCTATCAAAATAGTTGTCTATTAATATTTTTTTTCCTTCCGATCGTAACAATGTAAGAAATTTCCTCAATGTAATCCCATTTTGCACATTGTCGTCTGCATTCAAGACTGCACAGTTACATATTATCGTTAATGCAGTTTCAGTTGTTCCATTGCTTGTCGCCTGAAAAATGGAAACTATATGACATCGTGGGATGAAACTAACTTACAATTTCTTTGATTTCGGAGTATTTAATAAACTGATTAATCCGAGAGTAGATATCCGAGAGAATTTCCGACTTTGGAATAATTTCGAGAATTTTATTCAATGTTCTGAAAAACGGTTGAAGTTCTTCAGAAATGTCCTTGAAATATGAAGAACTCGTCGTTGTTGCATTTGTTGAAAGAATTTCAGGCATTATCAACAATCTCTGCCTTGGTTCAAACTTGAGAGGAATCATGTGAAGTCCCTTCGCTTCAAGCTGCATTCGAATCTGTTTTTCAGATTCAATGATTTGTTTTTCAATCGAAGATTGCGCAGTAACATGGTCGAAGATCGCTCTCGAGATTTGACCCTTTCTCCCTCCGATTCCTTTCGGATGTTCCACTATACGACTGAGAAATTCAGTCATTGTTTCTCCAGGATTCACAAATGTTCGGAAGTTTTCGAAAGTCATGTTGCCCAGGTTCGGAACAGACGCTTTGGTTGCTCTTTTCGGCTTTGGTACTCCTGGCAGATCTGTTGTTTCTTGTGTATTTCTTTTTCTTTTCCGACCAACATTTTTCGAAGTTGATTCACTATTCGTCGGAGTTGGAGGCACATCAGAAATAGGAAGAGCACTGGAAGTACTGGGAGCATCTAATATATTACTTATCCTCGAAAAATCGAATGCATGAGGTTTCCTCGGTTTCGATACATCTTGTGGAGCGACTCCTTCTTGACTATTTCCTCGTTTTGTCACCCGGGAATCGGTCGACACCGATCCGTCATTCATCATTCTCGAAGCCGGTTCAGAGCTTGATAAGTTAGTTGAAGTACTCGGTGTGTTGTAGATGGCTCCTGTAGTCGTAGTGTCACTACATTTCTTAATATTCAAATCATTATTCGTTGGTTTTGGAGGTAAGATCGACAGATTGACACTCCCTTTCGATCCCTCTGATGAAACGGGTCCCATCGGCGCTTCAGGCATTTCGTTGGTGGGATTGACGATATTTGCTCTGAAAAATAGACAGTTTTTATCACATTCTTTCCAAAAGACTGTCCTACCTGTTCGCACCAGCCAAATGTTGCTCTCCATTCTTTCCATTCAAAATCCCCACACTATCCATTTTTTGAGATTTCGCGTCAATTTTCTCACTGAAAGTAGATAAATTTGATGAAATCTCTACTGTTTCATATGGCTTACGCATTTCCACCCGCAACAAGCTCAGCCTGTTTTTCATTTCTGGGTGTCTGAGCTCCGCCTTCTGGCATTCGCACTTTAGGACCTCCAAACTCGCCTTTTCCGTTTCTCCGCTTGTAATAAACAATTATGTTCTCCTCATCGACAGTCAAGAACGCATCGGCAGAAAAACTGAAAATACAAATTTTTGAAGGAATAAAACTGATAATTGAACTCATACAATTTAAAAAGAGAAGGTGAAATAGGAGTTCTGCAAACGAAGAATATTTTAGCATAGAGCCACGGATGGATACGAGGAAAGTATTCGAGAACATTATGGGCGAATGTCTTGACGAATATCTCGATTTCGGGTAATTTTTGTTTGAATGAAGCGGTTTCTCTGATTATTCTCCCACTTATTTCACGAGGAGAAACACGTTCATCAGCATCCAGCGAGAATTTTGCGATGACGCAAGCCATTTTCCAATTATTATTTATCTGTGTATCCATATGGGAAGTAATCTGAAAAGAGCGAAGAGAGTGAAAACTTATATTTAGCAGAAAAAGTATTCAAAAACTAGAAATTGCTGGAAAAATTCAGTGACAGGTGTGGCGCGCGCCTACTGTATCTTTAAAGGTGCATGACCGTTTTTCTTCAATGGGTCTCGTCACGCACAGACTACGGTGGACGGTTTTACGGGCGGAAGTGAAAAAAATGTATTGAATTTTATATTTTTCAGATTATAAAATCCGATTTTTAACCTAAGACATCGCGTTTTCACAGGGAGCAGAAAAAGAGAAATTTTATATATATTAAATAAGTGTTTGGAAAATAATCAACAAGAAACAAAATTAAAGGAAGACCGCGCTCCCCGAAATATCGAATTTTTTACATGAATCGACCCAGATTTAGGGATTGCCAATAAAATTCTCTTGAATGTAGTTCAGAGAATTTGATTAAAGAAAATTATAAGCTGTCAAAGTGCCAAAAATCTCTCATGCACTTTTTACGTTGATATTTTGATAAAAATTATTTAATGAAATTAGCATTTGTTTTTCAGTTTATTTTTACTCTCACGTGCACTACGAAATATTTCTATCAAAATATCAATGAGCGATTTTTGGCACTTTGACAGATCATAACTTCCTTCAATCAAATTTTCAGATCTACATTCAAGAGAATGTTCTTGTCAACCCCTGAATCTGGGTCGATTTATGGAAAAAAGGCGACATTTCGTAAATAGCGCAGTCATTGAAATTATTATATTTTATTCTGGTAACAATTCAGCTTTTTCAGCCCACATTATTTCGAATAGTTCGAGATTCGATGCCACTCCAGTTCTAGTCTTCTCTCCAATCTCTATGATTGTCCGTTTCTCGGAAGACACTTTAGTTGTCATGAAGATTGTGGCAGCAGCTGTATTCATTGCATCACGACTAAAATATTATTTGTAAATTTCTTTTTTTCAAAATTCATTTCAAAAACTAACCCGAAAAACAATCTTTTTGCAGTCGCCTTTCGAGCAATCCCTACTGCGATCTCTTGAAATGATTCAGATAATCCTAACAACCCACAAATTTCCATAACACTCTGTGCAGGAACTTCGTTCAACCATTCCTTTAGCATTCTGAGGAATTTTCGGATTTCTTCAACAGGAACGCCGAAAACTGAAGAAACGTCGTTGATCGAAAACGACGCTCGCGTGTAATAACCTGCAAACCAAACACACGTGGCCACTTTCACTTGACGACTCTCTTCTTTAAACACATCGCCCTTATGAATGTGATCTAGGAGATTCCAGGCATATCTCTGAAAAAGAAGAGCTCTAATTATTTATATTTGACGTATTGAAAACAAACCACACAGCTAAACGGAACTTTTCTTCCAAGTAGATAACACTTCCCACGCAACAACAAATTCTGTCTGTAAATGACGTGTCTAGCGACGAGGTCAGCAATCTGAAAACTATAAGAACTATTCACTATTTATATTTTTTGACATACATTTACGTATTTTTGAATACAAAGAGATCCGTCAGATGTTATTCTTGCATATAACTCGTACTCTCCTTTTTGAAATCTGTATAATTGAGTTGAAGGATTGAAATGGAATGGTAGATCAAAATCAGAATTAAATGGATTCTCATGACACCTGAATCTGGCTCTGACGAAGAATTTCGATTCGAAATAGTTCTGAAATTGAGATTATTGGATTGATAACTTCCAAGCAATTACCTCAATAATTGTTTTGATCTCCATTGAAGTTTTCCGTCGTTCATTATGATAATACGAAAGATGTTTGATATTTTCAACTGGTACATCAAGTTGATCATGACAGATGTATACAGACTGCACTTTCTTCCATTGTTCCAATTCAACAATATTTCTCAAAATATGGAGTTTAGTTCTTTTTCCACTGAAGAATATAATTCTCTCAAGAACTTCTGGTTTAAGAAATGGAAGAAACCCCAAAGAGAAGTCTCCATTTCCACAACTAAACAATTCAAGAAATTTAACAGACAGTTGGTGTCCAATAGATGAAAGAATGTTAGTGATTCCATTGATTAGTATTTCTCTTTCTCCGTTCTTGAAGTTTTCTGAAAATTTTCTTTAATTTTTGTTCCGTCTACTCCATTTCTAACTACAAACCTTCTATATTGAGACGACAAATTCTTGCATTTTTGTAACAGAATATTTTCCTCAATTCCATCAATGCAGTTTTCATAAAATCCCCTCTTACAATGGACTTGCATCCATCAATATTCCTTTCGCAATTCTCATCGTCTCGTTTAGAAAAAATATAATGAGTAAGAGGGTCATAAAAGTTAGTGGATATTTCAATCTCCATACATCCAATTCGCGATTTTAATATAATGAGATCAAGTGGGAAGATAATTGAATCGATGAGACAGAATGTACGTTTTGAGCATCTTCCTAATTGGTATCTGGAACAATTCTAGTAACTTTTGGTTTTGCTCTGGAACATTTAAAGTTACATGTTATTATCGTTAACGCAATTCTGAATAGTTATTTATTAAAATTAACTTACTTGGATTCATAATCCATTAATCGAATAATTTTCCATCTCGGAATATCAGGTAATCCATAGAATAGAGACTTCCTGAGCATTTTCCGATGAATCAATATAATAAACCACCTAGCACGACGTCCAATTAAACGAGGTGTTTTTCCAGGAGGAAACGGCTCAAGGAGATTATGACCATCTGTCTCTACACGGTAAAATATTGGTTTTTTGGCGAGAGTTATCGACGTTTATATTTCCTATCTTCTTACTCAAAAAATGCTTTCGAAATCTCTATTTTATGGATTACCTCATATTCCAAGATGGAAAATAGTTCGGTTGATGGATTATGAATCCAAGTGAGTTGATTTCTACAAACTGTTTTCCATGAACCAAAAATAACTAGAATTATTTCAGATACCAATTGGGAAAATGCTCAAAACGTACATACAATATTATCGATTCAATCATCTTTTCTCTTGATAAAATAATATTCAGATCAAGACCTAGAAGTATTGAAATAGAAATAGCTAACAATTTTGGAGGTCTCCCAATTTATTGCATTTTTTCAAAACGAGACAATGAGAATTGTGAGAGGAGTATTGATGGATGCAAGTCGATTGTAAGAGGGGATTTTGTCACAACTGCATTGATGGAATTGAAGAAAATATTCTGTTACAAAAAATCAAGAACCCGTGGTCTCAATATTGAAGGTATGTTGCTATGTAGTGGTTACTTATCAGCAGGAATTTTGCAACTGTGCTCTATTGAATTCAGGGTTGGGAAATTCCGGGCCGGCCCGGGCCGGGCCGGGCTGACAGAAATTTTTTGCCGGCCCGGCCCGGTCGGCCCGGATTCATAAAATGTGCACAATTTTTTCACAAATTTTTTCGAAATTTTCATTAAAAAATAATAAAAATGCTCCAAAATTCTCGTACACTTCAGTTTTTTATCGATATTCCAAAACATAGTCGAAAATTCGACCTTTTTGCAAAAAAAATCAAAAAAAATTCAAGATTTTTTCAAAAAATTTCAAATTTCTACAGGAGCCGGGCCGACCGGGCCGAGGAAAATTTCTCAGTCGGGCCGGCCCGGCCCGGCCCGGCCCGGAATTTCCCAACCCTGATTGAATTCTGTTAGATTGAAAAATGCATGAGAACAACTGTGAGCTGAAAATTGCTACATGAATAGTGAATTCCACTCTAGAAAACTATTTCAGAAACATTCGAAAACAATACAACAAAAACTCTAATCAGTAGAATCACATCCGTTCTATCATCTCTTGGACATCAATTGTCAGTTAGGTCACTTCAACTTTTTAGTTCGGGAAATGATGACTTCTCATTGGGCTTTTTGCCGTTTCTCAAGCCAGGTATCGGTTCATTCACATTCGACTTTATCAGATTTTTTCAATTCAGAAATCCTCAAGACAATCTTAATCTTCAGTGGACCTAGAACTGAACTGCATATTTTGAAAGATATTGTTAAATTGGAACAATGGAAGAAAGTGCAGTCTGTATACATTTGTCATGACCAACTTGATGTACCAGTTGAAAGTATTAAACATCTTTCGTATTATCATAATGAACGACAGAAAACTTCAATGGAGATCAAAACAATAATTGAGGTATTTGTTTAGAAGTTATCAATCGAATAATCTCAATTTCAGAACTATTTCGATTCGGAGTTCTTTGTCAGAGCAAGATTGAAGTGCCAAGAGAATCCATTTAATTCTGATTTTGATCTACCATTTCATTTCAATCCTTCAACTCACATATACAGATTTCAAAAAGGGGAAACTGCATTTTCAGCCAAAACAACTCCTGACGGATTTGTTTTTGTTCGAAAACATAAAAACGTAAGTCCAATAAAGATTGTATACAGATCATTCTCACATGTCGCTCCTGTGAAGATTTACTAACTAGATAAGCTTCTCGTGATTTTTTTTTAAACTAGGATTATTCAGATCAATCACCTGCTCACTCCACATTATGTCATATCAAAAAGTGGTTTGTTGCTGCGTCGCAAATGTTACGCAATTTGGAAAAAACTGCCACCTGGTTGTGAGGTTAGTTCTATTACAGTCTTCAAATTCAATTAGTTTTCAATACTCCTTTTTCAGACATACGCCTCGAGATACTTAAGTTGTATCAGGGAGTGTGAGAAGCTTTACAAAGAAAACATAGAACTGAAAGTGGCAGCATGTCTTTTTGTTGCTTGTCATCATTTGAACTCAACAAATTCGATCATTGATATTTCTGAAGTTTTTGGAGTTTCTGTAGAAGAAATAGTGAGATTCGCCATACTAGTTGTAACCTGGAATAATGATTGTGTTGCACGGACTATTACAGAGATTTGTAGACTATTAGGATTATCTGAATCATTCCGAGAAGCTGCATTAGGGATTGCTCGAAAGGCGATTGTAAAGAAGATGTTTCTCACGTAGGTTTTTCGAAAACGAGTTCTCCAAATAGAGAGAAATTTGAAGCCCAACAAACCATTTTCAGTAGAATCCCTATGAATATAGCAGCTGCCACAATCTACATGACAACTAAAGTGACTTCCGAGAAACGGACAATCATAGAGATTGGAGAGAAGACTAAGACGGGAGTGGCATCGAATCTCGAATTATTCGAAATAATGTGGGCTGAAAAGGCTGAATTGTTACCAGAATAATTCTCTCTAAAACTTCATTTCCTATCCAAATTATAATAAAACCCTCTACAAATTCCATTCCTTTCTCCTACATTCCCTTCGGCAATCGTCCTTTCTGTGCTTTATTCTTTCGAACATGCGACTTATTCGTCAAATTGTTCGCAACCATCAATTCCTTCTTGATCTGAGCCTCCATCGCTACGAAATCCGGTCTGACAATTCCAGTAATACGTTGAAGTTCCAGAGCGATTTCAGCCATCGACGGTCTCTCATTCTCGTTTTGAGCCCAGGCTCTTGCCTGCGAAATGGGAATTTTCTTTTTAAAACGTTTTTTAATCAAACAAAATAACTCACAATAAGAACTTTAATTTCCAAACTGAGACTATCCGGTAGTTCCATCCGATATCCACCGAGAACTCTCTGTGCTACTTCGGCAACCATCATTCCAGGATACGGCTCTATTCCATTGTTATAGATTTCCCAACTCATGACTGCATATGCCCAAACATCACTTTTCAGAGAGAACAGACGTTGAGTGATGACTTCAACCGAGAGCCAACGGATCGGAGCTTTCTTGTTTGGGTCTGCCTGGAAATATAGGTCTATAAGGGGCGGAGCTTTAGATGGTGGATCTACAGTAATCCATTTCCAGATTTAACCCGAGAAATCGAAACAAAACACCAAAACTTTGATTTTCCAAGCCTTAGCACCAAAACTCAAAAATCAAATTTTTTCGAATTTTTTGAATTTTGTTCGCGAAATAGTCAACATTTTGACTATCATTAATATCATTCAGAATTAAAGAAAATTCTGATAAGCCATCAAAAATTTCAAAAATTTTCAAAAAAAATGTTTGAAAAATGAGTGCCCATTTTTGAATCCGGGCTGAGCCGGGGATTTTTCGAAAAGTCTGGAATTTTCGGATTCTCGGATCTAAACTACAGTAACCCAAATAGAAACTGGACAAAAACAGTGCTCAAGAGACGAAGAGAAACAGGAGAATATCATTAGTGCGCGGTTAGAAAAGTCGTGAAGCAATTGTAGATTCTAAAAAAGACGAAATCTTCCGAGTGAGCAAACGTGCTCCGGCGCACCTGAATTTCGGCCTCTGACTACAGTAACCCAGTCTCCCAAACCCACTCCCACTCCCACCTGATACGTCAATCCATGTCTAGTCAATCCGAAATCCGAAATCTTGACTCTTCCATCTCCATACAGACAATTTCTCGCGGCAATATCCCTATGCATGACAGGTTTACTATGCAAGTACTCGAGTCCCCATGCCGCCTGAAGTATCATTTCATTCTTCTTCTCAATCGCCAAGTCTGGATTCTTCTTCAAATAACTATCCAATGCTCCATTTGTCGCCAGTTCCATAACCATATAAAGTGGCTCAGTCGTGGCTGCGACTCCATAGAAACGGACGACATGCGGGTGTCCGAACTGTCTCATAACTCTCGCTTCTCCCATGAATTCCTTGATTTGATCTTTGGTCAGATTCGAGAGTTTCGCTTGTTTTATTGCAACATTCACCGTTTTTCCTCCTTTTCGAAACTTCAACTTCCCCATACTAACTTCTCCAAATGCTCCTTCTCCCAGTTTCTTCAAAATTTCAATGTTTTCATGATCGAGTTCCCATGGTTGACGTGGCAGAGCTTTGAGTAGAAGGACGTCGTCTTTCACGGAATCTTTTGTTTTCATATGATGATCTACGAGCTCTTGGATCGATGGAAACGCGTTTTTCTCAATGAAAACTTTGTTGTCATTGCATTTTATCACGAAATGTTTGATCTGAAATAAATGGATTCAGAATAGATTCAGAATCAGAAGACGGTGGGATTAGATAACTTCCGGGAACTGGTTGCGAAACGTCTCAGTTTCCAAAATTAGACGTTTCTAAACCACGACAATTTTAATCTGGGACAAGAAGAATTAATTGGAAAATTAGTTTCAATTTTTAGTACCAAAATTTCTTAATTTCAAAATGTCTCGGTTTCGAAACGTCTCATAATCTGGTTTGACATCAAACTCATTTTGGAACCGGAGCACCTCGAAACCAAACATATCGAAATCTCACAATCGTTTCAGAAGAAGAGATCCAGAATCAGAGAATGTCTAGATAAGATAAGTTCAAGGAACTCGTATACCTCCTTGGGAAACGTCTCAGTTTCCAAAACTAGACGTTTCGAAACCGGGACAGTTTGAAACTGGGGTACTTTGACACATATCTGGCATAGAAAATTAATTGGAAAACTAGGTTTTTCTGTCAACTTTTATCGATTTCGAAGCTTTCCAGTTTCAAAATCTTATGGTTTCGAATCGTCTCTCAATCTGGTCTGACAGCAAAGTCATTTTGGATTTGGGACGTTTCAAAACTGAGTCATCTCGCTGTCGCCTGATTTTGAGATTTCGCGGTTTCGAAACGTCCCAGTTCCGAAATGTGTCAACTCCATAACGTCCCGGAGTTCAGCCCAATTCCATTGTATCTACACGGTTTTTACAACTTCGCTCCACCGTAACTTTTCTCATTTAACGAGATTCCGGTAGAGCGAATTCCAATAGAGCGCGATTACTTCACTCACCCAAGTCTCCTCATCAATATTGGGTGGTTGATTGTGAAAAACGCTCAAAATATGAGACCTCGGCTCCCCCTTCCTCGGCTCCGAAATCCGAATAAGAAACTCTCCGTTCGTTTTCAACACCATCTTCACGTCTTCTCTCGGCAAGAATCCGTGATAATACGGTGCTTTTTCGATCGATGCCATTTGAGATATGTTCATGATTATTCCAAGTGAAATGATCGCGGAGCACAAAATTTGATATTTTCTTGGATATTGATAAGCAATGAATGAGGAGTTGGGGGAGTTAGGAAAAATGAGATTACATGAGAATGAGGCTGGGTTACGGTGGTTATGGGAAATGGGATATGGAGGGGGAGGTGACCACGTGGGAATGAATTTTTTTGTAGAGATGAGATGAACAAAATGAGAGTTTCGAAACCGAGTAATTTTGCAACTTTGACATTCCTAATTTTCTATCCAATTTTACGGTCATGAGTAATTTTTCAGTGATTTTTTCAAGTTGAGTGCTGAAATGTCGTATTTTTGAAACGTCTGGTTTCGAACGGAAGAGATTTTTTCTAAAACGGAAGTCGGAAGTCGGAAGTGAAAAATCGTCCGGAAGTCGGAAGTCGGAATTAGGAAGTGGTTTATTCCGCAAATATTCAAAACTCCAAGAGAAAAATCATAAAATTCTGGAAAATCAGTGGAAAATTAGTTTTTCGCTGAAGAAAATCCTTTTTTTCTATCCTTTTAGACCATTTTTCCATTTATTTCTGCAAAATTTATTCTTCTTAACTTTCACAGTTATGGAATGACGGAATTCGGAAGTCGGAAGTGAAAAAAAGCCAGGAAGTCGGAAGTCGGAGTTCCTCACAACTCTGGTTTCGAAACGTCTCGGTTTCGAAACGTCAATTTTTTAAAACAATAAGATCGACAAAGCTAAAATTGTTCCAGATCCCGGATTCCGTATGTTGGGTTCCGACTTCTAGTTTTTAGATTTGAAATTCTAGAATCCCGGATTAATAGAATTCCTCGAAATTAAGGAATTTTGAATTCCGAATAAGAAATCATGCCTCCTTTTGCTAGAATCCCCTTCACTTCTATTGGAATACAGCTGAAAACGGTCAGCTTTGAAAGTGTGCCACGTCCTTATTGATTAAAAGTGAAACTTCACTTTTGTAGTTGACACAATTTTGATTTTGACCTGAAAAGTTGCAGTCCATCACAATACATTTCACGTTCTAGCACTAAAAACAAAGGTAGCAAAAAATTTATTTGCCGAATGATAACTTTTTAGGATGGCCTCGTACAAAAAAGTTATCAATTACAAAAATGAAGCTCTACTTTTGATCTCTAAACTCCATAAAAATTTGTGAGATGATCAATGAGGCCATGACACACTTCCAAAGTTGACCATTTTTAACTGAAATCTGCGAGTGCGACATTCTGTATGGTTGAGTACTGTACATACCATCAAACAACCATTTGATTCACAAGAATAACAAATGAGTATCACTTTTATTGATTAAAAAAGAAAAACAGAACAAGTTATACTGAAAATGGGAGATAGAAACAAAAGAGTTGAGATAATGAATGAGAATTTTGGAAGGTGGATATTAGATATCAAAAAGAAAAAATAGGAAAATTAACAACAAAAGTTAAAATAAGTTATTCTGAGATACTGTAGACAAATGTGGCATTCTTCATTTCCCCGTTGACTTGATACTCCCCATTCAAATGCAAAAATCCATCTTTCAAGAAGACCGTGAACTGTCTATTTTTGTAGACACATGGGCCGGTTAAACGAATTGGTTTGTCGGTCATGTTTTCACTTTTTATGTAAAACTGCAAGTCCACCTGATTTTCTTCCATATTTGTGAGAACTGGATGCATTTCGTAGAGGTATTTGGCATCCTCTTGGTTTCCAATTTCATGAGCAAAGGCTTCAACTCCTTGGTATTTGGAAAAGTCGGGGGTCCATTTGGTCATCAGATGTTCTGGTAGCTCTTCGAGACACTTGAAGTTTTTCAGATCCGGTTCAGGCATTGCGGAGTACATTTGTTCCTGAAAATTTCCAAATGCATATTATTATTTCTAGACTTGATAACAACCTACCATCGAATACCAAAACATAAAGGGACAGAGAAGACCCATGACGACGAAAGCACCTATTATTGCCCAGTCTTGGTCCATGGCGTTGGCATCACGTGCTGGAGTTCGAGCATCTCTCCTGCGTTGGCTGTGCTCCGGAGTCTTGGGAATATGTTGCAACATATAAGCTATTGCACGTTCCACATCATATGGAGCTTGTTGCCCAGAATCTGATCTCTGATTCACGGCTTGTGGAGTCACTGGTGGCTCCGCGGTCAGTGATTGTTGAGCTCTCAGCTCTGCATACTCCTGTAAGCTCAGCCGATATGCTTCCTCAATCCTTTTCGTGGCTTCCTCATTCGTGTTTCGTATGTCAGATTCCAAAGCTCGGAGAGATTCCCTATTGGCCAGAAACTTCTCGTCTAATAGCTTCAACGCGGCTTCCTCAGAAGCTTGTAGAAGAGTTTTAACGTCCGCATTCTGTGGAGTTTCTTCTTCGTCGTCAGACGATTCTTCATCATCTTCAGAAGAGTCGTCTTCAGAAGACTCCTCTTCTTCACTCTCCGATGTTTCCTCATCTTCTCCAGAAGAGTCCACGTCGTCGTCAGATACCTCATCTTCTCCAGAAGACTCTACCACATTTTCCATCTTTTCTGGCTCTTGTTGCTTCACATCAGACCCATCCGAGTGGTCCGAATCGCTGAGAAAATCGAAGGATGCCTCGTTTTCAGAGCTGGAATCCGACATTCCTGAAAAATTACTATGAGGTTGAGTCGACAAGAAAATGAGAGGGAAAATCAATAAGACGGGAGGTAGAAGGCCTGAATGAATGAGGAATGAATGAGGACTGACTGTGTGCTATGTGTGCACAGGAATGCCAAAAGGTAAGGCCACAAGGTTCTGGGCAAGAGCATATTACGATCTTCTGCTCAGAATGTTCTCGAAAGAAAAGAAGTTATGCCTTCTGGGAAAGAAAGAGAGTGACAAGATGGGATTAATGGCATCTACATACAAATCAATCTGACAAATCCAAACATGAAAGAGGTGTTAATTAGTAGATCCCTGCATGGGAGGATTTGAATGGGAGAATGATGAATGTAGGATCTAGAGGAGACTGAGAAGAGCAAAGGGACAAACAGAAAAGTTGAGGGACCTGGAATCAAAAGTCCTATCCATCTGAACATATCTATCATCATTTGTCAGAAATAGAGCAGAATTGTTCTGAACCGTAAAACCTATAATAGAGGCGCACCCGCTAGCAAGAGTTTGGGGCATCCTGTCTCTTTAAAGATAAAACGACAGAAAAAGAATATCGATTAATTCCATACTTGAGAATACTTTAGTTTGGACCACCAAGGGAAAACTAGAAAGGTTCATAGTTTTCATTCTGAAATAATAAAGAATATAATAGAGGAAGAGAGGTAGAAAAAGGGAGAGATTCAAAAAAATCAATGATCTGAACGAGGATATGCAGTGAGTCTTGTGTGTCCTCATCTCGTCGTCACACGTCCACGGCCTCCTGAAGAGGCCCTCTCAAAGTACTGTGCGCAGTATATTGAGAGGGTCTTCCATTCCGACGACAATCTAATCTGTCAGACACATGGTGTTTCGTCTCACTAAAGCGAATATGCTCCATCGATACAGTACGATACACAGTCTGATGAAAACTTCTAATTTCTTTAGAAAAATTCCATTACACGCACCAATTGAAAAAAGTCTATTGAAGAAAGTGGGCGGAGTCTCGTTTGCTGAACATATTTGTTGCACTAGTTATTGCTTTAGAAGTTGAAAAACAATAGAAAGAACACAATACAGACACCCAATCGAATCAAAGAAACTACGGATCGCGCGTGGGTCCTAAATGGATCCATAAAAGATCCAAATGCCATACTCACAGATTCGATCCGCGTTCCAATGGATCCATGGGAGAAATTCAAGAGAACTGATGAGTATTTATTTTAAAATGTAGTTAAATCTCACATTACAAAGAAACCATTTTTCGTGGATTCTGGGAAATCTTCAGGAGTGAAAATAAGTTGATGGAATTTCAAATGGAAGTTCAGAACAAATACTCAATAAAGCTTGATAGAATAAAATGTATTAAACAGCAGTGTTTGGAACAGAGTTATCGAAACAATATAAATTTCGGAATGTTGTCTTCTTAATCATGCATATTAAAAATAAATAACAGCAATTGACGTATGTTTTCAATAGGATTTCTTGAAGGAATGTTTCGCCAAAAACTCCCTTTCAGTCATTTTCCACGCTGCAAAAGTGATATTGTTCTCCGTAATCATTATGGATGCCACGTGCTGATCAGTCTCTCGAACAATGTAATTTGGACTACTGAACTGATTTCGCCAAGTATGTCCGAAATAGGTTCCTCTGAAAAATACGGAATTTATGAATTGAAATGAATTGTCGACTTACCTTTTATCAAATGTGTAAACTGGCAATTGGTCAGATTGATCTAATCGATTAATTGGAATACTATTCATGATAATATTTGAATTGAGTTGGTAACGATGAGTTCTAAGAGAAATACTGAAATACTCCAAATTCTGATATCTTTCATTCCATCTCCACTTGTTCAGAAACTGGATGACAGCATTATCGCTTATAATTCCATTGTTAATAAACAACTGCCTTCCTTCGAAGTTGGATAAAATGGCATCTGCCGAGCACCACGTTTATCCAATATTCAAAACTTTAGTCTTAGAGAAATCCTGGTTTTCTCCAAGTGATGGATTTTCAAATATAGTAAGTCTGATGAAATCTTGATTAGGAGAAACCGTAAGAAAATCCTGGAACTCTGTTGTTCCCATTTCACCACTATACATTAAATCCGTACTGGTAATATTCCTCATTTTCGATAATTTGGATGTCAGCTTGTTCACAATCAACTCATATTTGATGGATGAACCGAATAAGTCGAGGAAATAATTGTGGATTGAGGGAAGCAGGGTTTCTTTTTGAGATGGATCGCATTGTACCATGAGTGGTCCATCTCTGGTGGGCATGCTGAAAAGAATGAAATGACCCAAAAAATGACCAAAAAATAAATGACCAAAAAATAAAAAATTAGGACTCATAAATGTTCAATGGTCTGACCTTTTTATGGATATCAGGAAAAAACTTTTCAAGTTTTTTTTTGGTATCTTGCTGAATCTATCAAATTTTGCAGTTTTCCCACTATTCCTGTCATATTCATCGCAATTCCCTGTCAAATAACGTTGCAAGTATGAAGTACCGTTGCACCAACTTCCCAAGTTGAAAATTTCGCTGAATTTCACCATGAACGCGTAAGTAGCAGATGACCCGACAGTGGGAATCAAGTTTTTTACGAACCTAAGAAATATTTCAGTTATATTCTCCTGATTTTATAATGCTATCCTCAACATTTCAGTCGGAATGATTCGATTCGGGAGAAAATTTTCAGAAAACAAAAAATTCAATTTTTTCGAAAATTTTTTTGTGGTATGATCGAAAATTGTACCGGAACTGAATAAAAATGGCATGATTGAATGAAAAACTTCAAAAAAACCATTATTTTGAAACATCAAAAATAATTTACTGGATGGACTTGAAAATTGAAATCGCAGTTTTTCTCATTCTTCCCCAAAACACCGTTCTTGTGGTCTAGAGTTACGAGTAGGGACAGCATGTTTCCGATACCAAATTTCCGAAACAAAAAAATAGTGAGCAGAAGCAACAATACTTGATGAAGAATGGAGAAGTGGGAAAAGGAAAGCGGCGCAAAGAGAGCTGGAAATGAACCGACAGCAGTCGGATCACTTTTCTAAAAACATGCAACGCGCAGGTTCTACACAGAACAATGCATACGTCCCACAACAGTCTTCAAGATTCAACAAATATACTTCAGTCAATCGAATAGTAATTCACACATCAACCAACAAAAGTTTACAACAAAACTTCGGCACAAACACTGATTTAAATAATCAAAGTGCGCAGAAGACTGATCAACATCATCAAGAGCCGAAAAGTTATATGTACAATAAGAAAAGTCCGGAATGTTGAAAGAATTTAGTCCACAGTTCTTATTCTGGTAATAATTCATCGAGTAAAAACAGATAATGTAGTGTGACTGGGTGTTATGCACATACTTGTTCGAGAGTGCCTGGGTTAAATACATCAAAAGTGAAAATTAATTGAACTATTGCTTGTTTCAGATGCGATAAGCAAGGGCATATAGCCTTGAAGCGTCCGACAAGGAACACTCTGATACAAGAAGTTCGAGTGGCTCCGGAAATTTAGTCGACAGTTGAAGATCAGAAGTTCGGGATGAAGGTTGATACAAAATGTTCAAGTGATAAGGAATCAGAAAAGAAACTGATTCATCACGAAGTGGAAACGAAGATGGGAAGGGCAGTGTGTTGCTTCTGATGTTTTCGAAAAAGATGTGGTTTTGGATGTGGACAGAGTACCAATTAAAAAAAGCAATGAGCTGTTACAAGACTTGGAGATTGAAGACGAGGCACAAGAAGAGGTCAATAGGACATTCCCTACCGTGCTTAACTATGAAACAAGAAACCAAGCAGAGAACATTCTGAAGGAAAACCCGGATGCAACATTTGAAGACATCGTCCAAGGAATGAACGAGATGCTCGTGGACACCAACCACAGGCAAAGAAGCAAGGCTCTATTGCGTTCAAGCAAGCAAGTCACCTAAAAAAGCACCCAGTCATGCTCAAGCAGTTGAAGGATGCATAACACCGGCAGACCAACCAGCCCCAAACGCCCAACTTCCGGCAGAGCTGATAGCCTTTCTGACAAACAGGGTCGTCGACTACCAGGATCGGGGCAGGCAACGCGACGTCTCTCGGAGCATCAGAAGACAAAAAAGCAACAGAGGTGGAAACAAGTCGCCTCAGAGAGAGTGTTATTACTGCCTGAAACAGGACACTACGTTCGAGAGTGCCGTCAAAAGCGGAAAGATCGCGAGGACGGGATCATCGAACAACGATCCAACCGGGCTCGAGATGACAAAGTGAAAGCTCTTCGAGATGCAATCAATGTAAGAGATGAACAGATTGAGGACTTCTCGAAGCGATACGACAGGACGCTTCCTGATGATTATTTCTCAACTTCAGACAGCTCAACGAGCGGAGCAAGACACCTACGATCAAGCAAGCAGCCGCCAGGTGAACCATCCGCCGATTCCCTCTTCCACATGTCTCTCAAGCTGATGATGCAGTCGTACCACGAGTATCGGAAGGATCCCGAGTACCAGAACGAAGTCACAATGGAACGGTTCATGAAAAGATTGAACCAGGCAATCAAAACCCTGGCCATACGGGAGGCACGATCAACACCGGATCAGGCCTGGAACACCGTCCTTGAAGGCTAAGCATGCCAGATATGGCGACGGATCACGAACGGTGATTGTCGGGACAATCGTTCAAGAATCCAAGACTAAACGACGACTACAAAGGTCGTAGTACTGGGAACGACTCCCAGGTAAGTCGAAGTGAAATCTTCCTTACTCTTACAGAAAAGTGTCACTATTGTGGCAAGTTAGGACACATGTCAAAGAGCCACACAGGTAAAGTGCGCTTCAACCGTATACGGATCATACTTACGCGATTTAAGAAGAGGGGCCGATGAGCCAGGTTTCTGATCCGTACCTGATACGTTACGGCTATTTTCACGACTGGCCAGTCGCGTACGGTCCGTTTCCAAAAATCGCGAACGGATAGAATACGGCTCTGTACTTTTGCGCGAAAAAGCAATTGTCTAGCACGCGGATGGTATACGGATTCGCGTACGGATCCGTTACCGATGGCTGAGGTCAGGGGGACTGGGGGCCAATGTCTCCCACCCCCGCACCAGTATATAAGGCCGAGCGCAAGCTCATGCGAGGCCGGTCTCCGCACCCCTAAGGTACGTGACCTACTACGGACCGGATGAATTTCGGCATATTTGTCAGCTCATAATATTGAGTTTGCTGCGATTTGCGCGCTGGCCCGTGTCGACCCGGTTTTGCAAGTATGAACAAGTGAAGACTTGTCTTTGTAACTCCCGCGCTCTATACAGATGCGCTCTAGCGCACTGTATCATTTCTCCTGCGCGAACACGTTAAAGTGAGTGAAGGAAAAAGGGATTTTCTCATCGTTCTTGAGCCTAGGGTTTTCTCCGCTTCGGTCAAGTTTCACCCTTTTTTGTTTTCTGGGTTTTTTTACTATCATTTTCTTTACTGTTTAGTGTCTTTTTGTGTCTATTAGCCTAGGGTAGCTTTTTGACTAATTCTTTATCTCTCATAGTTTTGTATCAATTATCACATTGATAATTTATGGAGTTTTACTAAATGAATTGGTAATCTTGAGAAAACCTGTGTTTTTATTGATTTATTGTCTTATCGTTCGTTTACTTACCAGGAGTGGACATGACACCGTTGCCACGTTCAATTTCTTACTGTTTGCCGTTTCCCAGAACTCCGCAACACGGTCCAGTAACGCAAACACGACACGCCGAACCGCAACGCATATGGTCTCATCTCATAGAATCGATATTCTTGTCTCACAGTCATCCTTTCGCGTGCGGTTGCTCCTCATTCACCTTCTGTTTTTTTTGAGCACACTGATTTACAGTTAATATCTGATAACTTTTTATGCTTTGAGCGATTTGTATGCTTCAGAGCCGTGTTTAATTTAATTTGTTTATTGATTAGAAAAAAACAATAGTGTATACTGAAGATCAAATCAAACCCTCACGAGTCGACATATTGTCGGAACTTCTTTGATAACACCTTTTGATAACACCTGGTTGGCGTGCAGGGCAATTGAAACAGAATGATAATTTTTGTGGCTTGCCTTACTATGAGGGCTGATGTTGTTCGAGTCTCAAAGGAAAAAAATCAATATTTTCAACCAACAAGAAAACATTTTCCACGTTGATTGATTACACTAAACCCGCGCTAAAACCAAGCTTTTCTGGGATAAACTACAGGGTGGCTAATAAGTATACGACGCTCTTAATTCTTGGATATTCGCCGGGAAAACGCTTGAATCCACAAAACAACGTTATCAATAGTTGAAATGTTCTAATTAGATTCAGTTTACAATAGGAATTCGAAGTTGGATACTTTGCCTTTGATACAGGCCGTCTGCCGTAAGACGCCGAAATAGCCTGTGCGCCACGTCTCGGGCGTGATCTGGACTTATGATAAGATTTTTACTATTGAACCTTTTTTCAACCGTCAAAAGCAATAACTTTTGTTATCAAGAGGTGATAGTAGGTCTCCTTGACGTCACCAGGCCCATGACCACCTTTTTTCTAAAACTGTGATGGTATGGGCCGTGGTGACATCTTACGGTAGAACTTCGTTAGTTTTCATTAAAAGAAATGCGAAAATCAACTCGGGGTCTTCCAAAACTTGGTTTTGAAGGATGTTTTGTTCCTTTGCACAGCTCAACACTCTACTAGACTCTTTTTCATCTTTCAACAAGATTGAGCTACGTCCCACAGTTCCAAATCAACAAAATTCATCATTTCTCTCATTTTCCTGGCTACTGGAACAACGACTTTAGGCCTGGATCGTCGGCGGATCTCATTCTGATGGATTTCATCGTATGGGAATATTTGAAGAGCAAGATCTCAAGAATCTTCTACAACATGGCCGTTGTTCTCAAGACCTTCTTTCAGAAGATATGGGACGAAGTCAACGTCGACTACCTGCGGCGCACAGGCGATTTTGGAGTCTTACGTCTGAAGGCCTGTATCAAAGCCAAAGTATCCAACTTCGAATTCCTTTTGTAAACTGAATCTAGTTAGAACATTCCAACTGTTAATAACGGTTTTTTGCTGATTCAAGCATTTTCCGCCGAATATCCAAGAATTAAGAGCGTAGTATACTTATTAGCCACCCTGTAAATTGCAGACCCACTTTCTCGTTAACAAAACTTTTTCAACTTTAAAATTCTGCATGTTAAATTTCACTCACCATCAGACCTGTTCCTCGGAAAATTACCGGGAAATTTTCGGTGAAAACTTCACGGTAGTTTCCCGGAAAAATTGACCTCATACTGCTCTTGATTTTATAAGCCTAAACTCTCAACTACCATCATTACTTTTTTTTTCTGTATTTTTCCCAGTTCACTTTTTTGTACAACCCATTCTCTTGAGCCTAATATCCTGTCCTATGTGTTGCAGTTGTTTTCGTGTATCAAATTCAATTGCATATTCATTATACAACTACCGTAAAAAACATAGAATTGTAACTTAATTAGAGGACCCTAAAGGCTCATCCTATTTTAAAAAAATAGCAGCGCACCCTATCTACTGATTTGTAGGAATTCTTGTTCAAATTTCGTGAAAAATCCTTACTATTAAAAAAATAAAATTTTATGTTTTAAGTCATTTCAATTCCGGTGTTTCGCATGATTTGAAAAATATGTTTTGGAAGAAAATCATGATTTGAAAGAAAATGATAGGTTGAAAATTAGAAGCGTCCCTGCAAGAGAGAGAGAAAGATTCCTGAGGTGATTTGAAAAATAGAGGTGCATGCGCCTGTATTACAGTTATTACGGTATTATCCGAAATTATTTCTTATTTTCACGATTGAGTTGATCGTAATAAATGATTAGTATTCTTATTATCCAAGTTAACACATTATCATGGACTTTGTAAGTCAAAAAAGCTTAAAGTGCCACCAATCTTTAAATCTTTAATCCTGTATTGACGAGATCATATATATTTTTCAGAATGCCTATACCACTCTTACGATTCCCGTATGTTGTCCAAAAGGAAATTTTCAAATCAATGGAATATTGCGAAGTGTTCATAATGTCACTTTGCTCGAAACAAATAAAATATTTTGTGATTCGAGCAAAACGAAGGGTACCTAAGATATGGTACGTTGTGTTCCCTAGCCGTAATCTCATTGCAGTCGAAGAAGAGTCCGGTCAGGTGGAAACGGTTATCGCGATTGTTGAGACGCCGGAGCTGAATGAGATGAAATCAACAATGGAATTGAAAATTGGAGAACATTTCAAAGGATACGGAACGTGAGTTGTCAGGATTTGAGTGTCTTGGTGTTGATCTTCGTTTCAGCGGTTAACTATTTTCCTAACTCCACCTTTTCTTACATCTCCCGTTGTGATGATTCAATAATTTCGTTATAACCGAGTTAGAATTAATTAAACGAAATACAACGTTTTTTTGGATAAGGAATTGAAGGAGGACTGAAGTCATATATTTTTATTTCAGATACTGATACTTCAGGAAATTCTGAGCAACTTTCATCATTGGAGCATATGCTAAAAATCGCTCTAAATGCCCTAAATTCCCGTTTTCCGACTCAAAAGGAGCCTTCGTGGAAGAGTTTTCTCACGCGAATTTTTGCCCCCGTGTAGTCCTCTCGGACAATATTATTTCTTTTTATTTCTCGATTTTTCGTTTTCTTCATTTTTTCAAGAAAATTTAGTATTACTAATTTTTTTAACGATATAAATTAATATAAATTGAAAAAAACACGAAAGTTTGTTGAAAAAAGCGAGGAAACGAGTAATCGAGAAATAATTTTATCCGAGAGGACTACACGGAGGAAGAAATTCGCGTGAGAAAACTCTTCCACCTAGGCTCCTTTTGAGCCGGGAAACGCGAGTTTAGAGCGTTTAGACCGATTTTTAGCATATGCTGCAATGATGAAAGTTGCTCAGAATTATTTAAAGTATCAGAATCTAAAATAGAAAAATATGAGTTTAGTCCTCCTTTAGCTCATGTTTTACTAAAGACATGTTCTAAAAAATTTTTTGAATTGTGTCTAATATTTTCCTAAATATCTCAGCTTGTTGAGGAAAGGAAGTATCCTTAAAAGTAGACTATGGTTAGCTCTTTAATGATGTAAGTATGTCTGTGAGCTTGTTTTTATATCGAAGACATTTTTGAATTCAATTCGAAACCCGCTGATTGCGAGTCCCGGTGAATTTGAGCATTTCGCTGACCGAAGAAAATTGAGCAAAAAACTCATTGACTACACATTCTCATTGACTACAAAATTCGAGAAAAAATCTCTGATTGACTACATCTACAGCACTCGCCAAAACAAACGCGATACTCCCAGTTTTTAAATTAAAATTAGGAACAAAGTTCACCCCATCTGTGTGATTCTCTTGGGGGAACCCCCAGGTTTTACCATTATTTAAGGCTTAGGTTTCTTTGAAGTTCGGAAAAACCTTAACAAACCGGTTCTTAACTGTTTTTCGTTTCTGTGAATTCTTTTCCGAATTTCTAAGAAATCCTGATTTGGTCAGTCCGCTACTTTTTCTGGTCCTGTTTGGAAAATGTAGGCTTCTGAGATATGTTATAAATTCAGATGGTGTAGTGGACTGTCTTTCAGAGAGATGTAGTCAATGAGAGAATCCCTCGAATTTTGTAGTCAATGAGCTGTTGTCAGAAAATTGGCGTTGTCGCCTAGAAATTCGACTTCTGCCCTATATTAATTTGTTCATTTCCGTGATTTCTTTTCATATCGAAACAATTTTTTATTCGGTCCATACCCCCCCCCCCCCCCTGAGAACGAGCAGCGGTACAGTTTGGGCTTTTCTGTGATCGTGGATCATTCTAGAAATTTCACCTCATTCTAGTTCGTTTGAAGCTGTAGCAAAGCTTCAAACCACCTACTTTCCTATCAGATCAGAAACGGCAGCCAGGCTGGTTCAAGAATAACTTGACATTGTCGAAATGTTGTAGTAGTGCGATGGGTGAAAAGCGCTGGCACCGCAAGAGGGCGGGCCAAGCTTTGCTTGCACAGAAAAATTTCAACTTATAACAGCTAACTGATAAGGATTGCCAAATATTTTTCCAGAATGAAAACTATAAAGAGCAAATGCAATCATGAATGCTGTTTGGTACATCTGCCGGAGACTGACGGAACACTTACAAATGCATTGTATGAGCATGTCAAATCATTATACCGGTATACAGAACCATGTGGACTGGAAGTGCATGTCAAGACATTCACCAAAGTAGTTCCAATATACGAAAATGTGAATAGGATATATGTGAGAGGAGAGACATTCCTAGATAGGAAAGATATGGACACTCTATTGGCTAAGTATCCTAATGTGACTAATTTAATGATTGAACCAACAACCAATTGGGAGTTGATGGATACGTCGAAATCGAGTCTTAAAATCGAAAATGTTCATATGTCGTATACCGGTCGATTTGGAGCAAGTTTTCTATCGAAATTCACTGGTCGAAACATCAGTTTCTCCGAGGCGGTATTCACGGAGGCGGAGCTTAACCAATTCATAGGAAGATGGATGAGAAGTGAAGCATATCATAATTTGGAAACAGCCAATCTCGGATTGACTCCTCCTGATAATGGCCTCAATACAGATCTAGTATTCGATCAGTTGGAAACAGAAGCATTTGATCCCACGAAACGGCCACAATGGTATCAATTCAGTAACAAGTAAGTAAGAATGTATTCCAAACTAGCGTCCCCGCCTCCCGGCTGACTCCGCAGTACTTGGCTGCGCCTCGTGCTCAGTGCCTAGCATGTTTTAAATTTAAAAAAATTATTTTGCTCGGCTTGAAACCAAATGAAAGAATGTCCAGCTTTTCAGTTGAAAGCAAAGACACCGACCGACGTTATTTTTCCGGTGTTCAATCAGAAAATTCGGAACTTTTACTATCTTTTTTTCACAATCTTTGAGAAAGCTCATACAAAACCGAAAAAGTTTAAAATATCAGTGAGGATCCCAACCATAACTCCATCGATTCACAGCTGTACAAATAACATATACAGTGACAAAACGGTCAGTGTATTCGAATAAAAAGTCAGTGTAGATTCAGGTTTCTCTATAATATCGTCCGGTTTGAATATTTTCTGAACGGATATTTTGAATCTCGAAAAGTTTGGGTCTGGGTCAAAAGGACCGGAAACGGAAGAAATCACCAATTACCGAAAACCATACAATCCGGTTTTCTGAAAGTTTTCTTATTTGAAAGTATCTTGAATTTTACATGGTTCGATAAAGATTTTTTCTACACATTTCTTTTTCTTCGGATCCGAAAATTCTCTCAATGCTCCCTGTTTTAAATTTGAACTTTTAGCCACTCTCTCATGCCACGTTACATAACTGTACCAAACTTCCGGGATTTCGGTTCAATACAACTAAAGATATAGAGAAGACAATGAATAATTCGGGGAATAACTCTCCCCTAGCAGGTTTATAAACACTCCCCTATCAGGTTTGGGAAATTCCGGTTTTTGCAAAATAGGCGATTTTTGACAATGTTTTGGAACATCGGTAAAAGCCTAATCGTACAAGAATTTTGGAGAATTTTGACTATTTTGGGATGACAACATTTTTGGTCGGCCCGGCCCGGGATTTCCTAACCCTGTACCCTAGTGATCCAAACCCACCCCCTGACGGTCGCCACTGGAAACCCAATATTTTTTATCTCCACGAAAGTTATTACGAAAAATTAGTGCGGACAAAATTATAGACATTTTTTTTGGTCATGCTCCGCCTAGGATAAACTGGTTAATTCGTCAGCTGTATTTAAACTTTTAAATGTCATGTTTTTCAGACTGTTTAATATGGTATTTTTGCCTATCGACTTCAGCGGTGACAACTGTTTTGATGTGATCAGAGAAAGTGATGGAAAGAGAGCATCGATTCTGTTCGATGTCAATGTTTCGATTATTGTATTCACATTTCTGGTTTGGAATTGATCACCCTTTGTATTTCCTTTCTTTAAAGGATGGCTGAAGTCAGATTTCGTTTATTTCAGATTTCAATACTTCAGGCAATTCTAAGAAACTTTCATCGTTGGTGCACATGCTAAATATCGTTCTAAACGCCACAGTTCCCGTTCACCTGACGCTAAATAAACTTTGCTGGAAGAGTTTTTCCACGCGGTCGTGTAGTCCTCGCGGACTAGATTTCGCTCAATTCCTTGTTTTCTCACTTTTTCTATCAAATTTTCGTGTTTTTTTTCATTAATTTCGAGAGAGAATAGAAAAACTACAAAACTTTTTTGAAGAAATGAGGAAACGAAGAATTGAACAGAAATCTTGGGACTACACGGACGCAAAGATAAACTCTTCTACCTAGGCTCCCCTTTAAGTTTCTTACTATTAGAATCTTTCTGAAGTAGCGGAATCTGAAACAATCCAAATATGAGACTTCAGTCCTCCTTTAACTCAACTGTTACTGTCCATCATTTGCTATTCAATCTGTGGACTGGATTCGCTGTGGGAGATAACGGACTGATAATTCTAACTCTCAATGCCTGTGTCTCCTTGCACACTTTAATCTCTCATAACTGTTATTGTCTCACTATTTGGCTCTGCATCCTTTGCCCTACCCCGGGCGCCAATTACTCCCACTCCCGCACCAAAATATAAAAATATTAGGCCGATCTCAGTACCCCTAACTTGTTTTCCTTTTTCTGTTTTACTTCCCCTTGTTATCCCCTTGTTATCCTCTTCTCCCCCCTCCAGCACCATTTTATCTGTAAGCCTCACTTATAATAATAATAATTTATTACGATCGTGAAAGTATCGTGAAAGTATAGATTGGTGGATAAAATTCAATACAAATACAATAGGTTCAATACATTATACTAGGAAGAATAAACATGAAACAAGAACACATGAGATTATACCAGAGAACGTGTTACCAAGGAACATGAAAAGAAATAGACATAGAAAATTCAGAATAAGAGTTACGTGAACAGACGGATTGCTAAGACTACAGGACTGTGACAGGATAGCCAACATTCTAGAGTTTCATAGTTGGAAGGGTTCTGTTAATAAGAAAATGGCTTCGTAGTTTAGTTTTGGACTTTTCCCAGACGAACCTGGTTTTAGTGCGTGTACTACTCTCCCTTAAAGTGAAAAAGTTTTTGGTTTCGAGATCTACTTTGTTCAATAACATTTTATGTATGAATATTTGATCGATTGCATGCCTCCTGGACTCTAAGGAACTTAACCCATATAGTTGATTACGCTCAGATGCCGTTTTGTAATCTGGATCATCTATTCGTATGTACTTGTTTTTTTGTCTGCTGGGTAGTCTACGCGTAGAAGCGTTTTGCACTGATTCAATGGCTTTTACATCTGCTAATTTTGTGGGACTGCTAACTACGGTGCCGTATTCAAGAATCGGACGCACAAATGTTTTATAAAGCAAAATGTGTAATTTTTCGACTGTGATAGAGTAGGAATATCTGAGAAATAATGAATTTCGCTGAATCTGTGAATTTTCTCCAGTGATCAGAGAAGGTTAGTTTTGGGTTGATAAGAAATCCTAGGTCTCTGACCACCGACTCCCTCCTTATTACATCTCCATCAATATTGTAACTTGTATCGTGTTGTTTTGTTCCCAGTGTTATTGTTACTGTTTTTTTGTTGGTTAAGTGACAGTTTCGCCTTTTCTGCCCACTCCACTATGGATGCTATTGCTTCCTGGAGGAGGTTACTACTAGTATCCGTAACTTCTGCGTAAATTTTTAAATCATCCGCAAATTGCTTGCATTTAATACCCGGGGGTAGGATTTCCGAAATTGAATTTACATATATTCCAAATAGTAAGGGGGATAGTACACTACCCTGCGGTACTCCACATTGCGCGTATCTTTCTACTGAAAACGAGGATCCTACTTTTACCCTGAACCTTCTGTTTTCTAGGAAGTTTCTGATCCATTTGATTAGATTTTCATTCAAGTCAATTTGCTTTAGCTTTTCTATAGTTTTCATTCTGAAATAATGAAGAATATAATAAAGAAAGAGATGTAGAAAAAATGAAAGATTCAAAAAAATCAATGAGCTGAACGAGGAGATGTAGTGAGTCTTGTGTGTCCTCATCTCTGCCACTTCGTCACCCTTCCATTCCGATGACTATCTATCCTGTCATCGTAGGAGACATACGGTGGACCTAATTATAAGGCAGAACGGTTTAATTTGACTTCTTAAAAAAACAAAGCAGAGTGAATTGAGATATTCTAAATTTGATTACTTTGATTTCTTACTGGAGTCTGAAAAATGCGCCAGACGATAGGAAGGGTGGAGAACTCGAAGATAACTTCATCTCGCTAGCGGGTGGAGTTCTTGACGAGCGGACAACTTTCTTCAGAAACGAGAGAAGAGGTGGAGATTCTGATGAAGATGATGACGACGATGAAGATGATGAAATGTACGATGATTATGACGATGAGAAGCTAAAGAGCTCATGAATAGAGAATATAATACTGATCAGGTAAAAAACCTTTTCATATTTTAACTTAAACAAATGTATTTTCCAGATCGGAGAGCTCAATGGTGACGACTACGAAATCGGAGGCGCTCTTGAACCAAACGTTGGTCGCCTTCACAAACTGATTAATGACAAAGGACGTTCTAATGCAGAGTATGATGAAGAAGTACTACTTTTGAAGCTTTCATTTCTAAACAAAGATTTGCAGCTCGCCAAATATTATGTACGGGAACGGATGCGCCTCATTGAGGAAGGAGTCATCAAGGACAAAGAAAAGTACGAGATTGTGGAAGTGGACGAGGGAAATTTTAAATGGAAGTTCAAACCGAAAATTCAAAAAAGCTTTGCAGAATGATATTTATTAAACATCCGTGTTTGAAACAATGTTATAAAAATGTTCATTACAATACAAATTTCAGAATGTTGTCTTCTTAAACATGCAATTAAAGATTTGTTGTTTTCAATAGAGTCTCTTGACGGGGCGTTTCTCCAAAAACTCTTTTTCAGTCATATTCGACGCTGCAAAAGTGATATTTCTATCCGTAATCGTTATGGACGCCACGTGTTGATCAGTCTCTCGAACAATGTAATTTGGACTGCTGAATTTGTGAATCCCCCAAGTATCTTTCCGATAGCGATCTCTGGAAAATATTGAAGTTATGAGACTTAAACTCAACTATGGACTTACTTCTGAGCAAATTGGTAAACTGGCAGTTGATCAGATGAGTCTAATAGATTGATTGAAATACTATTCATTATTTGATTTGGATTAAGAGGATGTTCAAATGCCACAAAAATATTGAAGTATTCCAAATTCTGATATGCTTCATTCGATCTCCACTTGTTCAGAAACTGGATGACAGCAGTATCGCTTATGATTCCTCTGTTAATAAACAACTGTCTACCTTCGAAATTGGATAAAATATCTTCTGCCAACCGATCCGTTTCACCAATATCTAACACTGTCGTCCTAGCAAATTTCCATTTTCTTTCAACCAAAGAGCTCTCCAATTGTAACCCTGTGATGCTTTCTAATTTAGGTAGTTTGATATAATCCTGATTAGGAGAGATCGTAAGGAAGTCGTGGAACTCAATTACTCTTATGTGATAGGATATATCTGTACTACTGATATTCTTCATTTTTGAATATGGTCGCCACAGGTAGTCAACATTTAACTGATATTTGATCGATGAACCAAAGAAGTCGAGGAAGTAATTGTGGATAGATGGAAGTAGTATTAGCTGATGTTCCATATTGAATAGTACCATAAGTGGATGATTTCTGGTTGGCATACTGAAAGGAATGAAATTAACTCATTTGGGAAGTTGTTCCTTAAACAGTTAAGCGTACAGTAGTGACACAATGATTCTTACTCACCTTACTTGTAAAGCCATTCCGAATAGATTCATTGGGATAAGAGGACGACCTCTCAGTTCATACCTCGTTTTGACACTCATAAATGGATCGTCTCCACTACTAGATGAGGAAATATTGAACGGACTCGACTTATAAGTGATTGTGAGTATCTTGTCGAATCGGCTTCTCATCATTGATTTCATATTTCGATTGAATTTCTGAGAACAAGAAGCCATCATCAACAGATCCACCAATTCCATACTCGACAAGATTTCTCTCTGAATCAGCCATGAAAATTTTGAAAAATTCATGAAATTTCTGGAAGGGGATGCTTCTTGGATTAGAGTTTTCTGGAAATTCTTCTGAATTCTTTCTCTCATAACCTCTTCTTCTGTCATTTTCCATGCTGCAAATTTTATTCTTCGTGTTGTGATTTCCAGTGTTGCCACGTGTTGATCAGCATCTCGAACTATGAAATGTGGATTACTGAATTCTTCTATTTTCCAGTCGCATTTAACTTATGAATTCTCCAAGTACGTGCCCAATCTCTGAAAATTATTGAAGTTATGAGACATAAACCCAATTATGGACTCACTTCTTTGCAAATTGGTAAACTGGCAGTTGATCAGATGAGTCTAATCAATTGATTGGAATACTATTCATTATTAGATTTGAATTGAGAGGATGTCTAAATGAAAAAGACAAGACAGTAATACTGAAATACTCCAAATTCCTGGTTTCTGGTTCCTGAAACCAAAATCAAACATCTTAAATCTAGAATCCAGAATTATAAATCCAGATTCCTGAATCTTGACTCCTGACTTCGGAATCAAGCATCCAGAGTCTGGAAGACAGAACTCCAAAGCCGAAGCCAGAATTCAAAAATCCTAAATGTTGAATCCTAAAGTCTTAACGTTAAATTCAGATCCTTGAAACCAGAACCCGGAATCCGGAGCTACGATGCACAATCTTAAATTCTGATTCTTTGACCGTGACCAATTCTGTATCAAACTCTCCCGCTGGCGTAGCGAATTTACTTTGGCAGATTTGAACTTTTCTCCGGAGCAACCATCAATGGGATCTCATCGCTAACTTCTCATTTAAAAACAAAAGACACCACATAAATTTCACTTCATTACAAAACTAAAGAATCATGATTTTTGGTTTTTGGTCTTTGGTCGAGTTCATTTCTATTCCTTTGGAGCGCCATCTCGCTTCGGCTGCTCTCCTCCACCCATCTCCGTCGCAGTCTTCACACCAGATTCTGGAGCATCACTCTTATCTTCAGCAGCCGTCTTCACTCCCGACTCCGGAACATCATTCTTCGCCTCGTTGGCAGTTTTGACTCCAGATTCTGGCACGTCGTTCTTATCCTCTGCAGCCGTCTTCACACCAGTCTCTGGATCGTCATTTTTCGCCTCGGCAGCAGTTTTGACATCTGGTTCAGGAGCGTCTTGAGTGGCTGGGGAACGGATGGAGAGGGCAGTGTTGACGTTGGATTCTGGAGCATCGTTACGGATTTCGTTGGCTGTTTGAACTCCGGTTTCAGGTTGAGCTGGGGATGGAGCAGCAGATGAAGAGGTGCTCTTTCCCTTGCTCTTCTTCTTCTTTTTCTTGTTTTTGGTGGAGGTATTGGCGGATTCTGGAAAAAGGGAATAGTTCTTGATATTCAGAACCGCGGTTCATAAGTTCATATTTTCGGATTCTCATGGCCTAATTTTCGGACTTCCTATTTTCGCGTGGCCGAAATTTTACACGTCTGAACTTTTGCTCCAACAATTGCTCCGTGGCCTAACTTTCGCATGGCTGATCTTTCGCGTGACCTAACTTTTCCATGGCCTAACTTTTCCATGGCCAAACTTTCCCATGACCTAGCTTTCGCATGACCTAACTTTCGCATGGCCTAACTTTCGCCATTTCAAAAAACTCACTTTTCTTATCTTTTGACTTCTTGTTCTTCTTCTTTTTCGTTTTCTTCGACTTTTTCGATGTGTCACCAGCGGAGGCGACTGGCAAGTGAGCCGATGAACCCGGTGCGGGTGCTTGAGCAGTTTCATTCGTTTTTGGAGCCAACATTACAGATTCGACTGGAGCCGCCTGTGGAGCTGGAGCCGGTGCTGGAGCCTCTGGAGCAGGAGCTTCTGGAGCCGGAGCCGGAGCTACCGGAACCGGTGCCGGTGGAGCAACATCCGGAGCCAATCGCTCCGATTTTCCTCCAATTTGACCGGAGAAGTTATCCGGGGGCGCCAATAAAACAGAGTTTCCACCGATTGGCGGACGGATTGGAGAGCTCAATGGGTCGAGAATCGGCACTGGTTCAGGTGCCGGAGCTGGTGCAGGTTCGGATGGCGGTGGAGCAACTTGGACTGGAGCAGGTTCTGGTACAGGTTCTACAACTGGAGCCGGAGCCGGAGCCGGAGCAGGAATTTCTTGGACTGGAGCAGGTGCTGGAGCTGGTGGAGCTGGAGGAGCCTCCACTGGCTGCTGAACTTCTGGAGCTGAGACAACTGGAGCCGGAACTGGAGCCGGTTGCTCAGTGACCACTACCGGTTTCCTTGAAGACGTTCTTGGCGCCGATCGAGTGCTTCTTGTGCTCTTCGGAGCTGTTTTCGGCGGCTCATCCGTCCCATTTTTAGAGAAGAAATAGTAGGCGATGGCGGCGATGATAGCCAGAAGGACGTAGACAATCATATTGTCGCGCGATGACTTTTCGTTTGATTCCAATCTGAAAATTAGAGTTGAAATTTGAAATTTCTGGAAGAAGTTGAGAAGAGAACTTACCAGTCAACGAAACGTGTCTGAAAGTGAGAAGTGGGGGGACAGAGTTTTCGACTTTCGATTATTCGAGACTAGCTGTGTTTTACTTTTCTCTGGGATTTCTAGTTTATCAGATTAGGCTAGTAGAGTGTCACGTTTTTAGTCGGAATGGTTTTTTTTACAATATGGAATAAGTCTCACGTGCAAAATAAGTTAAACTTCAAAGAGTTGTATGGAAGGCATCGTTCTATTAATATTAATAGCGTATATACAGTCCTCCACATAAATATAGGTTCACCCCCCAAAATGACCCAGAATCGAAAAAAACTAACTTTTTCAAAAAAGGTGTATACCGCAATAATACGCAAGTAGGAAGCTTATTTTAATAGTTATAGTTAAACTTCTAGAAGTTTTCAAGTTTTGAGAAATTTCGAAAATTTCATATTTTAGGTATTTTCCATTCCACAAAATGATAGGTTCACTTGATGAAAATCTCAAAATTTTTGAGAATGGAAACCGGAAACCAGGATTTTTAGATTGAAACCGACTAAATAACACGTCTTACGTAAATTTTTACAAATGTATCACATGTGTCTGTTGACGGGACCTTGCAGTGAGCCGAATATCGTTGGTGTCTACCGATGTTTCAAAAAACACACACCGCGGTAAAAATTTTTGGGAAAATTGAGGTTTGAATTAGTAAAATCTTCAGAGCTGTTTCTGACATCACAAGGGTCTGGGCTCAAATTTTATGACTTTCCAAACAAAATTAATTGTCACAAGCATCAAAAACGTTATTTTCTTTCATTCTAAACTCATGGAAACGCCGATTACCGTTGAATTCCTAAACTGAACAAGTTGACTTTCTGGACTGTTCAATCTCTTATTGACTAATCGGTTACTGGAGGGTTGGGATTGTTTGAGAAGTGCACAAATGCCACATTTTGCACTGACAACGTAGTATGCGTGATGTTATCATAAAAGTCACATGTTTTCATATGCCATGGTTGTTTAACACAGTTACCGATTAAGTCACCGATATCAAAATAATGAAGTGAAGTTTATTTTGAGATATAATGGCCCCCTCCCATCATAATAGCCAAAGATTGAATGAAAATAACGTTTTTGATGCTTGTGACAATTAATTTTGTTTGGAAAGTCATAAAATTTGAGCCCAGACCCTTGTGATGTCAGAAACAGCTCTGAAGATTTTACTAATTCAAACCTCAAGTTTGAGAATTGTTGAATTCTTTGAATTTCGAAAATCTAAAACGACTCCAAACAACTTTATATACCCTGAAAAAGTGTTTCACATCACATTCCTGACAAATCAGATGTTTTTCCAAACAAAATTAATTGTCACAAGCATCAAAAACGTTATTTTCATTCAATCTTTGGCTATTATGATGGGAGGGGGCCATTATATCTCAAAATAAACTTCACTTCATTATTTTGATATCGGTGACTTAATCGGTTCCTGACAAATCAGATGTTTTTCCCAAAAATTTTTACCGCGGTGTGTGTTTTTTGAAACATCGGTAGACACCAACGATATTCGGCTCACTGCAAGGTCCCGTCAACAGACACATGTGATACATTTGTAAAAATTTACGTAAGACGTGTTATTTAGTCGGTTTCAATCTAAAAATCCTGGTTTCCGGTTTCCATTCTCAAAAATTTTGAGATTTTCATCAAGTGAACCTATCATTTTGTGGAATGGAAAATACCTAAAATATGAAATTTTCGAAATTTCTCAAAACTTGAAAACTTCTAGAATTTTAATTATAACTATTAAAATAGGCTTCCTACTTGCGTATTATTGCGGTATACACCTTTTTTGAAAAAGTTAGTTTTTTTCGATTCTGGGTTATTTTGGGGGGTGAACCTATATTTATGTGGAGGACTGTAGAAACACGCTCTGCTCGCAAATGGTGGCCCAGAATCCTAAACCAAAAAACACGGCCACCGCTTAAAATTATACTCTCTGAAATATGACTGCAAACTAAAAATGACCAAAACGTAGTTTTTTTTAATGAACACTGAAAAAGCCTCGGCTTGCACAACCTGAAAAGATCATTCTCGTAACAATTCAGCTTTCTTCCACCAACCTGTTTTCCTTACTTTCTCAAATATTGCTCCTCAATCAGAAAATTAGAGTTAATTATATTTTCACCTCCTTGAAATCAGAAAAAGAGAAAATAAACATCAAAAAGTAATAATCAAGTTCATATACAGTAATTAAGTAAAGTCATGGTTACAAGAATACCGGCAAAAATAGGAAATGATTGAATAAATTGCACAAAATAAGTCGAGAAATGTATCATGGAATTATAACAGCGAGTATATGATTCAATCCTGACGAAAAACTTCCCATTGAGACAAATTTCTTATTTTTCTCGGCCAAATTTCCATTGATAATTGTCTGAAGCTCGGCGAGTCCCGGTGAATTCCATGAGGAGATTGTCTTATTGAAGATCCGAACGAATTCACCGTACGGCTTCTCACTCTCGGCGGACCAAACATTGTGTAATCGTTTAGTAGAAAGAAGGAAGCAAGACTGAAGAGCTATGTCCAGATGACAGACGAGGATACTCTGAAATTGTTGGTATGTGAGAATAGAATAAGCTAAAGTTGTCACTAACAACATCCTTGTTTTTGGCATCCCTCAACGACTTATCAATCTTTTTGATATCTGCTGAAAGATTCAGAGAATTCAGCTCCTCCACCATCATTTTCAGGCCTTCAAGAATGTGGAGAAGTGGGATCGTCTCCTCGGATTTAACGACTGCCAATGCGGGTTCCGCCACGTCATTGCGCGTTCTATTAGCGTCGTCCTGAGCATCTGGAGGTGTTTCGGATGGTTCTTCGTTCTTCGGTTCTAACTTTAACTTCTTGCTCGGTGTTCCGAATGGCTTCTGGTCTTCGCTGACTACTGGGTTACTGAAATATTTTAGATTGCAGATTGGTTCGACTTATATTAGCACGGCACGCTTCTTACAACCGCGCTCTACCGAAACCGAAGAAAATTGTGTGCAAAACTGAGAGAATCAGAGAAAAAGAGACATTTTCCAAGGGCATTTCGGTGGAGCGCAGTTGTGAGAACTGTGCCGAACTAATAGTCAAAATCTGTGAGCCTACAGCGGAGGTATATCATGATATCTATATCATAGGGAAAGCAAAAGTCATGTTAGTAATGAATCTGACTCTCAATTTTAGGTATCTCCACTGCAAACTCTACCGTTACCCTAGGAATAACTCACGTTCTTCTACTTCTTCTCATTCGTTCATCGGCCTTTACTTCAACCTCCTTTTCCTTTTCTTCATTAATTCCTTCCAAGTGGAATTTTTCGCTGTGCGAAGAATATTTTGTGATTCTCATCTCATAATCAGTCACCACATCGGCTTTCTTTTCAAGTCTGGAACAGTTTCATTAAGCATCAATGAATTTCGTTACTTCTGCTTACACGGTCACATAATCGGAATCCATCTTCACGCCGAGAACGAAAATCATTTGAACTCTCTGCTGTAGTGACCAATCGTCTTTCGCTTTGATTGTTTCGAAAAGTGAAGAGATGAACGCATTCATCGGAAGTTTCGACTGTGTAATTCCCTTGTCCTTATTGTAATTGCTGATTAATCTCTTCACATTCAATGGTTCTGTGGCTTGCAATGCTCTATGAGCAAGATGATCGAACAAATCCTCGCATTGTTGCGGCGTGTAGGAGAAAGACTTCTTCGCCGAAGTTGAGGCTCCAATGAAATCATCACCGCGAGTCCCCACTTTCGCAGCAGAATCATGAAGACCTTTCAAGTGAATACTGTTGTCATTTGATCTGTATTCGATGATATGTTGTTGGTCGTCGAGAGCCACAAAGGCGTCCTTTTGGAGTCTGGAAGGAGAATTTTGTATCAAAAATTCAATCTGAAAATGCTACTTACTCTGCCAAAAACTCTTTTTCAATTCTCGCACTAATTGCGAACATCATCTTGACTTTTCTCTCCAAATCGAAATAAATAGTATGCGGAATGGCCGAACGGATCTGACGAATATAACCTTGAAGGGTATTTATTGTCTTCGGTACACCGCACTCCTTGATATATTCATCACATAAACTAATAATTGTCAGCGGGGCGGTGACATTCAGCGACTTTTCAGCGATAAATTTCAGAAACAATAAGTCATCTTCAGATTTGAGACCGTTTTCAATATGACAATCCATTCGTTCTTCTTCTGCGAGAATCTCATCGAAATCGCCTTCCAATCGGTAACTCTTGTCTTTTGGCACAAATGTCAAGATTCGAGAGCTCTGATTCAATTTGATTTCTCCATATTTATGAAGATTCCACTCTTTTATCTCTTCTTTATAAATAATGTATCCCAACGTGAACATCATTCGAATTCTCGTAACCCAGTCGATCTCTAAATACGTCGGGATTCGTCTTTGATGACCATAGATTTCGGTTTCAATCAGTTCGGTTTCCGTCGATGATCCGCTCATTCGTTTGAATTTTCGAGCCAATTGTAGAATCGAGAGGGGTTTCACGGTCAGTAGCGATTCTTTTTTGAGGAATTCCAGCAAATCCATGATGGACCTGAAAGAAAAATGAAGAAATTGAGGGGAAACATTTCATAATCAAAACGAAACGGTAGTATTTCAACAATTTATCGAATTCTGAAATGAAAAATGAAAATTCCAGAGTTCTTTCAGGAAAAGACATATTTGACTTTTGTTAGCTCAAAACCAGCAAAAACCAAGAAAATTGCAATTTATTTGCAGCTGCAACCGTTTTTGTCACTCGCGCCAAGGTTACGGCCGGGCGCCGGTTCTTCGTCCCCGGGTCGCCGAAATCGACACCTTGGCGCGAAAATGGAAATTTCAAATAATATATCGAAGATTCGAGACTTCTGGACTTTCACACACCACAGGGTCTCGGGATGAGTAGTGAAAATAAACGCGCTCCGCTGAAATCAGCTAAAATTTTAGCGCGAAATTCAAAATAAATTTTTTATTTTAAAATTTTATTCATTTATTTAATAGAATTGATCTGGAAAATATGCCAGACAGTCGAAAAACTGGCTAAAAATGCGGAAAAACAGACATAAATCGGCTCAAAAAGTGGTCGATTAAGCTGCGTATCAAAACGTAATGCTTAAGGTCGAATTGAAAAAAATTAAAATTTGAATTTGCCGCCAATGTCTAGTGGAGCGCATACGATTTCACTACTCATCGCTAGACCCTGTGACACACAAATCAATTAACTATAATTTGAACGTTTTAAAAGAAAATAAACGAAGAAATCACAGAATACGAGGCTTTTACGCTCAGAATAGAAAAATTAGACACAATAATTAACAATATGATAAAACACAATAAAAGAAATCACAATTTATGAGTGGGAATCAGACTCGAATTAGGAAAGTTTTCTAATTTTCGAAACGAGGAAGTTGTAACACCAGGAAAACCAATAATACATACAATCGTGTGGAAGTCTCTGGAATTTTTTCAATCGGTCTGGAACTAGAATCTATCTTTTACCTTTCTGGTATTATTTCCGTTGACGGATGCATACGTCAAAACTGATTGAAAATTGTTAAAACGTTGAAAATGAATTGATCCCATTCGAAGTGAGATGAGAAAGGTTGAAAGTTTTATTGAATTTCCTTCTGCAACTATTTCCGATGAACCAGCAATCAAAAGTTCGACGAAGGTTTGTAGTGCATAGTCGGCATATCCACGAGGGATCATCTGAAAGAATTACAATTTTCAGTTTCTCAGTGAAATTTTCAGTTTCTCAGTGAAAACTTACAAGTTGCTTTCTTGAATTTCTTTGCACATCAGCATTCAAATGATGTATGAACACGTTCATCTTGGAGCATCCAGTTGCCACTGCAAAACCCATAAGTAAACGAATAACTGGTTCGCAAAGTTCCAGATCCGTCGCCTGAATGTTTTGTGGTTCTGGAAGTGTCGGCGGGATACGGACTGGTAAAAGTGGCTGATCATTCTTGGGAACTGGATCTGCGATTGACAAAAGTGTTAAAATAGCAGTGTGTCCCTCGGAATGCAGTGGTTCTGGTCGCAAGTTGAAACGTGTAGAATTCACTGGTGGATCGGGTTCTAGTCGTTCAGGTAGGAGATCAATGAGTTGCTCCATCATTTTTGGAAGTGGAAAATCGGGAATATCCATAGGTTTTTCTCCCAAATTCACAGGAACCGGGCGATAACAATTCAAGATTTTGATGAGAAGACGCCATGCTTCTGGAGTCATTTCATGTGAGTTCGGCAAGATTCTAGCAAGATGTTCCATTAATTCCTTCTTCGGCATGCAATTGAAAAGCTGGTAGAAAAGCATCTTGTCCACTGGCATTGAATTATCTTTACTATTAACAAACACCAGATTCTGTATGTTTGTGTGTGTGTCGCCGATCCTACAGCCCTTCCTACTGGACCGATTTTCTTCAAAGTTGGACCAAAAGATCAGAAATTTCCTCCGCATGATGCCCGTCTTTTTCTTTTTTCTAAATTCTCAAAATGACGCCTTCTGAGTCAGAGAAACTGATAAAGCATAGGGGAATGAAAAAGGAAAAAGTGGCGTGAAACTGTCGGCCTAAGCGTCGCCATTTCTTTCCTTTCTTCTGCTTGCATTTCCCGTGGCCGAATGGTTAGGGTTGACGTGTCGCCGTGTCCGATCTGGCAAGTTATGCGTCGTTGACTGCAGTTAGTTTTTAGTTCGATCCCGGGAGTGAAGAAAGATTTTTAAATTTTTTTGTTGATAGATTCGGAAAAAGAGGTTTCCGAACGTGTCGTCTGTTTCCAATGAGAAAAATATACGGGCCGCATTCTAAAAAGGGATGACGTGAAAGATGTTTTGGTATCATAGGATTCAGAACAGTAGAGGATTCCTGTCGCGGAATTAATGAGGTCTTAATTCACGACCTCACCAAACACATCAAAGCCACACCGAATCCCTCACCGATTCCCATAATCTCATAAAGGAGAACACACTTTATTATCCAATACTCTATCCCGAACTACGTGACCCGTGACCCTCCCTCCTTGGACTTCTCCATTCTGCCATCCCGTGGTACTTCCGTGACCTTGACCTCCGATGTCCCGCCGATAACGATCTGCCCTACTTTCGTCTGCATAAAAGGAAGCCGGAAAGCCAGTCAAACCACTCTTGCTCTCTCAGAGCCTCATCAACTCTACCTACCTCCTGCTCAACCCACTGCGTGCCAATGTCTGGAACTCCTGCGACGGATCCCCCGGCTGACGGACACCCGATGGAGATCGACCCCGTGTTCCCACCACCAAAGACTGCGGAGAAGGCGCCGTCCAAGAATCCTATCGGTTAGTAGTCATTGTGTTAATAAAGTTGTGATCTGTTTACTATTGTTCTCGCCATTCTTCGCCAGCCGTCTGATAGACGGCGGCACATGGTGCATCGACCGTGGTATTCAACCCGTTGGTGGCGAGAATTTTAGTAGTACGGAGATCACTCACGCTCACAGTGGTACCACTTCCACACCAACCCACATAGAGGGCAGTACAAGAGTCAAGAGTCACATACCCCTATCACCTTTCTACACCTACGCCACACGTTCAACACTTTCTTTCAGCTCCACAAGCTCCCAAGGAACCACGCAAGGTGACGGCTCCAATGGTCAACCGCCTGGTGGAGAAATTGGAGGAGGTCGACAAGAAGCTCGACATATGGATCAAGGCCGGGTCCCGACGCCCACACACACACACTACTGAAGACGGCAGCCTACCGAAGAAGATGCTCCCCCAGTGCATCTTCTGCCACGGCCAACACACGGCGAACAGCTGCTCCGTTTACACAACATCGGAAGCCCGTTGGGCACGCTTAGGCGTGCTCAACGCGTGCAGACACTGTGGCAGCGTCCATCACCTTCCGTCAAAGTGCTCCAAACGCGCAAGAAAATGTTGTGATTATTGTGTAAGCCGCGTGAGCTGCTGTGAGAACTCCTAGGAGCTCCATTCGTGGAATGGTAAGGTGTTCATTGTTGATTGGTCTGATGCGTGTCTTTGAGAATAAGAGTTGTACTTGTGTAGTGTTGTCTGGACGCTCGAAATGAAGATATGCGCATGTAGCATAGTGGTCTTTCGACGCGTCAGAAAACATAATGAGGGACGTTTTAAAGTGTCCGTGTGTCGGAGTGATTCTTCTGGGAATCGTGTATGACTTGTCTGTGATTGCTACTCTGATTTTCTCCCAATCGGGAAGCAGATGGGCTGGTAATGGATCGCGCCACTTTGTTTTTGATTTCCAGACTTTTGCCATCAAGGACTTGCATTGTACGACCATCGGAGACAATAATCCTTGTGGATCGTATGTTGATGCTATAAACGACGCAAGTTGACGTTTGGTGGGAATACCAGATGGTGGTTGGGCTATCTTGATGGTGATGGTATCATTCTCTGCGTCCCAGAGGTGACCTAGGAGCTTTGCTTGAGTACTATTTGCTCGGTCTTCTTTTGGAATGATATTCATGACTTCCTTGCTGTTGCAGAGAAATTCTCTCAGCCGCATGTGCATGGCTGAGAATGTGCTTGTAGAGTCATGATAGTCCGACAGGAGTTCCTCTACGGTGTCGGGTGTGAACATAACATTATCCACATATAGATTTTCCTTGATCTTGTCGTGGATTGGATGTGGATTCAGTTCCATGTACCGGGTAATGGTGACTCCCAGTAAGAACGGTGATGCTGTGATGCCGAAGGGCAATCTTGTGAATCGATAAGTGACGAGATTGTCTGGTGTAGGTGGCTTTGTATGATCTTCGAGCCATAGAAATTTGGTGACATTTCTGTGTTGTGGTTGAACCCGCACTTGATGGAATGCTTTTTCCAGGTCCGCTATCATAATGTACGGTTTTGTCCGTGACCTGAATAGGATTCCCAGGATCGATTTCAGGATCGATGGGCCTGGGTGGATGCACTGGTTTAGTGATAGTTCGTTTTTCATATGGGACGATGCGTCTAGAACGATCCGGAGTTTTGTGGTCTGAGAATCTGGTTTTATAACCACCCTATGTGGTATATAGTAGTGTGGGCCAATGTGTTGCTCATTTTGTGGCACTAATTCAATAATACCAGACCTCAATTGTTGTTGTATGATGTTGTTGTAGTCTTCTCTATCTTTGGCAGCAGCGAGCTGTGTTCCTACCAGTGATATCAGGCGTTTTACCGCCACTAGGTAGTTGTCATTGAGTGTAATCTCTTTACCATTAAATGGAAATTGTACATATAGCATCTTGTCTTTTTCGTCAAAGATAGCGGTTGCTTTGTACTTGTTTATCAGATCTTGGTCATGCTGTTCTTTTCGTAGAATGGCCGTTGGGGGCTCTACTCCCAGTACTTCGAGTCGCCAAGATTGCTCAAGTAAGCGATCGAGTTGTGCGTTGGTGATGTGTGCCGAATCTGTGATGTCTATCATCTGGTGTGTTTGGTGGTCATAGGTGTGGATATCTGATGTGTGGATATATGACTCGTCTGCTTCAATGTGATAAACCGAAACCTCCTCATCGGGAGTTCTGGTTTGTTGGAGGGCTCCAGGTAGGGGACTTGGGTGAGTTATTATCCCCAATTGTGTGTCTTCTACGATGCGCCCGCTTGGTAAAACGTGTCTTTTGCTCGTGGATAGTATACTTGGTAGGACGTTGTTTCCTATAATAAGGTCGATTGGTTTCCCGGTGAATCTTTTGAGACCCGAAAGTGTCTGAGGATCAAAACGGTGATGTGCTAAGTAGGCCAAGTCATCGGGTGTGAAGACTGGAGCAATTACCACCGTGGGAAGTTTGTAATATTCTGGTAGGACGGTGCTCCACGCGTTTCCTGATTTGTCGAGGACTTCTATTTTGTAGAATCGTATTAGTTGCGGACCTGTTGATGATATGAAACCGCGGAAATTTACCAGTTTCTGGTGATGTACTGGGCAGTGTAACCGTGCCACTGCTGTTTGGGAAATGATGGAGGTTGTTGCGCCGCTGTCGACCAGAGCATTTATTCTGGTTCCTGAAGGTGTTATCAGTTGTAGAAAGGGAAGCTTGTAGTCTGGATCTGCGACGATAGATAAATTAACTGTGATAGTGTCAATATCTTCTTGGAGTTTGCTGTGGTCGCCGCTGGTTACTGTATTGTGTGTGGGAATGGAGGTATCTGATGTAGATCTAATAATGCTGATAGTGTTCTGGGTGTCTATTGTTGTGTTTTGTATGGCTGGATATGAGAGACCGAGGGGTGTAGGGGGGTGACTCTGGTTAAATGTCAACCCCGTTGTTACGAAAAAACTGCTTCGTATTCTCGTCAGTCACGATCGTATTCACTGGAGTGTCACCGTTATCTGTCTCCGGACAGATGGCTGAATGGTGCTTGCGGTGGCATCTGTTGCAGACAAACTTGGATGTACAGTTTTTGACTGTGTGTGTGTTTCGGAAACAGTTATAGCAAAGGTGTTGCTGCATAATAGAATTCCGTTTTTCTGTTGGTGGGAGTTTGCAGTCACATGCAGCGTGGTCCTTATGACAAAATGTGCATGGAGCTGATCTCCATTTAGATATGGTTGTGGTGGGGTGGTGTCCCTTGTTTTGCCGATAGTTCTGTCTGGCTGGAGCACTAGAAGGTGTAGAGATCTTGTTGATCTCTGCTGTGCACACTTCGTTTACTTGTGTTCGATTTTTCTTACGTTTCTCCGCCTCATCTACCGCTCGATGTTCCGATATCAGGCTCCGAACCAGATTCGCGACGTCCATGAACGATGGAGTCTTGTTGCGGATGTTTTTAATGACGGGTTGCATGATTCTGGATGGAAGTTTGTCGACAAAGGAGTCGATGCATGAAATGACACGCTTGAGGGACGGTGGGCCCGTGTCAAACTTAGTATATGAGAGTAACAGAAAGAGGAGAAAACTAACAACTTTATCAACATGAATACCAGAAAGAGTTCTCTTGCCCTTGAAGTTAGGCTTCTCCAGAGCTGCCGTAGTTGGCGGTGAAGGTGTTGGATTTGACCACGATCCAAGCTAGTAGACTTCACCCGCCAGCACTCCATGTAGAGATCCACCCAGCCATTCTCCAAGGTTCCTTCGGCAGACACGGTAGAACATCGGAGAGTGAATGATCGAGAGACGACGACTTCTGACGGCTTCCTCTTCCTTATATGCACAGAATGTAGAGCAGATTGTTATCGTAAGGTCATCAGGTTGAGTTTAGGAGGGCACGTCCAGAACAGTATTGGTTTCAGTATGGTTGATCACGGTTCACGTTTCACGCAGTTGTTAGTGTTCATTTTATTATTTATTGTATTTTGAGTAAATTGTGTAAGTCTGGCAATGGACCAGGCTTAATACTCAAGGTCGTGAATTAAGACCTATTAATTCCACGACACTGGGGGGCCGCAAAGAAGTCCGTGAAACGGGCTTGATTGTACACGTATGTGTGTTGACATGTTCGACTGGTCTATTGGCAGCTTCTTGTACTAGTGACCATGTTTGAGTATTGCACCCCTTCAATCTCAAACGACGTCTCAGTGGAAGACTATGGTATAATAGTTGCAAGGGTCGTGCTGATAGCAGTGGATCAGTAACTGTGAAGTTGGCAGTGCCCTTCAGTGTCGGGAGTCGGATGGTGCTCAGCGCTGTGGTGCTGATGGTTTAGTGTGGTTCAGTGGTATTGTTTGGGATACCGGCTGTTACTTGGGTGTCTTCACAGGCCGGTGAGTTTGGTGCGACTCTTTCTCACTCATTATCTCGTTTGTTCTTCCTCAGGTGCAGAGGCAAAGTGTTTGAGTTTCCAGATTCTGATTCTCTCATCACCGTTAGGGTATTTCCCGGTCGATGCACCATGAAATGACACGCTTGAGGGACGGTGGGCCCGTGTCAAACTTAGTATATGAGAGTAACAGAAAGAGGAGAAAACTAACAACTTTATCAACATGAATACCAGAAAGAGTTCTCTTGCCCTTGAAGTTAGGCTTCTCCAGAGCTGCCGTAGTTGGCGGTGAAGGTGTTGGATTTGACCACGATCCAAGCTAGTAGACTTCACCCGCCAGCACTCCATGTAGAGATCCACCCAGCCATTCTCCAAGGTTCCTTCGGCAGACACGGTAGAACATCGGAGAGTGAATGATCGAGAGACGACGACTTCTGACGGCTTCCTCTTCCTTATATGCACAGAATGTAGAGCAGATTGTTATCGTAAGGTCATCAGGTTGAGTTTAGGAGGGCACGTCCAGAACAGTATTGGTTTCAGTATGGTTGATCACGGTTCACGTTTCACGCAGTTGTTAGTGTTCATTTTATTATTTATTGTATTTTGAGTAAATTGTGTAAGTCTGGCAATAGACCAGGCTTAATACTCAAGGTCGTGAATTAAGACCTATTAATTCCACGACAATTCCAACCGTGTCGTTTTTTACCAGGTTGATCAAAATCATACAAATACGGGCAGTTTTCTGGAGGCAGCTAAAAGGGGATTGTGGATATGGGTCAACATTTTTTAAAGTATAATTAGCCAATCTGGCTAGCATGTACCGTCTTCTTCTTACCACGGTTTTAGCTCCGCCTACTTTTTCGTGTAAAATACAGTGAAAAGCGGAAGTTGCGTGAAGTCTAGACATGGGGCCATGTAAATCCCATTCTTTTGAACTGCTGATATCATTTTCCTTTTCCCTTCATGGCGTCACTGCCTCTACTGTTCCTGCCGACAATTTAGTGGATGGTTATGGTGCTGTTTCTCCTGTTTTCGGTGAAGGCGTGCTCCATCGCTCAGAATCAGATGGGAGATTGAAGCTCAGAGGAGTTGATGGAATACAGGACATTCAACTAATGACACAGGAGTCGGTGAAGAAAAACGACGAAAAGAAAACGTTGGGCACTGCTATCCGGGCTTGAGATTGTCCAGAATTTATAGCAAATGTTGTTGACCTATCGGCAGAAAGAGGCGAGATGAATATAGTACGGATATCAGCTCGGATCAAGGCTATCGTACGGCCGGCCGTGGCTTTCAGGGCCGTCGAGGCCGCGGATTAACGAAATGGGCTGAATTTTTGCATATCGACTAATTTTTTGGTTCTCTTCAAGGCCGGCTGAAGAAGCGAACATTTTCCATGGCTGGGAACTGAGATATAAAATCGCCCTTCGGCTTTTTTGACAGCCTTGGCTCGGTTCACATATGATCGTAGAGCTTGACTTAATGGAAGGGATTGAGGACGAGATGATGACACAGGAGTCAGTACAAAAACGAGATAAGAAAAACGCATAACCTCGCTTTAGAGAGATCAACTTTTGATGACTTCAGAAAAATAAAGCTGCTAATTCAAATCGCTTGGTAGCCAAAGGAGAAGCTGAGAGTCAGGAGAAGAAAGAGTTGAGGTTGAAATCAATGGTAGATGATACAGCAGTCCGAAGATGTCTACAGGTTGACACTGAGAAGTTGAACAGCAAAAGAACCAGCACCAAAAAATTGGAAACAGCAGTGAACAAGAGTCCGAAGATAATTTAGAAGGGCTTCAGTAGCTTTCCGGGGAGCTACCAGACGATCATAAAAGCCCGATGATGTGACGGCGAGAAGAAAGAAGCTCTTCTCGGAGTAGCTGCTACTGTGCACAACCAGACCTTCACTATTCCAGAAGGATGGATCAAATTTGTTCATATTGCGAGGGGTTATACTTCAAAGCTAAGTTCGACTTTCAAATGGGGAAGGTCGGTGCGTTCAGGAACCCGATCTGTCAAGTTCGGCAACGTTGACTGTAGTCAGTTGGATCAAACCCATGTTGGGACGTAAAATATATTTTCTTATATTCAGATATAGAAAAAAAGGATTCGAAACGTGTCGTCCGTTTCCGGATTGATCCGCAGAGGCGATATGAAAGAATTTTTGTCATCGTCAGAGTCAGAAAAAACAAGGGATTTCGAACGTGTCGTCCGTTTTTGGATTAATTAAGATTTACTGTAGCACATAGAAGGGTGGTGTTAAGAAGGAGGTTTAGTCGCCGTAAGGCGACGTGAACCGACTGGTTCAATTTATCCATGAACAACATTCGATTCTCCTGAGTACTGAAATCATAGCCTTGTGCTATAGACAACAAGAGTTCTTCTAATTTTTCCTGGAGATATTTCAATCCGGGAACACAATGAAAGAGGTGCAGTACGTTTTCGACTTTTATTTCGAGTGAGTCGAGAACTTTATGAATATATGGATATTTCTTTCGTGGAATTGGAATTATTTCTGGGGTTGGGGCATCTGATTCTCCTTGATATTTGCTATCAACTCGGCGACGTTTTTCTGATATTCCTTCGTTTTCATTATTGGCTCGAACTCTTTTGGAGACACTCTCCCTCGACGATATATCAGAAGACTCTGTGTTGGATTCTCTAAAAATGAGTTATTGAAAACTAAAGTTTCTTGCTGATACAAACTTTGCCTCGTCCTCACTATCAGAAGTTTCAGCTGGTGTCTCACTCGACATAAAGTCAGAGAAGAACCGAGAAGTACTGGAAACATCTATCATTCGAGCCGCCGTAGATTTATCTCTGAAAATTGTAAATCGTTCAATTTGTTTTCAGTATTGCAACCAACATTGTCTCAGCTTCATCAGAATCTACCAATTCTTTGATTAATTTCTTCATTCCCTTCAAGTGTTTATCCACATACTTTAAGCTGAAAAGGTGGTTTTTATCAAAGTGTTTCAGAGTTTTCTTTCAATCTCACTAAATAATAGTCTTCCGATTTCTCATTCGGAGTTCCTTCTCTTTTTCTCTGTCTATCTCGTCGTCATCTCGGAGATCTATCTCCCCATCTTCCCACTCGTCTGATTCATATACAAACTCTTCTCTGTTATCCTCCATTTCCATCGTGATGCCTATAAATCAGAATTAATTCTAAAACCATCTGAGAATAAATAAGAAACGAAGACTTTCAACTTCCCAATTTTGTGAAAAAATAAGTAAATAAAAACTGAAAAATCAATATAAAACTTCTCACTTTCAGAATAATTATAGCACATTAATACAGTTAGTTACATAAGTATACATAGGTAAAATGTTCAGCAATAATATAACAAGACAATGATGAGTATTATTAAATCATGAAGTTCTAGTCTTGGGATTCTCGAAATTTGATACAGAAATGGCGTAATTGAGAGCTTCTGCGAATGAAGTGTCAACCATTGGATATGAGATTTTCTGAAAAATATTCCATATTTTGATAATTTTGATCATTCTTTCCCACCTTCAACTTGCTGTCTGGTTTCCCGATTTGTAAATAACAAGAGTCTTTAAAGTTATCAAGAGTCTTCATATCTGACAGTCCTGATATTAATGAGCCGATTACATGCTTCAAAGTATAACCGTATTTACATTCTTCGCCGGCGTTGCACACCACACAATGAAGCACAATCTTGAGTGATGTTTCAGTAGTTCCTTCTCTGGCCATCTGGAAATGTAATTTCGTTTTAAATCGTGAGTTAAATAGACTCACTATAGGTTTAACTTCAGTATACTCGATGAACTCTCCGATCCGCGATAGGATGTTTGCAAATGTCTTCGTGAGTGACAATCCATCCACCGCAAAGTATAACGCGTCGAAAAATGGTCGGAGATTTTCTGTAGTTTCGATGAACAGTGCGGCGTTCCGCGCTCTCTGGGTGCGCCGAAGAAACTCAGGAGTCGTCATGAGTTTGGCTTTAGACATTGTTTCAAACGTTACAGGAATATACTTCAGAATGGGACGTCTCAGATTCTGAAGTCGACTTCCGGTCTTTTCACTCATCGAATTCAAACGAACTCTCATATAGACAGCGGACGAAATTTGAGCCTCTTTGAATCCGACTGCTTTACGATGTTCATTTAGGCGATTTAAAAACTCAGTCATAGTTTCTCCGTAACGCATGAATTCTTGATAGTTTTCTATATTCATGTAATTGAAGTTGGAAGCGTTGACTTCTCTATTCGGTTCGGATGATCTTAGTTCATTGACTTCATGATTTCCAATTCTGCTTTGGATATTTTGTTGATGCGTATTCAGATACCGATTCGTATGATTCCCAACAACCGATTGGTTAGGAGCATATCTTTTCAGATTCAATATTCTTGGCTTTTCGGCAGCTCCATGAGTATGCCCTTGTCTTTGCAACTGTGTGTTATGATTATTCTTCTTCTCAAAATATGGTACATTAGTTGAAGCAGTTTCATAGTCAGTCCTTAAGTTTGAAGAGTCCACAAGTCTCTCTCGGAGCTGTTGCTGACGGAGATTCAGACCGGCAGTTCCAGAAGTAAATCCTTCCATTTGAGCATTTTGTGAAGTAGTTGTTGGTTTTGAATATCTTCCAGATCCTGGGATATCAGAAGAAGTGCTCTGAATATCATACATAGCTTCTTGATTTGAACCCAGGTTTGTATTATTTCCCTGTTTCAGTACAACAACACGGTATTTCTTCGGGTACGATACTTCCGGCTGATCAGATGATTCATAACCGTTTTCTTGTTCTCCAGATTGACTGAATGTATGCCGTTTCAATCGAATGTTGTTAGAAGTTGAAGGCGCTTCGTGATATGGGATGCTCGTTGAAGTGCTCGGATGATTGTTCTCGTTCGATCCCTCGTAAAAGTATTGATCGGAAAAATCATCGGGGACGGTGTTCGAGTTTCCACTGAAGAATGTTGTTTCTTTGAAATCTTGTATCACTTCTTACCTTTGCCGATCCACAGTATATTGATATTGATTCTCAAGATAGTTCTCATTGCTTTGCTCGTTATGATGAATATCATTGTTTCGTTGGGCAGGCAATTGGGCATCAGCGTCATACCCTGCATTTTGCACCTCATTAACTTGTTGAGGATTTCCGTCGAATTGGTCTCTGTAAATATATACAATTGCTAGATTATCCATTGCTCTATGAATCTTACGCATTGTCACCAGCCACATTCCCATTCGTGGGTGCCGGATCAACAGGATCGTCTAACCCCTCAACCTGCATTCTCGGATTTCCGAACTCGCCGAGTCCCACTCGTTGTTTGTAATGTAGAATTTTATTGTCTTGATCGACAGCCAAATACGCATGAGTTCTAAAACTGAGAAAAACATTTCTTTCTGAAAGCATATAACTGAAATTCCATACTATTCAACTTCAGCATCCAACAGAGAAGTTCTGCAAACGAAGAATATTTTCGCATGGAGCCACGGATGAATGCGTGGATAGAACCGATGAGTCAAGTGGGCGAATGATTTGACGAATTTGTCGATTACGCCTGTCTCACAATCAATTTCTTCATTCTTCCCAAGTACATCAATGCTTATTGCATAGAATGTTTGAGGCTCAAGGGCATTTTTTGAGAAATCCGCAATTGACCAAGCCATATTCCAATAGTCATCGGGCCACTCGTTTATCGGTCTATCCAGAAGTTGATCCATTTGAACGGTATTCTGTAAATGAATTGAACATCTTTGTTTTAAATCAGTCAAATATTCCAGCAAAGAGTTAGACTTCTCGAACAGTACAGATTGAATGAATAAACCGTTAAAACTTTTAAACATATTAATAATCGCACATGAATAAAAACCGGCACAAGTTACATAAGTATACAAATCAGTACGGAGAAATCCTGGCAGCAACGCTCTTATTGGCCCAGTAATGTAACATTAGAAAAGTTATTAAATACATTAATTTTAAGTGAGAAATGATATAGCGACGTTGTGATTGATTATTGAACAGAATTAGATGCATTGATACACAATGTCGATTTAGAGATAACCAAATTGAGAGCTTCAGCAATCGAAGATTCAGCTACCGGGAACGAGAATTTCTGAAAAAACATATTACTTTCAAAACCACGGCTGCGAAAACAGTACCTTATCACTATAAGCAAGTTTGCTCAATTCAAAATGACAGGTTCTATCAAAATAGTTGTCTATTAATACTTTTTTTCCTTCCGATCGTAACAATGTAAGAAATTTCCTCAATGTAATTCCATTTTGCACATTGTCGTCTGCATTCAAGACTGCACAGTTACATATTATTGTGAATGCAGTTTCAGTTGTTCCATTGCTTGTCGCCTGAAAAATGGAAACTATATAAGAAATCATGGGATCAAACGGTCTTACAATTTCTTTGATTTCGGAATATTTAATAAACTGATTAATCCGACCGTAGATATCCGAGAGAATTTCCGACTTTGGAATAATTTCGAGAATTTTATTCAATGTTCTGAAAAACGGTTGAAGATCTTCAGAAATGTCCTTGAAATATGAGGAACTCGTCATTGTTACATTTGTTGAAAGAATTTGAGGAATTATCAACAATCTCTGCCTTGGTTCAAACTTGAGAGGAATCATGTGAAGTCCCTTCGCTTCAAGCTGCATTCGAATCTGTTTTTCAGATTCAATTATTTCTTTTTCAATCGAAGATTGTGCAGTAACATGGTCGAAGATCTCTCTCTTGATTTGACCTTTTCTCCCTCCAATTCCTTTCGGATGTTGCATTATACGACTAAGAAATTCAGTCATTGTTTCTCCAGGATTCACAAATGTTCGGAAGTTTTCGAAAGTCATGTTTCCCAAGTTAGGAACAGACGATTTGGTTGCTCTTTTCGGCTTTGGTACTCCTGGCAGATCTGTTGATTCTTCTTTATTTCTTTTTCTTTTCCGACCAACATTTGTCGAAGTTGATTCATTATTCGTCAGAGTTGGAGGCACATCAGAAACCGGAAGAGCACTGGAAGTACTGGGAGCATCTAATATAATACTTATACTCGAAAAATCGAATGCTGGTGGTTTCCTCGGTTTCGATACACCTTGTGGAGCGACTCCTTCTTGACTATTCCCTCGTTTTGTCACCCGGGGATCGCTCGACACCGATCCGTCATTCATCATTCTCGAAGGCGGTTCAGAGCTTGATAAGTTAGTTGAAGTACTCGGTGTGTTGTAGATGGCTCCTGTAGTCGTAGTGTCACTACATTTCTTAATATTCAAATCATTATTCGTTGGTTTTGGAGGTAAAATCGACAGATTGACATTCCCTTTCGATCCCTCTGATGATACGGGTCCCATCGGCGCTTCAGGCATTTCGTTGGTGGGATTGACGATATTTGCTCTGAAAAATAGACAGTTTTTATCACATTCTTTCCAAAAGACTGTCCTACCTGTTCGCACCAGCCAAATGTTGCTCTCCATTCTTTCCATTCAAAATCCCCACACTATCCATTTTTTGAGATTTCGCGTCAATTTTCTCACTGAAAGTAGATAAATTTGATGAAACCTTTTCTGTTTCATATGGCTTACGCATTTCCACCCGCAACAAGCTCAGCCTGTTTTTCATTTCTGGGTGTTTGAACTCCGCCTTCTTTTATTCCCTCGTTTCGCACTTTGGGACCTCCGAATTCGCCTTTTCCGTTTCTCCGTTTGTAATAAATAATGATGTTCTCCTCATCGACAGTCAAGAACGCATCGGCAGAAAAACTGAAAATACAAATTTTTGAAGGAATAAAACTGATAATTAAACTCATACAATTTAAATAGAGAAGGTGAAATAGGAGTTCTGCAAACGAAGAATATTTTAGCATAGAGCCACGGATGGATACGAGGAAAGTATTCGAGAACATTATGGGCGAATGTCTTGACGAATATCTCGATTTCGGGTAATTTTTGTTTGAATGAAGCGGTTTCTCTGATTATTCTCCCACTTATTTCACAAGGAGAAACACGTTCATCGGCATCAAGCGAGAATTTTGCGATGACGCAAGCCATTTTCCAATTATTATTTCTCTGTGTATCCATATGGGAAGTAATCTGAAAAGAGCGAAGAGAGTAAAAACCTATATTTAGCAGAAAAAGTATTCAAAAACTAGAAATTGCCGGAAAAAATCAGTGACATGTGCGGCGCGCGCCTACTGTATTTTTTAAGGCGCATGATTGTTTTTCTTTAATGGGTCTCGTCGCGCACAGACTACGGTAGACGGTTTTACGGGCGGAAGTGAAAAAAATTTATTGAATTATATATTTTTCAGATTATAAATTCAGATTTTTAACCTTCACAGGGAGCAGAAAAAAAGAAATTTTATATTTATTAAGAGTTTGGAAAATAATCAACAAGAAACAAACTTAAAGGAAGACCGCGCTCCCCGAAATATCTAATTTTTTACATGAATCGACCCAGATTTAGGGATTGCCAATAAAATTCTCTTGAATGTAGTTCAGAGATTTTGATTAAAGGAAGTTATGAGCTGTCAAAGTGCCAAAAATGCCTCATCGTGTTGCACTTTTTACGTTGATATTTTGATAAAAAATTATTTAATGAAATTAGCATTTGTTTTTCAGTTTATTTTTACTCTCACGTGCACTACTAAATATTTCTATCAAAATATCAACGTAAAAAGTGTAAGAGATTTTTGGCATTTTGACAGCTCATAGTTTCCTTCAATCAAATTTTCAGATCTACATTCAAGAGAATTTTATTATCAAGCCCTAAATTGGGGTCGATTAATGTTTTTAAAAAGTCCACATTTCGGGAATAGCGCAGTCATTTAAATTATTATATTTTATTCTGGTAACAATTCAGCTTTTTCAGCCCACATTATTTCGAATAATTTGAGATTCGATGCCACTCCAGTCCTAGTCTTCTCTCCAATCTCTACGATTGTCCGTTTCTCGGAAGACACTTTAGTTGTCATGTAGATTGTGGCAGCTGCTGTATTAAACTGATTTCTACTGAAAATGTTGTTTGTGTTTCTTTCAATTCATTTCAAAAACTAACCCGAAAAACAATCTTTTTGCAGTCGCTTTTCGAGCAATCCCAACTGCGATCTCTTTGAATGATTCAGATAATCCTAACAGCCCACAAATTTCCATAACACTCTGTGCAGGAACTTCGTTCAACCATTCCTTTAGCATTCTGAGGAATTTTCGGATTTCTTCAACAGGAACGCCGAAAACTGAAGAAACGTCGTTGATTGAAAACGACGCTCGCGTGTAATAACCTGCAAACCAAACACACGTGGCCACTTTCACTTGACGACTCTCTTCCTTGAACACATCATCCTTATGAATGTAATCTAGGAGATTCCAGGCATATTTCTGAAAAAGAAGAGCTCTAATTATTTATATTTGATGTATTGAAAACGAACCACACAGCTATACGGAACTTTTCTTCCTAGTAGGTAACACTTCCCACGCAACAACAAATTCTGTCTGTAAATGACGTGTCTAGCGACGAGGTCAGCAATCTGAAAACTATAAGAACTATTCACTGTTTATATTTTTTGGCATACATCTGCGTGTTTTTGAATACAAACAGATCCGTCAGATGTTATTCTTGCATATAATTCGTACTCTCCTTTTTGAAATCTGTATAATTGAGTTGAAGGATTGAAATGAAATGGTAGATCAAAATCAGAATTAAATGGATTCTCTTGGCACTTCAATCTTGCTCTGACAAAGAACTCCGAATCGAAATAGTTCTGAAATTGAGATTATTCGATTGATAACTTCTAAACAAATACCTCAATTATTGTTTTGATCTCCATTGAAGTTTTCTGTCGTTCATTATGATAATACGAAAGATGTTTAATATTTTCAACTGGTACATCAAGTTGATCATGACAAATGTATACAGACTGCACCTTCTTCCATTGTTTCAATTCAACAATATCTTTCAAAATATGGAGTTTAGTTCTTTTTCCACTGAAGAATATAATTCTCTCAAGAACTTCTGGTTTAAGAAATGGAAGAAACCCCAAAGAGAAGTCTCCATTTCCACAACTGAACAATTCAAGAAATTTAACAGACAGTTGGTGTCCAATAGATGAAAGAATGTTAGTGATTCCATTGATTAGTTTTTTTCTTCCTCCGTTCTTGAAGTTTTCTGAAATGTTTCTTTAATTTTCGTTCCGTCTACTCCATTTCTAACTACAAACCTTCTATATTGAGACGACGAATTCTTGCATTTTTGTAACAGAATATTTTCCTCAATTCCATCAATGCAGTTTTTATAAAATCCCCTCTTATAATGGACTTGCATCCATCAATATTCCTTTCGCAATTCTCATCGTCTCGTTTAGAAAAAATATAATGAGTAAGAGGGTCATAAAAGTTAGTGGATATTTCAATCTCCATACATCCAATTCGCGATTTTAATATAATGAGATCAAGTGGGAAGATAATTGAATCGATGAGACAGAATGTACGTTTTGAGCATCTTCCTAATTGGTATCTGGAACAATTCTAGTAACTTTTGGTTTTGCTCTGGAACATTTAATGTTACATCTTATTATCGTTAACGCAATTCTGAATAGTTATTTCTTAAAAATAACTTACTTGGATTCATAATCCATTAATCGAATAATTTTCCATCTCGGAATATCAGGTAATCCATAAAATAGAGACTTCCTGGGCATTTCGGAATGAATCAATATAATCAACCACCTAGCACGACGTCCAATTAAACGAGGTGTTTTCCCAGGAGGAAACGTCTCAAGGAGACTATGACCATCTGTCTCTACACGGTAAAATATTGGTTTTTTGGCGAGAGTTATCGACGTTTATATTTCCTATCTTCTTACTCAAAAAATGCTTTCGAAATCTCTATTTTATGGATTACCTCATATTCCAAGATGGAAAATAGTTCGGTTGATGGATTATGAATCCAAGTGAGTTGATTTCTACAAACTGTTTTCCATGAACCAAAAATAACTAGAATTATTTCAGATACCAATTGGGAAAATGCTCAAAACGTACATACAATATTATCGATTCAATCATCTTTTCTCTTGATAAAATAATATTCAGATCAAGACCTAGAAGTATTGAAATAGAAATAGCTAACAATTTTGGAGGTCTCCCAATTTATTGCATTTTTTCAAAACGAGACAATGAGAATTGTGAGAGGAGTATTGATGGATGCAAGTCGATTGTAAGAGGGGATTTTGTGACAATTGCATTGATGGAATTGAGGAAAATCTTCTGTTACAAAAAGTCAAGAACCCGTGTTATCAACATAGAAGGTTTGTTGCTAGGAGTGGTGACTTATCAGCAGTAATTTTGCAACTGTGCTCTATTGAATTCTGTTAGATTGAAAAATGCATGAGAACAACTGTGAGCTGAAAATTGCTACATGAATAGTGAATTCCACTCTAGAAAACTATTTCAGAAACATTCGAAAACAATACAACAAAAACTCTAATCAGTAGAATCACATCCGTTCTATCATCTCTTGGACATCAATTGTCAGTTAGGTCACTTCAACTTTTTAGTTCGGGAAATGATGACTTCTCATTGGGCTTTTTGCCGTTTCTCAAGCCAGGTATCGGTTCATTCACATTCGACTTTATCAGATTTTTTCAATTCAGAAATCCTCAAGACAATCTTAATCTTTAGTGGACCTAGAACTAAACTCCATATTTTGAAAGATATTGTTGAATTGGAACAATGGAAGAAGGTGCAGTCTGTATACATTTGTCATGACCAACTTGATGTACCAGTTGAAAGTATTAAACATCTTTCGTATTATCATAATGAACGACAGAAAACTTCAATGGAGATCAAAACAATAATTGAGGTATTTGTTTAGAAGTTATCAATCGAATAATCTCAATTTCAGAACTATTTCGATTCGGAGTTCTTTGTCAGAGCAAGATTGAAGTGCCAAGAGAATCCATTTAATTCTGATTTTGATCTACCATTTCATTTCAATCCTTCAACTCAAATATACAGATTTCAAAAAGGGGAAACTGCATTTTCAGCCAAAACAACTCCTGACGGATTTGTTTTTGTTCGAAAACATAAAAACGTAAGTCCAATAAGGATTGTATACAGATCATTCTCACATGTCGCTCCTGTGAAGATTTACTAACTAGATAAGCTTCTCGTGATTTTTTTTTAAAACTAGGATTTTTCAGATCAATCACCTGCTCACTCCACATTATGTCATATCAAAAAGTGGTTTGTTGCTGCATCGCAAATGTTACGCAATTTGGAAAAAACTGCCACCTAGTTGTGAGGTTAGTTCTATTACAGTCTTCAAATTCAATTAGTTTTCAATACTCCTTTTTCAGACATACGCCTCGAGATACTTAAGTTGTATCAGGGAGTGTGAGAAGCTTTACAAAGAAAACATAGAACTGAAAGTGGCAGCATGTCTTTTTGTTGCTTGTCATCATTTGAACTCAACAAATTCGATCATTGATATTTCTGAAGTTTTTGGAGTTTCTGTAGAAGAAATAGTGAGATTCGCCATACTAGTTGTCAACTGGATTAATGATTCTCCTGCACGGATTGTTACGGAGATTTGCAGACTGTTAGGATTATCGGAATCATTTCGAGAAACTGCAATAGGGATTGCTCGAAAGGCGGCTGGAAAGAAGATGTTTCTCACGTAGGTTTTTCGAAAACGAGTTCTCCAAATAGAGGGAAATTTGAAGCCCAACAAACCATTTTCAGTAGAATCCCTATGAATATAGCAGCTGCCACAATCTACATGACAACTAAAGTGACTTCCGAGAAACGGACAATCATAGAGATTGGAGAGAAGACTAAGACGGGAGTGGCATCGAATCTCGAATTATTCGAAATAATGTGGGCTGAAAAGGCTGAATTGTTACCAGAATAATTCTCTCTAAAACTTCATTTCCTATCCAAATTATAATAAAACCCTCTACAAATTCCATTCCTTTCTCCTACATTCCCTTCGGCAATCGTCCTTTCTGTGCTTTATTCTTTCGAACATGCGACTTATTCGTCAAATTGTTCGCAACCATCAATTCCTTCTTGATCTGAGCCTCCATCGCTACGAAATCCGGTCTGACAATTCCAGTAATACGTTGAAGTTCCAGAGCGATTTCAGCCATCGACGGTCTCTCATTCTCGTTTTGAGCCCAGGCTCTTGCCTGCGAAATGGGAATTTTCTTTTTAAAACGTTTTTTAATCAAACAAAATAACTCACAATAAGAACTTTAATTTCCAAACTGAGACTATCCGGTAGTTCCATCCGATATCCACCGAGAACTCTCTGTGCTACTTCGGCAACCATCATTCCAGGATACGGCTCTATTCCATTGTTATAGATTTCCCAACTCATGACTGCATATGCCCAAACATCACTTTTCAGAGAGAACAGACGTTGAGTGATGACTTCAACCGAGAGCCAACGGATCGGAGCTTTCTTGTTTGGGTCTGCCTGGAAATATAGGTCTATAAGGGGCGGAGCTTTAGATGGTGGATCTACAGTAATCCATTTCCAGATTTAACCCGAGAAATCGAAACAAAACACCAAAACTTTGATTTTCCAAGCCTTAGCACCAAAACTCAAAAATCAAATTTTTTCGAATTTTTTGAATTTTGTTCGCGAAATAGTCAACATTTTGACTATCATTAATATCATTCAGAATTAAAGGAAATTCTGATAAGCCATCAAAAATTTCAAAAATTTTCAAAAAAAATGTTTGAAAAATGAGTGCCCATTTTTGAATCCGGGCTGAGCCGGGGATTTTTCGAAAAGTCTGGAATTTTCGGATTCTCGGATCTAAACTACAGTAACCCAAATAGAAACTGGACAAAAACAGTGCTCAAGAGACGAAGAGAAACAGGAGAATATCATTAGTGCGCGGTTAGAAAAGTCGTGAAGCAATTGTAGATTCTAAAAAAGACGAAATCTTCCGAGTGAGCAAACGTGCTCCGGCGCACCTGAATTTCGGCCTCTGACTACAGTAACCCAGTCTCCCAAACCCACTCCCACTCCCACCTGATACGTCAATCCATGTCTAGTCAATCCGAAATCCGAAATCTTGACTCTTCCATCTCCATACAGACAATTTCTCGCGGCAATATCCCGATGCATCACAGGTTTACTATGCAAGTACTCGAGTCCCCATGCCGCCTGAAGTATCATTTCATTCTTCTTTTCAATTGCCAAGTCTGGATTCTTCTTCAAATAACTATCCAATGCTCCATTTGTCGCCAGTTCCATAACCATATAAAGTGGTTCAGTCGTGGCTGCAACTCCATAGAAACGGACGACATGCGGGTGTCCGAACTGTCTCATAACTCTCGCTTCTCCCATAAATTCCTTGATTTGATCTTTCGTCAGATTCGAGAGTTTCGCTTGTTTTATTGCAACATTCACCGTTTTTCCTCCTTTTCGAAACTTCAACTTCCCCATACTAACTTCTCCGAATGCTCCTTCTCCCAGTTTCTTCAGAATTTCAATGTTCTCATGATCGAGTTCCCATGGTTGACGTGGCAGAGCTTTGAGTAGAAGGACGTCGTCTTTCACGGAATCTTTTGTTTTCATATGATGATCTACGAGGTCTTGGATCGATGGAAACGCGTTTTTCTCAATGAAAACTTTGTTGTCATTGCATTTTATCACGAAATGTTTGATCTGAAATAATGGATTCGGAATAGATTCAGAATCAGAAGACGGTGGGATTAGATAACTTCCGGGAACTGGTTGCGAAACGTCTCAGTTTCCAAAATTAGACGTTTCTAAACCACGACAATTTTAATCTGGGACAAGAAGAATTAATTGGAAAATTAGTTCCAATTTTTAGTACCAAAATTTCTTAGTTTTGAAATGTCTCGGTTTCGGAACGTCTCATGATCTGGTTTGGTATCAAAATCATTTTGAAACCGGGACGTTTCAAAACCGGAACACCTCGAATCCAAAAGTATTGAAATCTTACTATCGTTTTAGAAGAATTGAAGAAGAGATTCAGAATCCGAAGATGTCTAGATTAGATAAATTTCGGAAAATAGTATATCTGGTTTTGAGACGTCTCAGTTTCCAAAATTAGTTTTGGGACGTTTCGAAACCGTGACAATTTGAAACTGGGGTACTTTGACACCTATCTGGCATAGAAAATTAATTGAAAAACTAGGTTTTTCAGTCAACTTTTTCCGATTTCGGAACGTCTCAGTCTCAAAACGTCTCGGTTTCGAAACGTCTGGTCTGGCTTCAAAGTCATTTGGAACTGGACGTTTCCAAACCGGGTAACTTTGAAACCGAAACACCTCGAAACCAAACATATCGAAACCTCATTATTGTCTGCTTTCGAGCTGTCGCGGTTTCGAAACGTCCTAGTTTCGAAATGTCTCTATTCCAGAACTTCCCGGAGCTCAGTCCAATTCTACCGAATCTACACGGTTTTTACATCTTCGCTCCACCGTAACTTATCTCATTTAACGAGATTCCGGTAGAGCGAATTCCAATAGAGCGCGATTACTTCACTCACCCAAGTCTCCTCATCAATATTGGGTGGTTGATTGTGAAAAACGCTCAAAATATGAGATCTCGGCTCCCCCTTCCTCGGCTCCTAAATCCGAATAAGAAACTCTCCGTTCGTTTTCAACACCATCTTCACGTCTTCTCTCGGCAAGAATCCGTGATAATACGGTGCTTTCTCGATCGATGCCATTTGAGATATGTTCATGATTATTCCCAGTGAAATGATCGCGGAGCACAAAATTTGATATTTTCTCGGATATTGATAAGCAATGAATGAGGAGTTGGGGGAGATAGGAAAGAGGGGATATGAAGAGAATGAGGCTGGGTTACGGTGGTCATGGGAAATGGAATATGGAGGGGGGAGGTGACCACGTGGGAATGGATTTTTTGTAGAGATGAGATGAACAAAATGAGATACATGAAAAAGTTTCGAAACCGAGTAATCTTGCAACTTTGACATTTCTAATTTTCTATTACGGTCATGAGTAATTTTTCAGTGATTTTTTCAAGTTGAGTGTTGTAATGTCGTGTTTTTGAAACGTCTGGTTTCGAACAGAGTTTTGCGGAAGTGATTTTTTCTAAAACGGAATCCGGAAGTCGGAAGTCGGAATTAGGAAGTGGTTTTTTCTGCAAATATTCAAAACTCCAAGAGAAAAATCATAAAATTCTGGAAAATCAGTGGAAAATTAGTTTTTCGCTGAAGAAAACCTTTTTTCTATCCTTTTATTATCGAAATAAAAAAGTTCCGACATTTTTTACCGACGCGTGTTTGCGGACTCAATGCAAAATTTAATAATTTAGCACTATGTCCGCAAACACGCGTCGGTAAAAAATGTCGGAACTTTTTTGTCGCGACAATAGACCATTTTTCCATTTATTTCTGCAAAACTTATTCTTCTTAACTTTCACAGTTATGGAATGACGGAATTCGGAAATGAAATTTTCAAAACGGAAGTCGGAAGTCGGAAGTGAAAAAAGCCAGGAGGTCGGAAGTCGGAATTCCTCACAACTCTGGTTTCGAAACGTCTCGGTTTCGAAACGTCAAGTTTGGAAACAATAAGATCGGCAAAGTCAAAATTGTTCCAGATCCCGGATTCCGTATGTTGGATTTCGATTTCTAGTTTTTAGAATGGAAGTTCCAGAATCCCGGATTAATAGAATTCCTTGAAATTCTAGGAATTTTGAATTCCGAATAAGAAATCATGCCTCCTTTTGCTAGAATCCCCTTCACTTCTATTGGAAAACAGCTGAAAACGGTCAGCTTTGAAAGTGTGCCACGTCCTTATTGATTATCTCACAATTCCAAGTTTTAATGGAGTCTGTAGATCAAAAGTAGATCTTAATTTTGTAATTGACTTCTTTTTGTACAGGGTTATCCTGAGAAGTTATCAATTGGCGAAGTAATTTCACAATCACTGTTCCTTTTCAATGCTGAAAGGTGAGATTTTTGAAACGTATGGACTGTGTAGATCAAAAGTAGAGCTTCATGTTTGTTGTTGACAACTCTTTGATACAAACTCTACCTGAAAAGTTGCAGTCCATCACAATACATTTCACATTCTAGCAATAAAAACAAAGATAGCGAAAAATTTATTTGCCGAATGATAACTTCTTAGGATGGCTTCGTACAAAAAAGTTATCAATTACAAAATTTTTAACTGAAATCTGCGAGTGCGACATTCTGTATGGTTGAGTACTGTACATACCATCAAACAACCATTTGATTCACAAGAATAACAAAAGAATCACACTTTTATTGATTAAAAAAGAAAAAAACAAAACAAGTTGAACTGAAAATGGGAGATAGAAACAAAAGAGTTGAGAACATTAATGAAAATTGTGGAAGGTGGATATTAAAGATCAAAACGAAAAAAATAGAAAAATTAACAAGAAGAAGTTACTCCGAGACACTGTAGACAAACGTGGCATTCTTCATTTCCCCGTTGGCTTGATACTCCCCATTCACATGCAAAAATCCATCTTTCAAGAAAACCGTGAAATGTCTATTTTTGTAGACACATGGGCCGGTTAAACGAATTGGTTTGTCGGTCATGTTTTCACTTTTTATGTAAAACTGCAAGTCCGCCTGATTTTCTTTCATATTTGTGAGAACTGGATGCATTTCGTAGAGGTATTTGGCATCGTCTTGGTTTCCAATTTCACGAGCAAAGGCTTCAACTCCTTGGTATTTGGAAAAGTCGGGGGTCCATTTGGTCATCAGATGTTCTGGTAGATCTTCGACACACTTGAAGTTTCTCAGATCTTTTTCTGGCATTGCGGAGTATATTTGTTCCTGAAAATTTTCAAATGCATATTATTCTTTCTAGACTTGATAACAACTTACCATCGAATACCAAGTTATAAAGGGACAGAGAAGAGCCATGACGACGACAGCACCTATTATTGCCCAGTCTTGGCCCATGGCGTTGGCATCACGTGCTGGAGTTCGAGCATCTCTCCTGCGTTGGTTGTGCTCCGGAGTCTTGGAAATATGTTGCAATATATCTGCTACTGCAGCTATTGCACGTTCCACATCATATGGAGCTTGTTGCCCAGAACCTGATCTCTGATTCACGGCTTGTGGAGTCACTGGTGGCTCCGCGGTCAGTGATTGTTGAGCTCTCAGCTCTGCATACTCCTGTAAGCTCAGCCGATAAGATTCCTCAATCTTTTTCTTGGCTTCTTGATCTGTGTTTCGTTCGACGGATTCGAAAGCTCGGAGAGATTCCCTATTGGTCAGATACTTCTCGTCTAATAGCTTCAACGCGGCTTCCTCAGAAGCTTGTAGAAGAGTTTTAACGTCCGCATTCTGTGGAGTTTCTTCTTCGTCGTCAGACGATTCTTCGTCATCTTCAAATGAGTCGCTTTCATAATAGTCGTCTTCTTCACTCTCCGATGTTTCCTCATCTTCTCCAGTAGAGTCCACGTCGTCGTCAGATACCTCATCTTCTCCAGAAGACTCTACCACATTTTCCATCTTTTCTGGCTCTTGTTGCTCCACATCAGACCCATCCGAGTGGTCCGAATCGCTGAGAAAATCGAAGGATGCCTCGTTTTCAGAGTTGGAATCCGACATTCCTAAAAATAGCTATGAGGTTGAGTCGACAAGAAAATGAGAGGGAAAATCAATAAGACGGGAGGTAGAAGACCTGAATGAATGAGGAATGAATGAGGAATGACTGTGTGCTATGTGTGCACAGGAATGCCGTAAGGTAAGGCCACAAGGTACTGGGCAAGAGAACATTACGATCTTCTGCTCAGAATGTTCTCGAAAGAAAGAGAGTGACAAGATGTGATTAATGGCATCTACATACAAATCAATCTGACAAATCCAAACATAAAAGAGGTGTTAATTGGTGCTATTAGCAGAGGGTAGATCCCTGCATGGGAGGATTTGAATAGGGGAATAGTGAATGGAGGATCTAGAGGAGACTGAGAAGAGCAAAGGGACGAACAGAAAATTTCAAGGACCTGGAATCAGAAGTCCTATCCATCTGAACATATCTATGATCATTTGTCAGAAATAGAGCAGAATTGTTCTGAACCGTGAAACCTATTATAAAGGCGCACGCGCTAGCAAGAGTTTGGGGCATCCTGTCTCTTTAAAGATAAAACGACAGAAAAAGAATATCGATTAGTTCCATACTTGAGAATATTTCAGTTTGGACCACCAAGGGAAAACTAGAAAGTTTCATAGTTTTCATTCTGAAATAATAAAGAATATAATAGAGGAAGAGAGGTAGAAAAGGGGAGAGATTCAAAAAAATCAATGATCTGCACGAGGAGATGTAGTGAGTCTTGTGTGTCCTCATCTCGTCGTCACACGTCCACGGCCTCCTGAAGAGGCCCTCTCAAAGTACTGTGCGCAGTGTATTGAGAGGGTCTTCCATTCCGACGACAATCTAATCTGTCAGACACATGGTGTTTCGTCTCACTAAAGCGAATATGCTCCATCGATACAGTACGATACACAGTCTGATGAAAACTTCTAATTTCTTTAGAAAAATTCCATTACACGCACCAATTGAAAAAAGTCTATTGAAGAAAGTGGGCGGAGTCTCGTTTGCTGAACGTATTTGTTGCACTAGTTATTGCTTTAGAAGTTGAAAAACAATAGAAAGAACACAATACAGACACCCAATCGAATCAAAGAAACTACGGATCGCGCGTGGGTCCTAAATGGATCCATAAAAGATCCATATGACATACTCACAGATTCGATCCGCGTTCCAATGGATCCATGGGAGAAATTCAAGAGAACTGATGAGTATTTATTTTAAAATGTAGTTAAATCTCGCATTACAAAGAAACCATTTTTCGTGGATTCTGGGATTTCTTCAGGAGTGAAAATAAGTTGATGGAATTTCAAATGGAAGTTCAGAACAAATACTCAATAAAGCTTGATAGAATAAAATGTATTAAACAGCAGTGTTTGGAACAGAGTTATCGAAACAATATAAATTTCAGAATGTTGTTTTCTTAATCATGCATATTAAAAATAAATAACAGCAATTGACGTATGTTTTCAATAGGATTTCTTGAAGGAATGTTTCGCCAAAAACTCCCTTTCAGTCATATTCCACGCGGCAAAAGTGATATTATTCTCCGTAACCATAATGGATGACACGTGTTGATCAGTTTCTCGAACAATGTAATTTGGACTGCTGAACTTATGAATTCGCCAAGTATGTTCGAAATAGGTTCCTCTGAAAAATACGGAATTTATGAATTGAAATGAATTGTCGGCTTACCTTTTATCAAATGTGTAAACTGGCAACTCGTCAGATTTATCTAATCGATTAATTGGAATACTATTCATGATAAGATTTGAATTGAGCTGACAACGATGAGTTCTAAGAGAAATGCTCAAATACTCCAAATTCTGATATCTTTCATTCTATCTCCACTTGTTCAGAAACTGGATGACAGCAGTATCGCTTATAATTCCATTCTCAATAAACAACTGCCTTCCTTCGAAGTTGGATAAAATGGCATCTGCCGAGCACCACGTATATCCAATATTCAAAACTTTCGTCTTAGTGAATTCCTAGTTTTTTCCAAGCGAAGGATTCTCAAATGACAGAAGTCTGATGAAATCTTGATTAGGAGAGACAGTAAGAAAATCTTGGAATTCTGTTGTTCCTATTTCACCGCTATACATTAAATCTGTACTGGTAATATTCCTCATTTTCGATAATTTGGATGTCAGCTTGTTCACAATCAACTCATATTTGATGGATGAACCGAATAAGTCGAGGAAATAATTGTGGATTGAGGGAAGCAGGGTTTCTTTTTGAAATGGATCGCATTGTACCATGAGTGGTCCATCTCTGGTGGGCATGCTGAAAAGAATGAAATGACCCAAAAAATGACCAAAAAATAAATGACCAAAAAATAAAAAATTAGGACTCATAAATGTTCAATGGTCTGACCTTTTTATGGATATCAGGAAAAAACTTTTCAAGTTTTTTTTTTGGTAATCTTGCTGAATCTATCAAATTTTGCAGTTTTCCCACTATTCCTGTCATATTCATCGTTGCAAGTATGAAGTACCGTTGCACTAACTTCCCAAGTTGAAAATTTCGCTGAATTTCACCATGAACGCGTAAGTAGCAGGTGACCCGACAGTGGGAATCAAGTTTTTTACGAACCTAAGAAATATTTCAGTTATATTCTCCTGATTTTATAATGCTATCCTCAACATTTCAGTCGGAATGATTCGATTCGGGAGAAAATTTTCAGAAAACAAAAAATTCAATTTTTTCGAAAATTTTTTTGTGGTATGATCGAAAATTGTACCGGAACTGAATAAAAATGGCATGATTGAATGAAAAACTTCAAAAAAAAACCATTATTTTGAAACATCAAAAATAATTTACTGGAAGGACTTGAAAATTGAAATCGCAGTTTTTCTCATTCTTCCCCAAAACACCGTTCTTGGGGTCTAGAGTTACGAGTAGGGACAGCATGTTTCCGATACCAAATTTCCGAAACAAAAAAATAGTGAGCAGAAGCAACAATACTTGATGAAGAATGGAGAAGTGGGAAAAGGAAAGCGGCGCAAAGAGAGCTGGAAATGAACCGACAGCAGTCGGATCACTTTTCTAAAAACATGCAACGCGCAGGTTCTACACAGAACAATGCATACGTCCCACAACAGTCTTCAAGATTCAACAAATATACTTCAGTTAATCGAATAGTAATTCACACATCAACCAACAAAAGTTTACAACAAAACTTCGGCACAAACACTGATTTAAATAATCAAAGTGCGCAGAAGACTGATCAACATCATCAAGAGCCGAAAAGTTATATGTACAATAAGAAAAGTCCGGAATGTTGAAAGAATTTAGTCCACAGTTCTTATTCTGGTAATGATTCATCGAGTAGTGTGTTGGGATTGCACAAAAACAGATAATGTAGTGTGACTGGGTGTTATGCACATACTTGTTCGAGAGTGCCTGGGTTAAATACATCAAAAGTGAAAATTAATTGAACTATTGCTTGTTTCAGATGCGATAAGCAAGGGCATATAGCCTTGAAGCGTCCGACAAGGAACTCTCTGATACAAGAAGTTCGAGTGGCTCCGGAAATTTAGTCGACAGTTGAAGATCAGAAGTTCGGGATGAAGGTTGATACAAAATGTTCAAGTGATAAGGAATCAGAAAAGAAACTGATTCATCACGAAGTGGAAACGAAGATGGGAAGGGCAGTGTGTTGCTTCTGATGTTTTCGAAAAAGATGTGGGTTTGGATGTGGACAGAGTACCAATTAAAAAAAGCAATGAGCTGTTACAAGACTTGGAGATTGAAGACGAGGCACAAGAAGAGGTCAATAGGACATTCCCTACCGTGCTTAACTATGAAACAAGAAACCAAGCAGAGAACATTCTGAAGGAAAACCCGGATGCAACATTTGAAGACATCGTCCAAGGAATGAACGAGATGCTCGTGGACACCAACCACAGGCAAAGAAGCAAGGCTCTATTGCGTTCAAGCAAGCAAGTCACCTAAAGAAGCACCCAGTCATGCTCAAGCAGTTGAAGGATGCATAACACGGACATACCAACCAGCCCCAAACGCCCAACTTCCGGCAGAGCTGATAGCCTTTCTGACAAACAGGGTCGTCGACTACCAGGATCGGGGCAGGCAACGCGACGTCTCTCGGAGCATCAGAAGACAAAAAAGCAACAGAGGTGGAAACAAGTCGCCTCAGAGAGAGTGTTATTACTGCCTGAAACAGGACACTACGTTCGAGAGTGCCGTCAAAAGCGGAAAGATCGCGAGGACGGAATCATCGAACAACGATCCAACCGGGCTCGAGATGACAAAGTGAAAGCTCTTCGCGATGCAATCAATGTAAGAGATGAACAGATTGAGGACTTCTCGAAGCGATACGACAGGACGCTTCCTGATGATTATTTCTCAACTTCAGACAGCTCAACGAGCGGAGCAAGACACCTACGATCAAGCAAGCAGCCGCCAGGTGAACCATCCACCGATTCCCTCTTCCACATGTCTCTCAAGCTGATGATGCAGTCGTACCACGAGTATCGGAAGGATCCCGAGTACCAGAACGAAGTCACAATGGAACGGTTCATGAAAAGATTGAACCAGGTAATCAAAACCCTGGCCATACGGGAGGCACGATCAACACCGGATCAGGCCTGGAACACCGTCCTTGAAGGCTAAGCATGCCAGATATGGCGACGGATCACGAACGGTGATTGTCGGGACAATCGTTCAAGAATCCAAGACTAAACGACGACTACAAAGGTCGTAGTACTGGGAACGACTCCCAGGTAAGTCGAAGTGAAATCTTCCTTACTCTTACAGAAAAGTGTCACTATTGTGGCAAGTTAGGACACATGTCAAAGAGCCACACAGGTAAAGTGCGCTTCAACCGTATACGGATGAGCCAGGTTTCTGATCCGTAACTGATCCGTTACGGCTATTTTCACGACTGGCCAGTCGCGTACGGTCCGTTTCCAAAAATCGCGAACGGATAGAATACGGCTATGTACTTTTGCGCGAAAAAGCAATTGTCTAGCACGCGGATGGTATACGGATTCGCGTACGGATCCGTTACCGATGGCTGAGGTCAGGGGGACTGGGGGCCAATGTCTCCCACCCCCGCACCAGTATATAAGGCCGAGCGCAAGCTCATTCGAGGCCGGTCTCCGCACCCCTAAGGTACGTGACCTACTACGGACCGGATGAATTTCGGCATATTTGTCAGCTCATAATATTGAGTTTGCTGCGATTTGCGCGCTGGCCCGTGTCGACCCGGTTTTGCAAGTATGAACAAGTGAAGACTTGTCTTTGTAACTCCCGCGCTCTATACAGATGCGCTCTAGCGCACTGTATCATTTCTCCTGCGCGAACACGTTAAAGTGAGTGAAGGAAAAAAGGGATTTTCTCATCGTTCTTGAGCCTAGGGTTTTCTCCGCTTCGGTCAAGTTTCACCCTTTTTTGTTTTCTGGGTTTTTTTACCATCATTTTCTTTACTGTTTAGTGTCTTTTTGTGTCTATTAGCCTAGGGTAGCTTTTTGACTAATTCTTTATCTCTCATAGTTTTGTATCAATTATCACATTGATAATTTATGGAGTTTTACTAAATGAATTGGTAATCTTGAGAAAACCTGTGTTTTTATTGATTTATTGTCTTATCGTTCGTTTACTTACCAGGAGTGGACATGACACCGTTGCCACGTTCAATTTCTTACTGTTTGCCGTTTCCCAGAACTCCGCAACACGGTCCAGTAACGCAAACACGCAACGCCGAACCGCAACGCATATGGTCTCATCTCATAGAATCGATAGTCTTGTCTCACAGTCATCCTTTCGCGTGCGGTTGCTCCTCATTCACCTTCTGTTTTTTTTGAGCACACTGATTTACAGTTAATATCTGATAACTTTTTATGCTTTGAGCGATTTGTATGCTTCAGAGCCGTGTTTAATTTAATTTGTTTATTGATTAGAAAAAAACAATAGTGTATACTGAAGATCAAATCAAACCCTCACGAGTCGACATATTGTCGGAACTTCTTTGATAACACCTTTTGATAACACCTGGTTGGCGTGCAGGGCAATTGAAACAGAATGATAATTTTTGTGGCTTGCCTTACTATGAGGGCTGATGTTGTTCGAGTCTCAAAGGAAAAAAATCAATATTTTCAACCAACAAGAAAACATTTTCCACGTTGATTGATTACACTAAACCCGCGCTAAAACCAAGCTCTTCTGGGATAAACTACAGGGTGGCTAATAAGTATACGACGCTCTTAATTCTTGGATATTCGCCGGGAAAACGCTTGAATCCACAAAACAACGTTATCAATAGTTGAAATGTTCTAATTAGATTCAGTTTACAATAGGAATTCGAAGTTTGATACTTTGCCTTTGATACAGGCCGTCTGCCGTAAGACGCCGAAATAGCCTGTGCGCCGCGTCTCGGGCGTGATCTGGACTTATGATAAGATTTTTACTATTGAACCTTTTTTCAACCGTCAAAAGCAAAAACTTTTGTTATCAAGAGGTGATAGATAGTAGGTCTCCTTGACGTCACCAGGTCCATGACCACCTTTTTTCTAAAACTGTGATGGTATGGGCCGTGGTGACATCTTACGGTAGAACTTCGTTAGTTTTCATTAAAAGAAATGCGAAAATCAACTCGGGGTCTTCCAAAACTTGGTTTTGAAGGATGTTGTGTTCCTTTGCACAGCTCAACACTCTACTAGACTCTTTTTCATCTTTCAACAAGATTGAGCTACGTCCCACAGTTCCAAATCAACAAAATGCATCATTTCTCTCATTTTCCTGGCTACTGGAACAACGACTTTAGGCCTGGATCGTCGGCGGATCTCATTCTGATGGATTTCATCGTATGGGAATATTTGAAGAGCAAGATCTCAAGAATCTTCTACAACATGGCCGTTGTTCTCAAGACCTTCTTTCAGAAGATATGGGACGAAGTCAACGTCGACTACCTGCGGCGCACAGGCGATTTTGGAGTCTTACGTCTGAAGGCCTGTATCAAAGCCAAAGTATCCAACTTCGAATTCCTTTTGTAAACTGAATCTAGTTAGAACATTCCAACTGTTAATAACGGTTTTTTGCTGATTCAAGCGTTTTCCCGCCGAATATCCAAGAATTAAGAGCGTAGTATACTTATTAGCCACCCTGTAAATTGCAGACCCACTTTCTCGTTAACAAAACTTTTTCAACTTTAAAATTCTGCATGTTAAATTTCACTCACCATCAGACCTGTTCCTCGGAAAATTACCGGGAAATTTTCGGTGAAAACTTCACGGTAGTTTCCCGGAAAAATTGACCTCATACTGCTCTTGATTTTATAAGCCTAAACTCTCAACTACCATCATTACTTTTTTTTTCTGTATTTTTCCCAGTTCACTTTTTTGTACAACCCATTCTCTTGAGCCTAATATCCTGTCCTATGTGTTGCAGTTGTTTTCGTGTATCAAATTCAATTGCATATTCATTATACAACTACCGTAAAAAACATAGAATTGTAACTTAATTAGAGGACCCTAAAGGCTCATCCTATTTTAAAAAAATAGCAGCGCACCCTATCTACTGATTTGTAGGAATTCTTGTTCAAATTTCGTGAAAAATCCTTACTATTAAAAAAATAAAATTTTATGTTTTAAGTCATTTCAATTCCGGTGTTTCGCATGATTTGAAAAATATGGTTTGGAAGAAAATCATGATTTGAAAGAAAATGATAGGTTGAAAATTAAAAGCGTCCCTGCAAGAGAGAGAGAAAGATTCCTGAGGTGATTTGAAAAATAGAGGTGCATGCGCCTGTATTACAGTTATTACGGTATTATCCGAAATTATTTCTTATTTTCACGATTGAATTGATCGTAATAAATGATTAGTATTCTTATTATCCAAGTTAACACATTATCATGGACTTTGTAAGTCAAAAAAGCTTAAAGTGCCACCAATCTTTAAATCTTTAATCCTGTATTGACGAGATCATATATATTTTTCAGAATGCCTATACCACTCTTACGATTCCCGTATGTTGTCCAAAAGGAAATTTTCAAATCAATGGAATATTGCGAAGTGTTCATAATGTCACTTTGCTCGAAACAAATAAAATATTTTGTGATTCGAGCAAAACGAAGGGTACCTAAGATATGGTACGTTGTGTTCCCTAGCCGTAATCTCATTGCAGTCGAAGAAGAGTCCGGTCAGGTGGAAACGGTTATCGCGATTGTTGAGACGCCGGAGCTGAATGAGATGAAATCAACAATGGAATTGAAAATTGGAGAACATTTCAAAGCATACGGAACGTGAGTTGTCAGGATTTTAATGTCTTGGTGTTGATCTTCGTTTCAGCGGTTAACTATTTTCCTAACTCCACCTTTTCTTACATCTCCCGTTGTGATGATTCAATAATTTCGTTATAACCGAGTTAGAATTAATTAAACGAAATACAACGTTTTTTGGATAAGGAATTGAAGGAGGACTGAAGTCATATATTTTTATTCCAGATACTGATACTTCAGGAAATTCTGAGCAACTTTCACCCCCGTGTAGTTCTCTCGGATAGAATTATTTCTTTTTATTTCTCGATTTTTCGTTTTCTTCATTTTTTCAAGAAAATTTAGTATTACTATTTTTTTTAACGATATAAATTAATATAAATTGAAAAAAACACGAAAGTTTGTTGAAAAAAGCGAGGAAACGAGTAATCGAGAAATAATTTTATCCGAGAGGACTACACGGAGGAAGAAATTCGCGTGAGAAAACTCTTCCACCTAGGCTCCTTTTGAGCCGGGAAACGCGAGTTTAGAGCGTTTAGACCGATTTTTAGCATATGCTGCAATGATGAAAGTTGCTCAGAATTTTCTGAAGTATCAAAATCTGAAATGAAAATATGACTTCTGTCCTCCTTTAGCTCATGTTTTACTAAAGACATGTTCTAAAAAATTTTTTGAATTGTGTCTAATATTTTCCTAAATATCTCAGCTTGTTGAGGAAAGGAAGTATCCTTAAAAGTAGACTATGGTTAGCTCTTTAATGATGTAAGTATGTCTGTGAGCTTGTTTTTATATCGAAGACATTTTTGAATTCAATTCGAAACCCGCTGATTGCGAGTCCCGGTGAATTTGAGAATTTCGCTGACCGAAGAAAATTGATCAAAAAACTCATTGACTACACATTCTCATTGACTACAAAATTCGAGAAAAAAATCTCTGATTGACTACATCTACAGCACTCGCCAAAACGAACGCGATACTCGCAGTTTTTAAATTAAAATTAGGAACAAAGTTCACCCCATCTGTGTGATTCTCGTGGGGGGACCAGTTTTTACCATTATTTTAGGCTTAGGTTTCTTAGAAGCTCGGAAAAACCTTAACAAACCGGTTCTTAACTGTTTTTCGTTTCTGTGAATTCTTTTCCGAATTTCTAAGAAATCCTGATTTGGTCAGTCCGCTACTTTTTCTGGTCCTGTTTGGAAAATGTAGGCTTCTGAGATATGTTATAAATTCAGATGGTGTAGTGGACTGTCTTTCAGAGAGATGTAGTCAATGAGAGAATCCCTCGAATTTTGTAGTCAATGAATGAGCTGTTGTCAGAAAATTGGCGTTGTCGCCTAGAAATTCGACTTCTGCCCTATATTAATTTGTTCATTTCCGTGATTTCTTTTCATATCGAAACTGTTGTGATCGGAGTTTCTATCCAATCAAGAGTGGTTCTGAGTCTCCCTTCTTCCCGTGGGAAGAAGAGGAGAAGTTCAATCAGATTTCCCTCTTTAAGTATTGTGTAGCGGTAATTAGCGTTTGAAGAAGACAGAATACCATTAGCATTCAGATTACTAATTTATTAAGAAAAAGAAAGATAACGTAAGAAAAAGAAATAAGTGATAGTTGATAAAAAAGAGATAGAATAAAATGGTCGGCGACCCCTCAAGGGAGTCGGCCATAACTTATATATATATGTGGTTATCAGTACAATTTAGATTTCATCAAGTTACATCAGATTGTGGTTATCAGTACAATTTAAATTTCATCAGGTTACATAAGATTCTGAATGCTCTACATCCCCCTCCTTTTTTTCGAGACTCGTCCCGAGTAACAATAACTTGACAAAAGAAAATTTAATTTACTGATCCGCTGGCTTGCCTTGAAGTCTGCGGCTGCGTCGCAGTTGCTGGTTACTCGATCCCCTGGTTGCTTCCTTTGCCACTGGCTGTTCGCTGTCACGACGTTGTTGATCCTTAGGCTTTTCTGGCTGACCGTCTTGCAGTTGTCCACTGGTTGCCACCTCTTCCATAAACTTCTTCAGGCGATTTTTGTGGATCGATTCCATCCGTCCTTTTTGGTTTTTGATTGTCGCAGTTGTTGCTGTTGTTGTCACAACTTCCACTGGCTCGGAATATTGATTCTCCAGCTTGCCTCTTGTGAATAGTCTGATTAAGACCTTATCTCCCGGGTTTAACTCCTGGGTTTTTGTTTTGACGTTTTCGTCGTAAAACTTTTTCGAAGTTCGCTGACTTGTTTGTAGGCGTCCGTAGACGTCCTTGTGGCATTCTCTTATTGCTTCAGTTATGGATTCAACCAAATCTTTCTCATCAGTGTATTTCGGTTGAAGAGTTTCTACCACCAAGTCCATTGGGGCAATAGTTCTTCTTCCAAAGATTACCTCTTCTGGAGCGTAACCACTGGAGGAATGTATATTTGCATTGTATGCATGAACTACGACTGGCAGTTTTCTGTCCCAATCGTCGAAGTTTTCTGGTTTTCTTGCTGTGCAAGTCAACATTTCTTCTACTGTTCGGTTGAATCTCTCAACTATACCATTTGATTGATGATGGTATGCTGGAGTCAATGTTTGTTTCAGTTGAAGAATTTCACTTATTTCCTTGAAGGTTTGGGAAATAAAGTTTCTTCCTTGATCAGTTACGATCTGCAATGGGATTCCATGAATTCCAACAATATTTTCCATCAAAAATTTGACAGATGTTTCGCTTGTTTGGTTTTGTGTCGCTTTGACCACCGCGAATTTTGAAAATGCATCTACTGCTGCAATGATGTATTGGTTGCCATCTTTTGTTTCCGGCAGTGGACCAATTACATCCATGTGGATTCTTTCAAATGGGCGTGCTGGAATTGCCCATTTTCCCATTGGGATATTAAATCTCTTTTCTGGAGCATGTTTTCGCATCTGGCAAGTTTTGCACTTGCTAACGACATTGGTTATTCTTTGTTTCATTTTATTCCAAACGGCAATTTTGCTGATAGCCGTTTTCGTTTTTTCGCTGGCTGCATGGCCAATGCTATTATGGACAGCCATAATAAATTCATTTAGTTCTGGAACTTTTTCGTCCAGTAATACTAGTGGTTTTCCTTCATTTGAAGATTTCATGTGCACAACTCCATCGATCATGATGTATTTTGCATAAATATTCCATACTCTGACTGATAGTTTGTCATAGAGTAAGCTTTTCTTAATTTCTTGAATATGTGGATTGAGATTTTGAATTCTTTTCCAATCTTCAAATGTCCAAGTATCTTTAGGTGGTTTTCCCTCGATGCTTGCCACAATTCCATCTTGTTCCGTGTTGACGTTCTGTCTCGACAGAGCATCTGCGACATGATTTTCTCGTCCTGGTCTGTAGACGATTTCGACGTCATACTGTTGTATGATGGCTTCATGTCTCATCAATCTACCACTCATAAAATTTTCTTTTCTATGAAGAAGTGCTTTGAGAGGTTGATGATCTGTTACGACCTTCACTTTTCTTCCGAAAATGTATGGTCGATAGTGGGTTAATCCCCAAGTGATAGCTAGTGATTCCAGCTCGATTGGTGGATATCTCTGTTCAACTTTAGTAGTTGGTCTGCTGGCGTATGCCACTACTTTTAATTGATTTTCTTGTTTTTGGAATAGTATGGCCGCAATTCCAATCTTGGACGCATCTGTATGCATCTCGAAATCTCCGTTCATGTCTGGAGTTGTGAGAATCGGCGGACTGATCAATTTATCTTTGATCATATCCAACGCTTTTTGTTGTTCTGGACCCCATTTGAAGCTATTCTCTTTTTGAGTTAATGCTGTAAGGGGTTTTGCAAGAATTGCATAGTCTTTTATGAATCTTCGGAAGTATCCACTCATTCCTAGAAATGATTTTACTTCACTGACATTCTTTGGAATGGGGAAGTTTCTGATAGCTTCCGTTTTTTCTCCGCTGGGCTGTATTGTTCGGTTTTCAATAACGAATCCCAGAAGTTTGATTCTGTTTCTTCCAATTTGGCTTTTTTCTGCCTTCAGTTTCAATCCCATTTTAATCATGAGTTTGAAAAATTCTTCAAGATCCGCAATATGTTGTTCCTCATTGTCAGAAACTACTGTGAGGTCATCAACATACAGGATTAGTGTTCCTGAAAATTGTCTTGCCACCTCAGACATTGCTCTTTGAAATGTATCAGGACTGCCTTTTAATCCCATAGGCATGTATTTGTAGTGAAATACACCTAAGTGACAACAGAAGGCAGTTCTTTCCTTGTGAGGTTCGTACATCCTTATGTGATGAAATCCTTGACAGATATCAAACACTGAGAAAATTTTCCCTCTAGATGCATCTTCCGTCACATCCGTGGTGTGAGGCATGATGTATGTTCTTGGTCTTGTAATCAAATTCAGTTTTCTGTAGTCAATTACAATCCGAGTATCTCCATTTGGTTTTGGTACCATTAGTATTGGAGATGTGTACGGAGATGTTGACTCTTCAATGAGGTCATTTCTTCTCATTTTTTCAAGTTCTCTCTCCAGTTTCTCTTTTTGTTCCGGACTTAGTCGGTATGGTCTTGTTTGAGGAATTTTATGATTATCATTCAACTCAATATAATGTTGAGTTTTTCCTCGAAATTTGCCGATTTTCCCATCACTCCCGACAAAAGCTTCCGGATATCTTTTTATAAGTTTTTCTACTTGTTTGATGGCGATTTCGGAGAGATTTGATTCTTTTAGGTTTAGCTTTTTCAGAAGAAGTTCTCCTTCCTCTTTTCTTGACATTGGTCTCTCCCAGTTTTCGTCTGGTTGTTGATTGATTGTACTTATCATTGGTTGCTTTGGTACCATATTTTCTCTGAAGAACTCCGCCTGAGCAATTTTCATATTTTTTCTCAGTTTCAGTTCTGAATTTCCTGGATTGTAGATTTTCAAAACGACTTGTCCCAAGGTATTCATGGTTGAGAGTACACTGCTTATTGAGTATAACTCCTCCGTTTCTCTATTAAGATCGGAAACAATGAAATTGTCGTTCTGATTCGTCACATCCGGAATTCTTCCAGAGATTATAGCTTGGCATCTGGGAGGGATGTTCTCATCCTGTTCGCACACCACGAAAAGTTTTGACTCTTCTTCATGTCCTAGTTCGTCTGGATTCAACAAGTTGACGGTAGCTCCTCCGATTAGGACATATCTTTTCCTCATAACGAGAATCGTATGCCATCCTTTTTCGCTCATTAGGGTGATGAAATCAATTCCTAACAAACATGGGGCAGGTGCTTCTCCGTTCTTGACAATTAGCAATTGGTGTGATACTGTTTTTACTCCCACCGTTACAGCTAATTCAATTTTCCCTAAGAACGTCATTTGTGTTCCATTAGCAACTTTTGCAGTACATTTTGACTGTTGAACTCTGTTTCCCAATCCCAACTTCTCAATCACCCGTTCCGCTACTAGTGACACAGATGCTCCTGTATCCAATAGTGCTACCACGGGAACACCATTTAGGTGAATTGGAATATACGGAAGATAATTTTTTCCTTCCATAGTGAGAATTGAATATACTTCCGGGATTGTGATTTCCGAATGTTTTCGGTTGGTTTGGAATGTTTGTAATTCCATTGGATCTTCTTCGTCATCCTCGTAATCAACCTGGATATTATTGATTTCGGGTCTCATTCTTCTCATGGCATTTCGAACCATTGGTGGTGCTTTTCTAGCAACTTTTGCAAATTCGATAAGGGCTTTTCTTGACGCGTGTTTTCCGTAATAGATTTTCAGTGCCGTGTATAATGCCAATAGCAAAATGAAGCACATTCCGATTGGGATTACGACTGTTTTGACGATTTCTATTACTTTTTCACGGATGTAAGCTGCTCCCTTTTCGATGTTCTCTGCAATTTCTCCGGCTATGCTATGGACCTTATCTGCTCCGTTTTCCAAAATTTTCTTGAACTCTTTTGAGTCAAATCCTCCATCTTTCAGACTTTGGATTAATTCGAGTTGATTTTCTCTCAAATTTCTCAGAGCATTTGTCCATGTAGCTAGGTACATTGTTGGGTTTTCAATGTTTGTCAATTTTGCAAATACTGGTGGTCCCGAAAGGGTTAAATTCCATTTTTCCACGGACTTTGTTATGCTAACTGGTACGTTTCGTACATTAGCGATTCCATTCCGACTTCTCCAGTTTCCCTCGTTATCCTTGTAAATTGCCAAAGTGACTTCATCACATGCCACTTCTGAACTTTCCCTGATCAGATCTCTTTGCGTACCTGGTGCAATAAACCAAGTTTGATTCTGAACTGTTACTGGGGTATCAATGTAGCATTTTCCTGCCACTTTGTGGTCATAATGAATCTTTTCCGGTTCAATTTGTCTACATTGGTTTACCATGTAAACTTCACCAGCACGTTTTGCGACGATGCCACTCCTTTTGAGCAGTGTTCTCATTCCAAGTGTTGGATCAATGGTGAGAAGGTTTCTAGTAATTTCAATTTGAGTATTTTGGAGTTCACAAAGTTTCCGATATATTTTATTGAATTCGTGGTGACTTGCTTCAATAATTTTATCAGTTACAAACTGTACTCTGCTGTTTAATTGAGCATTTCCTCTGTTTTCAGTAGCTCTGTTGCTGATTTCTGAAATGGTTTGTACATACTTTTGACCTGCTCTTTCGCGCTCATTTTGAGTTCTTGTTTCTTCGAGTTGTCCTGTTTGACGCCATTCTCTTTTCTCCGAATCCGATAGCAACCTTGTCGGTCCGAATTCTTCAATAAGATCTTGGTCAAACAATTCAGTAGGTTTTTCCAACCTTCTGATAAGGTCTGCTTGTCGTTCCCCTTCACCATTTTGTCTCAGTTCTCGGATATATTGCTTCCTCAGCTCTCCTTCCCGGATTGCTCTCAACATCGCAATTTGTTTATTCGGTAGATCATAATTTTCCCATTGATATTTTACGAAACTGAATGCAATATCATATTTCTTCAGTTCATGAATGATTCTGAAGTCAGTGGGTGGATCTACTGCAAACATGGTGAAGTTATTAGCAGTTACCGTGGGGCCAAAAATTCTTTGAATTACGGTCTCATTTGGTTTGTTTCTTAGAACATGTCTTTTTACTCGTCTTCTCAATGTTTTTGAGATGAGATGTTCCAAGGACTCTGTCTCATTTGCATCTTTGAATGAGATCATAAAGCCATTGTTTGTGGTTACCGCAAATTCAGATGAGCACATTTCGAAATTTGACCTGTTTTGGTTTGGTGAAATCTCTAATGCCATTTCCATTTCTGGAATTGCGATTTTTGTTTTGGTGACATAGGCTTCCGATGTGGTTACTGAAGAGTATTTGCAGAACCTTTGAATTCCGGCAGTTTCCCACATGATTCGAGCCGATGTTGTTATGCAGTCTCCATCTTGGGCTTTGCATCCTGAGGTATCCCCTAATGAAGAAGCAATTGTCTCTCCATCTGGTGTAGCCAATTCTCCACTTTCCAACGTGTAAATGTACTTTTTTGGACATTCATTATCTAATTTTAGATAAGTTGTCTTGTCTGGAGTACTTTGGAAAAGGTTTTCTCTTTTTGGTTCGAGTATTATCTCTCCGATTTTGTGGTTTTGGATTGCAAGTTGGCAGTTATTCTTATCCATAGGTTTCGTTTCCACGTTTTCAATAATTGGACTTCCGAATACCATTTTGACTATGCTTTCGTAGCATGTTCTATAGGTGGTTATGGAACATCTATGTGCTCTGACTTTTTGCGAGGTTCCGTATTCTGTCCATATTTCAACATTCGTTTTGACTACAGCTTCAGTGTTATCGATTTCACATAATGTTGTTGTTGGCGGATGGAAATATTCTCCACTTCTTTCATTTGGGCATATTTGCATTGTGGCTGATGTAACTTGTGTTAACACTCCAACAATTGCCATTATCATTAGAAAGTTGATTCCGGCTCCTCTTGGGCTACGGTTTATTTGCCAACCTTCTCTACGAGGAGGTTCACTACGTCCTCTTGGATCAGTTGGTCTTGTTTGCGTTTGAGAACGGAAGTTTCGATTTCCGAAGTTCGGATTTTGATATCCGTTTTGATATCCTTGGTTTCTAGGACTGTTTGGTCCGGGTTGATATCTTTGATTATGAAAAGATACTCTTCTTTCCGTATCTCCTCTTTTGTAGGAGTTCGGGAAATTTCTGTTTTCGTATCTCCCTTGATTCTTCGAGGTAAGGATCTCATTCATAATTGTTAGTTTCTTGACTTTCTTCCGAAGTCCTTCCAATTCATTTTCGGTATCCACTTGATTCATACGGTTAATCAGATTTACGGTGTCTCGGGTTTCTTCTTCGTAAATCTCCGCAAATCTTTCAGCTTTTTGAACTGCATCGTATAGAGATTCGATGTCATCACATTCCATTAATTTTTGTCTTATTTGACAGGTTAGACCGTTAATAAATCGGTTTATCCCGATTTCATCTCTTTGGATGAGGTTCACTCCAGGGTAAGCCACATTGACTTGTGCTTCGACTCTTTTTGCGAAAGCAATCAGACTTTCCGATGGTTTTTTCTCAATCTTAGCCAGATTATTCATGGCTTTCGATTTGCTTCCTTGGGATCTCAGCTTGTTTCCCAGGCTTTGCACTGCTATGGCAAAGTTTGCTTTCTCCTCTGGTTCGAGTGTTTGATATTTCAAACGCGCCTTTCCGTCCAGAAGACGTGGAAAGACCAGAGCAGTTAGTTGACGGCTCAATTGTAAAGCATTTGCTTCAATGGTAAACCGTTGGCACCAGGCACCGTATAGTTCATCCGGGGATTCCCCCGTGAACTTCGGTACTGTGGCCTGCATCGCCTCCGTGGCTTGTTTAATATCTTTAAACGTTATCTCCACAGGTAGTCTTGCGATTGCTTGGGCTGGAGCAGGGTTGGGTTGTTGTTGTATCCCATCTATCTCCTGTTGGTTTTGAAGGTTCTGGTGGTCAACCATTACTTCAGGTTGATCGTTATGAAGAGGGTTGTTCGCGTAAGCTTGCACTCTTCGGATACGTCCTTGTAAAGGCCGTAATTCCATTGGCTTATCAGTTCGGTGGCGTGGTTTAAGTAGTAGATTCTTATCTCCAACTTTTATGATTTGCGTCACCACACACTCTTTTTCATGTTTCAAAATCATCTAGTCACAAAATTTTAATGGCTTTTTCCCTTTGTCACCAATCCTTATCAACAAAATGGTTGTTGCGCGTGATCAGCCCATTCTCTTGCAGAGCCCGCTGTCACATTATTTGCGCACAATCTTTCCGATTGCGTTAAAACATTTTATTGTTTTATGTTTTGTGTTTGCTGCCACAAACTTTTCTTATGGTCTTATCTCCGTTTTTCTTTTACGGATGCAACACAATTACTCTTGTGCTGAAATTTGCTGTTTGATCTGAAATAATTACAAACAAAGTATTAACAAAGAGTTTATTCCTTTTAACTATAACATTTTAAATCACAATGTTATTCAACATGAAACACTGAATTGTGCGCCCCCTCGCAAAACTTGCAAGATGGTGCATTCCGACAGTTTCCTTTATGTTTCTTAAGACAGTTTAAGCACTTTTGAGCCTTGACAGCTCTCTCCATCCTTTGCGAGGGAGACAATTGAGGGCACTCCACATCACTGTGCGGTTGCTGACAAATCTGGCATTGCAGGAGGGATTTCTTCTTCTCAACTTGCTGCTCCTGACCTGGTCTTTTCGTGGCCTTTCTTGTTTCGGCGATTGTTGACTTGATCGTCTCCAGTTGCAACACAATTTTCCTCATCCCGACTTCTTGCACTTCCAGCAAATTGGTGGTGTTTAGGTTGTTTGCAACAATGCGGTCCTCCAACGATTTGATTTTTTCTAAAATCTCTTCTTTATGCAGTTCCGCTTCCGCTTTCGAGGGGGGGTTTAAGTACGTCCCGGTTTGGCTTTCCTCCAGCCCCGAGTCATCGAGATTATATTCCATTGGGATGTCGGACATTGAAGTAGCAACGGTTCCGCTTACGAATGTGTAGGAATGAGTTTCCCCTTGTTTTGGCAGGTTTATATACTCATTTATTGCTCCTACTATTCTGCGTCTTAATTCGCTATGCTCTCTTATTCCGTCCTCAGGTTGTATAACCTTGTTTTCCTGATAACACTTTTCCCTTGTTCTCCTTAAATATCCGTACCGGTTTTACAGGTGTTTCCAACTTCGGCTTTCATCATGTACTTAGATGAATAATGAGTTAGCTTCCTTTCCTGTCAGCACTGTTTTTTTTTCTTTTCCCGGGATTGTGTTCCATGTTCGTTCTTGTGGTGTCTTTATCATTTTTATTGACATCTTCTCACCAACCCATGTTTATGATTAGTACGTTTTTACGGCTAGTAGTTTTATGGCTAGTACGTTTACGATCTTGGTGTCGTTTTGGGGCTGTACGAAACATACAGATTTTGCTTTACTGTCCTCCATAATTTGCTGTTTGTAAATTTCCGGAGTTATTTAATTGTTTGTCTATTCCTCTTTGGGTGTTTTTAGGCAAGACATTTTGATTGGTCGGCTGACTTAAAATCTTACTGTCAGAAATTGTCTAGGTACTTTTTGGATTTTCCGTCCTTGATCTTCAGTGGACTCGGAAAACTTTTCTTCTTGCCTCCGGGTGTGTTCCCCTTTTGTTTCTCATTTTCTCTCTCTCGTGGTTGCTCTTCTTTTACATGAATTCTCTTCTGATAACTCCAAGGGTTATCTAATTCATTATCATACATTCTGTATGATGACCTAGAACAAATAGTTCTCCCGGTTTCTATCACTAAACCGGACGTTCTCTTTAACAAAATAGCTGACTTTTCATCACTTTCCTTAAAAGTTGGATAGCTGATCAATTCCATCGTCCCTTTATAAAGGAGCTTTTCATACTTCAGATGTTATGTGGAAAAGGCTTATGATGTTGTGTGGTTCTCCTTATAAGTTACAATTCCTTGGAAGGCTCTCCCGTAAACGGGTAATGTGTTCATGTTCACATTAGTCCTTTGTTTCCTATTCACTCTTTTTCGAGGTATTCATTTTTTTCTGACTTAAAATTATATTTTAGAGAACGATTTAACCACACAATTCAGCACATGACGTCTTTTAAACAATCATAATGAGCAGTTCGGTGCGCACCTTTATCTTCACGAGAGTTTTAAATTTCCTTCGTAATAGTCTAGTAATTCCTCTTCTTTTCGCTTTCTTGCGTCCGTAGCCCCTAGTTCCCATTTCCCAGTGTTCTGAGAAATGTGAAAATAGAACTTTTTCATGTTGTGTTTTGACCCACAGCATGAGATATTTGAAATCGTGACTTCAAACTTTTGTTCTACTCTTGGACGTTCGCATTATGTTCCCTTGTTCTCATTTACCAGTATGGTAAATGCGAGAGTGGAACCTCCATCTTGTGATCGGAGTTTCTATCCAATCAAGAGTGGTTCTGAGTCTCCCTTCTTCCCGTGGGAAGAAGAGGAGAAGTTCAATCAGATTTCCCTCTTTAAGTATTGTGTAGCGGTAATTAGCGTTTGAAGAAGACAGAATACCATTAGCATTCAGATTACTAATTTATTAAGAAAAAGAAAGATAACGTAAGAAAAAGAAATAAGTGATAGTTGATAAAAAAGAGATAGAATAAAATGGTCGGCGACCCCTCAAGGGAGTCGGCCATAACTTATATATATGTGGTTATCAGTACAATTTAGATTTCATCAAGTTACATCAGATTGTGGTTATCAGTACAATTTAAATTTCATCAGGTTACATAAGATTCTGAATGCTCTACAAAACAATTTTTTATTCGGTCCATACCCCCCCCTGAGAACGAGCAGCGGTACAGTTTGGGCTTTTCTGTGATCGTGGATCATTCTAGAAATTTCACCTCATTCTAGTTCGTTTGAAGCTGTAGCAAAGCTTCAAACCACCTACTTTCCTATCAGATCAGAAACGGCAGCCAGGCTGGTTCAAGAATAACTTCCCATTGTCGAAATGTTGTAGTAGTGCGATGGGTGAAAAGCGCTGGCACCGCAAGAGGGCGGGCCAAGCTTTGCTTGCACAGAAAAATTTCAACTTATAACAGCTAACTGATAAGGATTGCCAAATATTTTTCCAGAATGAAAACTATAAAGAGCAAATGCAATCATGAATGCTGTTTGGTACATCTGCCGGAGACTGACGGAACACTTACAAATGCATTGTATGAGCATGTCAAATCATTATACCGGTATACAGAACCATGTGGACTGGAAGTGCATGTCAAGACATTCACCAAAGTAGTTCCAATATACGAAAATGTGAATAGGATATATGTGAGAGGAGAGACATTCCTAGATAGGAAAGATATGGACACTCTATTGGCTAAGTATCCTAATGTGACTAATTTAATGATTGAACCAACAACCAATTGGGAGTTGATGGATACGTCGAAATCGAGTCTTAAAATCGAAAATGTTCATATGTCGTATACCGGTCGATTTGGAGCAAGTTTTCTATCGAAATTCACTGGTCGAAACATCAGTTTCTCCGAGGCGGTATTCACGGAGGCGGAGCTTAACCAATTCATAGGAAGATGGATGAGAAGTGAAGCATATCATAATTTGGAAACAGCCAATCTCGGATTGACTCCTCCTGATAATGGCCTCAATACAGATCTAGTATTCGATCAGTTGGAAACAGAAGCATTTGATCCCACGAAACGGCCACAATGGTATCAATTCAGTAACAAGTAAGTAAGAATGTATTCCAAACTAGCGTCCCCGCCTCCCGGCTGACTCCGCAGTACTTGGCTGCGCCTCGTGCTCAGTGCCTAGCATGTTTTAAATTTAAAAAAATTATTTTGCTCGGCTTGAAACCAAATGAAAGAATGTCCAGCTTTTCAGTTGAAAGCAAAGACACCGACCGACGTTATTTTTCCGGTGTTCAATCAGAAAATTCGGAACTTTTACTATCTTTTTTTCACAATCTTTGAGAAAGCTCATACAAAACCGAAAAAGTTTAAAATATCAGTGAGGATCCCAACCATAACTCCATCGATTCACAGCTGTACAAATAACATATACAGTGACAAAACGGTCAGTGTATTCGAATAAAAAGTCAGTGTAGATTCAGGTTTCTCTATAATATCGTCCGGTTTGAATATTTTCTGAACGGATATTTTGAATCTCGAAAAGTTTGGGTCTGGGTCAAAAGGACCGGAAACGGAAGAAATCACCAATTACCGAAAACCATACAATCCGGTTTTCTGAAAGTTTTCTTATTTGAAAGTATCTTGAATTTTACATGGTTCGATAAAGATTTTTTCTACACATTTCTTTTTCTTCGGATCCGAAAATTCTCTCAATGCTCCCTGTTTTAAATTTGAACTTTTAGCCACTCTCTCATGCCACGTTACATAACTGTACCAAACTTCCGGGATTTCGGTTCAATACAACTAAAGATATAGAGAAGACAATGAATAATTCGGGGAATAACTCTCCCCTAGCAGGTTTATAAACACTCCCCTATCAGGTTTGGGAAATTCCGGTTTTTGCAAAATAGGCGATTTTTGACAATGTTTTGGAACATCGGTAAAAGCCTAATCGTACAAGAATTTTGGAGAATTTTGACTATTTTGGGATGACAACATTTTTGGTCGGCCCGGCCCGGGATTTCCTAACCCTGTACCCTAGTGATCCAAACCCACCCCCTGACGGTCGCCACTGGAAACCCAATATTTTTTATCTCCACGAAAGTTATTACGAAAAATTAGTGCGGACAAAATTATAGACATTTTTTTTGGTCATGCTCCGCCTAGGATAAACTGGTTAATTCGTCAGCTGTATTTAAACTTTTAAATGTCATGTTTTTCAGACTGTTTAATATGGTATTTTTGCCTATCGACTTCAGCGGTGACAACTGTTTTGATGTGATCAGAGAAAGTGATGGAAAGAGAGCATCGATTCTGTTCGATGTCAATGTTTCGATTATTGTATTCACATTTCTGGTTTGGAATTGATCACCCTTTGTATTTCCTTTCTTTAAAGGATGGCTGAAGTCAGATTTCGTTTATTTCAGATTTCAATACTTCAGGCAATTCTAAGAAACTTTCATCGTTGGTGCACATGCTAAATATCGTTCTAAACGCCACAGTTCCCGTTCACCTGACGCTAAATAAACTTTGCTGGAAGAGTTTTTCCACGCGGTCGTGTAGTCCTCGCGGACTAGATTTCGCTCAATTCCTTGTTTTCTCACTTTTTCTATCAAATTTTCGTGTTTTTTTTCATTAATTTCGAGAGAGAATAGAAAAACTACAAAACTTTTTTGAAGAAATGAGGAAACGAAGAATTGAACAGAAATCTTGGGACTACACGGACGCAAAGATAAACTCTTCTACCTAGGCTCCCCTTTAAGTTTCTTACTATTAGAATCTTTCTGAAGTAGCGGAATCTGAAACAATCCAAATATGAGACTTCAGTCCTCCTTTAACTCAACTGTTACTGTCCATCATTTGCTATTCAATCTGTGGACTGGATTCGCTGTGGGAGATAACGGACTGATAATTCTAACTCTCAATGCCTGTGTCTCCTTGCACACTTTAATCTCTCATAACTGTTATTGTCTCACTATTTGGCTCTGCATCCTTTGCCCTACCCCGGGCGCCAATTACTCCCACTCCCGCACCAAAATATAAAAATATTAGGCCGATCTCAGTACCCCTAACTTGTTTTCCTTTTTCTGTTTTACTTCCCCTTGTTATCCCCTTGTTATCCTCTTCTCCCCCCTCCAGCACCATTTTATCTGTAAGCCTCACTTATAATAATAATAATTTATTACGATCGTGAAAGTATCGTGAAAGTATAGATTGGTGGATAAAATTCAATACAAATACAATAGGTTCAATACATTATACTAGGAAGAATAAACATGAAACAAGAACACATGAGATTATACCAGAGAACGTGTTACCAAGGAACATGAAAAGAAATAGACATAGAAAATTCAGAATAAGAGTTACGTGAACAGACGGATTGCTAAGACTACAGGACTGTGACAGGATAGCCAACATTCTAGAGTTTCATAGTTGGAAGGGTTCTGTTAATAAGAAAATGGCTTCGTAGTTTAGTTTTGGACTTTTCCCAGACGAACCTGGTTTTAGTGCGTGTACTACTCTCCCTTAAAGTGAAAAAGTTTTTGGTTTCGAGATCTACTTTGTTCAATAACATTTTATGTATGAATATTTGATCGATTGCATGCCTCCTGGACTCTAAGGAACTTAACCCATATAGTTGATTACGCTCAGATGCCGTTTTGTAATCTGGATCATCTATTCGTATGTACTTGTTTTTTTGTCTGCTGGGTAGTCTACGCGTAGAAGCGTTTTGCACTGATTCAATGGCTTTTACATCTGCTAATTTTGTGGGACTGCTAACTACGGTGCCGTATTCAAGAATCGGACGCACAAATGTTTTATAAAGCAAAATGTGTAATTTTTCGACTGTGATAGAGTAGGAATATCTGAGAAATAATGAATTTCGCTGAATCTGTGAATTTTCTCCAGTGATCAGAGAAGGTTAGTTTTGGGTTGATAAGAAATCCTAGGTCTCTGACCACCGACTCCCTCCTTATTACATCTCCATCAATATTGTAACTTGTATCGTGTTGTTTTGTTCCCAGTGTTATTGTTACTGTTTTTTTGTTGGTTAAGTGACAGTTTCGCCTTTTCTGCCCACTCCACTATGGATGCTATTGCTTCCTGGAGGAGGTTACTACTAGTATCCGTAACTTCTGCGTAAATTTTTAAATCATCCGCAAATTGCTTGCATTTAATACCCGGGGGTAGGATTTCCGAAATTGAATTTACATATATTCCAAATAGTAAGGGGGATAGTACACTACCCTGCGGTACTCCACATTGCGCGTATCTTTCTACTGAAAACGAGGATCCTACTTTTACCCTGAACCTTCTGTTTTCTAGGAAGTTTCTGATCCATTTGATTAGATTTTCATTCAAGTCAATTTGCTTTAGCTTTTCTATAGTTTTCATTCTGAAATAATGAAGAATATAATAAAGAAAGAGATGTAGAAAAAATGAAAGATTCAAAAAAATCAATGAGCTGAACGAGGAGATGTAGTGAGTCTTGTGTGTCCTCATCTCTGCCACTTCGTCACCCTTCCATTCCGATGACTATCTATCCTGTCATCGTAGGAGACATACGGTGGACCTAATTATAAGGCAGAACGGTTTAATTTGACTTCTTAAAAAAACAAAGCAGAGTGAATTGAGATATTCTAAATTTGATTACTTTGATTTCTTACTGGAGTCTGAAAAATGCGCCAGACGATAGGAAGGGTGGAGAACTCGAAGATAACTTCATCTCGCTAGCGGGTGGAGTTCTTGACGAGCGGACAACTTTCTTCAGAAACGAGAGAAGAGGTGGAGATTCTGATGAAGATGATGACGACGATGAAGATGATGAAATGTACGATGATTATGACGATGAGAAGCTAAAGAGCTCATGAATAGAGAATATAATACTGATCAGGTAAAAAACCTTTTCATATTTTAACTTAAACAAATGTATTTTCCAGATCGGAGAGCTCAATGGTGACGACTACGAAATCGGAGGCGCTCTTGAACCAAACGTTGGTCGCCTTCACAAACTGATTAATGACAAAGGACGTTCTAATGCAGAGTATGATGAAGAAGTACTACTTTTGAAGCTTTCATTTCTAAACAAAGATTTGCAGCTCGCCAAATATTATGTACGGGAACGGATGCGCCTCATTGAGGAAGGAGTCATCAAGGACAAAGAAAAGTACGAGATTGTGGAAGTGGACGAGGGAAATTTTAAATGGAAGTTCAAACCGAAAATTCAAAAAAGCTTTGCAGAATGATATTTATTAAACATCCGTGTTTGAAACAATGTTATAAAAATGTTCATTACAATACAAATTTCAGAATGTTGTCTTCTTAAACATGCAATTAAAGATTTGTTGTTTTCAATAGAGTCTCTTGACGGGGCGTTTCTCCAAAAACTCTTTTTCAGTCATATTCGACGCTGCAAAAGTGATATTTCTATCCGTAATCGTTATGGACGCCACGTGTTGATCAGTCTCTCGAACAATGTAATTTGGACTGCTGAATTTGTGAATCCCCCAAGTATCTTTCCGATAGCGATCTCTGGAAAATATTGAAGTTATGAGACTTAAACTCAACTATGGACTTACTTCTGAGCAAATTGGTAAACTGGCAGTTGATCAGATGAGTCTAATAGATTGATTGAAATACTATTCATTATTTGATTTGGATTAAGAGGATGTTCAAATGCCACAAAAATATTGAAGTATTCCAAATTCTGATATGCTTCATTCGATCTCCACTTGTTCAGAAACTGGATGACAGCAGTATCGCTTATGATTCCTCTGTTAATAAACAACTGTCTACCTTCGAAATTGGATAAAATATCTTCTGCCAACCGATCCGTTTCACCAATATCTAACACTGTCGTCCTAGCAAATTTCCATTTTCTTTCAACCAAAGAGCTCTCCAATTGTAACCCTGTGATGCTTTCTAATTTAGGTAGTTTGATATAATCCTGATTAGGAGAGATCGTAAGGAAGTCGTGGAACTCAATTACTCTTATGTGATAGGATATATCTGTACTACTGATATTCTTCATTTTTGAATATGGTCGCCACAGGTAGTCAACATTTAACTGATATTTGATCGATGAACCAAAGAAGTCGAGGAAGTAATTGTGGATAGATGGAAGTAGTATTAGCTGATGTTCCATATTGAATAGTACCATAAGTGGATGATTTCTGGTTGGCATACTGAAAGGAATGAAATTAACTCATTTGGGAAGTTGTTCCTTAAACAGTTAAGCGTACAGTAGTGACACAATGATTCTTACTCACCTTACTTGTAAAGCCATTCCGAATAGATTCATTGGGATAAGAGGACGACCTCTCAGTTCATACCTCGTTTTGACACTCATAAATGGATCGTCTCCACTACTAGATGAGGAAATATTGAACGGACTCGACTTATAAGTGATTGTGAGTATCTTGTCGAATCGGCTTCTCATCATTGATTTCATATTTCGATTGAATTTCTGAGAACAAGAAGCCATCATCAACAGATCCACCAATTCCATACTCGACAAGATTTCTCTCTGAATCAGCCATGAAAATTTTGAAAAATTCATGAAATTTCTGGAAGGGGATGCTTCTTGGATTAGAGTTTTCTGGAAATTCTTCTGAATTCTTTCTCTCATAACCTCTTCTTCTGTCATTTTCCATGCTGCAAATTTTATTCTTCGTGTTGTGATTTCCAGTGTTGCCACGTGTTGATCAGCATCTCGAACTATGAAATGTGGATTACTGAATTCTTCTATTTTCCAGTCGCATTTAACTTATGAATTCTCCAAGTACGTGCCCAATCTCTGAAAATTATTGAAGTTATGAGACATAAACCCAATTATGGACTCACTTCTTTGCAAATTGGTAAACTGGCAGTTGATCAGATGAGTCTAATCAATTGATTGGAATACTATTCATTATTAGATTTGAATTGAGAGGATGTCTAAATGAAAAAGACAAGACAGTAATACTGAAATACTCCAAATTCCTGGTTTCTGGTTCCTGAAACCAAAATCAAACATCTTAAATCTAGAATCCAGAATTATAAATCCAGATTCCTGAATCTTGACTCCTGACTTCGGAATCAAGCATCCAGAGTCTGGAAGACAGAACTCCAAAGCCGAAGCCAGAATTCAAAAATCCTAAATGTTGAATCCTAAAGTCTTAACGTTAAATTCAGATCCTTGAAACCAGAACCCGGAATCCGGAGCTACGATGCACAATCTTAAATTCTGATTCTTTGACCGTGACCAATTCTGTATCAAACTCTCCCGCTGGCGTAGCGAATTTACTTTGGCAGATTTGAACTTTTCTCCGGAGCAACCATCAATGGGATCTCATCGCTAACTTCTCATTTAAAAACAAAAGACACCACATAAATTTCACTTCATTACAAAACTAAAGAATCATGATTTTTGGTTTTTGGTCTTTGGTCGAGTTCATTTCTATTCCTTTGGAGCGCCATCTCGCTTCGGCTGCTCTCCTCCACCCATCTCCGTCGCAGTCTTCACACCAGATTCTGGAGCATCACTCTTATCTTCAGCAGCCGTCTTCACTCCAGACTCCGGTACATCATTCTTCGCCTCGTTGGCAGTTTTGACTCCAGATTCTGGCACGTCGTTCTTATCCTCTGCAGCCGTCTTCACACCAGTCTCTGGATCGTCATTTTTCGCCTCGGCAGCAGTTTTGACATCTGGTTCAGGAGCGTCTTGAGTGGCTGGGGAACGGATGGAGAGGGCAGTGTTGACGTTGGATTCTGGAGCATCGCTACGGATTTCGTTGGCTGTTTGGACTCCGGTTTCAGGTTGAGCTGGGGATGGAGCAGCTGATGAAGAGGTGCTCTTTCCCTTGCTCTTCTTCTTCTTTTTCTTGTTTTTGGTGGAGGTATTGGCGGATTCTGGAAACTTGATATTCAGAATCGCCGTTCTTAATGTTTTGGCATTGAATATTCTCATGGTACAGTATTCAGATTTCCTATTTTCGCATGACCGAACTTTATCGTGGCCAAACTTTTACATTGCTTTAACTAACTGTTGCACGATCTAATATTTCCATTTCTGAACTCTCGCATGGCCTAACTTTCGCATGGTCTAACTTTCGCATGGCCTAACTATCGCATGACCAATCTTTCGCCTGGTCTAACTTTCACATGGCCTGAGTCTCGCACGGCCTAACTTTCAAATGGTCTAACTTTCACATAATCTGAATATCGCATGGCCGATTTTTCCCGTGGTCTAACTTTCACATGACCTAACTTTCGCATGGCCTAACTTTTGCATGGTCAATTTTTCGCAGGACTAACTCCTGCACGGCATAATATTCACATGTCTGAACTTTCGCATAGGCTAACTTTCTCTATTCAAAAAACTCACTTTTCTTATCCTTCGACTTCTTGTTCTTCTTCTTTTTCGTTTTCTTCGACTTTTTCGATGTGTCACCAGCGGAGGCGACTGGCAAGTGAGCCGATGAAGGACCTCCGGGTCCGGGTGCCTGAGCAGTTTCATTCGTTTTTGGAGCCAACATGACAGACTCGACTGGAGCCGCCTGTGGAGCCACCTGTGGAGCTGGAGCAGGAGCTTCTGGAACCGGAGCCGGTGCCTCTGGAGCCTGAACCATAGCCGGAGCCGGTGGAGCAACATCCGGAGCCAATCGTTCCGATTTTCCGCCAATTTGGCCGGAGAAGTTATCCGGGGGCGCCAACAAAACAGAGTTACCACCGATTGGTGGACGGATTGGAGAACTCAATGGGTCGAGAATCGGTACTGGTTCAGGTGCAGGAGCTGGTGCAGGTGCAGGAGCTGGTGCAGGTTCGGATGGCGGTGGAGCAACTTGGACTGGAGCAGGTTCTGGTACAGGTTCTACAGGAGCCGGAGCAGCAATTTCTTGAACTGGAGCAGGTACTGGAGCTGGAGGGGCCTCCACTGGCTGCTGAACTTCTGGAGCTGACACAATTGGAACTGGAACTGGAGCCGGTTGCTCAGTGACGACCACCGGTTTCCTTGAAGACGTCCTAGGCGCCGATCGAGTGCTTCTCGTGCTCTTCGGAGCAGTTTTCGGCGGCTCATCCGTCCCATTTTTAGAGAAGAAATAGTAGGCGATGGCGGCGATGATAGCCAGAAGGACGTAGACAATCATATTGTCGCGCGATGACTTTTCGTTTGATTCCAATCTGAAAATTCGAGTTGAAATTTGAAATTTACGGAAGAAGTTGAGAAGAGAACTTACCAGTCAACGAAACGTGTCTGAAAGTGAGAAGTGGGGGGGGACAGAGTTTTCGACTTTCGATTATTCGAGACTAGCTGCTTTTTTTTGTGCTCTGGGATTTCTAGTTTATCAGATTGGGCTAGTGGAGTGTCACGTTTTTAGTATGAATAGTTTATTTGAATTCGGTTATTTTTTACAATATGTGATAAGTTTCACGTTCAAAATGAGTTAAACTTCAAAGAGGTATGCCGTATGTAGAAAAACGTTTTGGTCGCAAATGGTGGCCTAGAATCCGAAACCAAGAAACTCGGCCACTGTAAAGTCAGATTTCAAATGTATTCCCTGAAATATGACTGAAAACTAAAAATGACCAAAACGTCGTTGTTTTAAATGAACACTGAAAAACCTTCAGCTTGCACCACCTGTAAAGATCATTCTGGTAACAATCTAGCTTTCTTCCAGTAGCCCTTTTCTCTTACTCCCTCAAATGTTGCTCCTCAATCTGAAAAATTTGAACTCATGATATTCACACCTCGAAATCAGAAAAAGAGAGAAAGAATATAAAAAAGGAATAATCAAGTTCATATACAGTAATTGAGTAAAGTCATGGTTACAAGAATACCGGCAAAAATAGGAAATGATTGAATAAATTGCACAAAATAAGTCGAGAAATGTATCATGGAATTATAACAGCGAGTATATGATTCAATCCCGACGAAAAACTTCCCATTGAGACAAATTTCTTATTTTTCTCGGCTAAGTTTCCATTGATAATTGTCTGAAGCTCGGCGAGTCCCGGTGAATTCCATGAGGAGATTGTCTTATTGAAGATCCGAACGAATTCACCGTACGGCTTCTCACTCTCGGCGGACCAAACATTGTGTAATCGTTTAGTAGAAAGAAGGAAGCAAGACTGAAGAGCTATGTCCAGATGACCGACGAGGATACTCTGAAATTGTTGGTATGTGAGAATAGAATAAGCTAAAGTAGTCACTAACAAGATCCTTGTTTTTGGCATCCCTCAACGACTTATCAATCTTTTTGATATCTGCTGAAAGATTCAGAGAATTCAGCTCCTCCACCATCATTTTCAGGCCTTCAAGAATGTGGAGAAGTGGGATCGTCCCTTCGGATTTAACGACTGCGGGTTCCGCCACGTCATTGCGCGTTCTATCAGCGTCGTCCTGAGCATCTGGAGGTGTTTCGGATGGTTCTTCGTTCTTCGGTTCTAACTTTAATTTCTTGCTCGGTGTTCCAAATGGCTTCTGGTCTTCGCTGACTACTGGGTTACTGAAGTGTTGTGGATTGCAGATTGGTTCAACTTATATTAGCACGGCACGCTTCTTACAACCGCGCTCTACCGAAACCGAAGAAAATTGTGTGCAAAACTGAGAGAATCAGAGAAAAAGAGACATTTCCAAGGGCATTTCGGTGGAGCGCAGTTGTGAGAACTGTGCCGAACTAATAGTCAAAATCTGTGAGCCTACAGCGGAGGTATATCATGATATCTATATCATAGGGAAAGCAAAAGTCATGTTAGTAATTAATCTGACTCTCAATTTCAGGTATCTCCACTGCAAACTCTGCCGGTACCCTAGGAATAACTCACGTTCTTCTACTTCTTCTCATCGGTTCATCGGCCTTTACTTCTACCTCCTTTTCCTTTTCTTCATTAATTCCTTCCAAGTGGAATTTGTCTCTGTGCGAAGAATATTTTGTGATTCTCATATCATAATCAGTCACCACATCGGCTTTCTTTTCCAGTCTGGAACAGTTTCATTAAGCATCAATGAGTTTCGATACTTCTGCTTACACGGTCACATAATCGGAATCCAGCTTCACACCGAGAACGAACAACATTCGAACTCTCTGCTGCAGTGACCAATCGTCTTTCGCTTTGATTGTTTCGAAAAGTGAAGAGATGAACGCATTCATCGGGAGTTTCGACTGTGTAATTCCCTTGTCCTTATTGTAATTGCTGATTAATCTCTTCACATTCAATGGTTCCGTGGCTTGGAATGCTCTGCGAGCAAGATGATCGAACAAATCCTCGCATTGTTGCGGCGTGTAGGAGAAAGGCTTCTTCGTCGAAGTTGAGGCTCCAATGAAATCATCACCGCGAGTCCCCACTTTCGCAGCAGAATCATGAAAACCTTTCAAGTGGATACTGTTGTCATTGGATCTGTATTCGATGATATGTTGCTGGTCGTCGAGAGCCACAAAGGCATCCTTTTGGAGTCTGAAATGAGAATTTTGTATCAAAAAATTCAATCTGAAAATGCTATTTACTTACTCTGCCAAAAACTCTTTTTCGATTTTCGCACTAATTGCGAACATCATCTTGACTTTTCTCTCCAAATCGAAATAAATAGTATGCGGAATGGCCGAACGAATCTGACGAACATAACCTTGAAGGGTATTTATTGTCTTCGGTACACCGCACTCCTTGATATATTCATCACATAAACTAATAATTGTCAGCGGGGCGGTGACATTCAGCGACTTTTCAGCGATAAATTTCAGAAACAATAAGTCATCTTCAGATTTGAGACCGTTTGCAATATGACAATCCATTCGTTCTTCTTCTGCGAGAATCTCATCGAAATCGCCTTCCAATCGGTAACTCTTGTCTTTTGGCACAAATGCCAAGATTCGAGAGCTCTGATTCAATTTGATTTCTCCATATTTATGAAGATTCCACTCTTTTATCTCTTCTTTATAAATAATGTATCCCAACGTGAACATCATTCGAATTCTCGTAACCCAGTCGATCTCTGAATACGTCGGGATTCGTCTTTGATGACCATAGATTTCGGTTTCAATCAGTTCAGTTTCCGTCGATGATCCGCTCATTCGTTTGAATTTTCGAGCTAATTGTAGAATCGAGAGGGGTTTCACGGTCAGTAGTGATTCTTTTTTGAGGAATTCCAGCAAATCCATGATGGACCTGAAAGAAAAATGAAGAAATTGAGGGGAAACATTTCATGATCAAAACGAAACGGTAGTATTTCAACAATTTATCGAATTCTGAAATGAAAAATGAAAATTCCAGAGTTCTTTCAGGAAAAGATATATTTGACTTTTGTTAGTAACCAGCAAAAACCAAGAAAACTGCAATTTATTTGCAGCCGCAACCACTTTTGTCACTCGCGCCAAGGTTACGGCCGGGCGCCGGTTCTTCGTCCCCAGGTCGCCGAAATCGACACCTTGGCGCGAAAATGGAAATTTCAAATAATATATCGAAGATTCGAGACTTCTGGACTTTCACACACAAATCAATTAACTATAATTTGAACGTTTTAAAAGAAAATAAACGAAGAAATCACAGAATACGAGGCTTTTACGCTCAGAATAGAAAAATTAGACGCAATAATTAACAATATGATAAAACACAATGAAAGAAATCACAATTTATGAGTGGGAATCAGACTCGAATTAGGAAAGTTTTCTAATTTCCGAAACGAGGAAGTTGTAACACCAGGAAAACCAATAATACATACAATCGTGTGGAAGTCTCTGAAATTTTTTAAATCGGTCTGGAACTAGAATCTATCTTCTACCTTTTTGGTATTATTTCCGCTGACGGATGCACACATCAAAACTGATTGAAAATTGTTAAAACGTTGAAAATGAATTGATCCCATTCGAAGTGAGATGAGAAAGGTTGAAAGTTTTATTGAATTTCCTTCTGCAACTATTTCCGATGAACCAGCAATCAAAAGTTCGACAAAGGTTTGTAGTGCATAGTCGGCGTATCCTCGTGGGATCATCTGAAAGAATTACAATTTTCAGTTTCTCAGTGACACGAAAACTTACAAGTTGCTTTCTTGAATTTCTTTGCACCTCAGCATTCAAACGATGTATGAACACGTTCATCTTGGAGCATCTAGTTGCCACTGCAAAACCCATAAGTAAACGAATAACTGGTTCACAAAGTTCCAGATCCGTCGCCTGAATGTTTTGTGGTTCTGGAAGTGTCGGCGGGATACGGACGGGTAAAAGTGGCTGATCATTCTTGGGAACTGGATCTGCGATTGACAAAAGTGTTAAAATAGCGGTGTGTCCCTCGGAATGCAGTGGTTCTGGTCGCAAGTTGAAACGTGTAGAATTCACTGGTGGATCGGGTTCTAGTCGTTCAGGTAGGAGATCAATGAGTTGCTCCATCATTTTCGGAAGTGGAAAATCGGGAATATCCATAGGTTTTTCTCCCAAATTCACAGGAACCGGGCGATAACACTTCAAGATTTTAATGAGAAGACGCCATGCTTCTGGAGTCATTTCATGTGAGTTCGGTAAGATTCTAGCAAGATGTTCCATTAATTCCTCCTTCGGCATGCAATTGAAAAGCTGGTAGAAAAGGAGCTTGTCCACTGGCATAGATCTATTCAATTCATCCATGAACAACTTTCGATTTTCCTGAGTACTGAAATCATAGCGTTGTGCTATAGAAAACAAGTGTCCTTCTAATATTTTCTGGAGATATTTCAATCCGGGATCACATTGAAAGAGGTGCAGTACGTTTTCGACTTTTATTCCGAGTGAGTCGAGAACTTTATGAATATATGGATATTTCTTTCGTGGAATTGGAATTATTTCTGGGGTTGGGGCATCTGATTCTCCTTGATATTTGCTATCAACTCGGCGACGTTTTTCTGATATTCCTTCGTTTTCATTATTGACTCGAACTCTTTTGGAGACACTCTCCCTCGACGATATATCAGAAGAATCTGTGTTGGATTCTCTAAAAATGAGTTATTGAAAACTAAAGTTTCCTGCTGTTACAAACTTTGCCTCGTCCTCACTATCAGAAGTTTCAGCTGGTGTCTCACTCGACATGAAGTCAGAGAAGAACCGAGAAGTACTGGAAACATCTATCATTCGAGCCGCCGTAGATTTATCTCTGAAAATTGTAAATCGTTCAATTTGTTTTCAGTATTGCAACCAACATTGTCTCAGCTTCATCAGAATCTACCAATTCTTTGATTAATTTCTTCATTCCCTTCAAGTGTTTATCCACATACTTTAAGCTGAAAAGGTGGTTTTTATCAAAGTGTTTCAGAGTTTTCTTTCACTCTCACTAAATAATAGTCTTCTGATTTCTCATTCGGAGTTCCTTTTCTTTTTCTCTGTCTATTTCGTCGTCATCTCGGAGATCTATTTCCCCATCTTCCCATTCGTCTGATTCATATACAAACTCTTCTCCTCCGTAATCCTCCATTTCCATCGCGATGCCTATAAATCAGAGTTTATTCGAAAACCATCTGAAAATACATAAATAAGAAACGAAGACTTTCAACTTCTCAATTTTGTGAAAAAATAAGTAAATAAAAACTGAAAAATCAATATAAAACTTCTCACTTTCAGAATAATTATAGCACATTAATACGGTTAGTTACATAAGTATACATAGGTAAAATGTTCAGCAATAATATAACAAGACAATGATGAGTATTATTAAATCATGAAGTTCTAGTCTTGGGATTCTCGAAATTTGATACAGAAATGGCGTAATTGAGAGCTTCTGCGAATGAAGTGTCAACCATTGGATACGAGATTTTCTGAAAAATATTCCATATTTTGATAATTTTGATAATTTCTTCCCACCTTCAACTTGCTGTCTGGTTTCCCGATTTGTAAATAACAAGACTCTTTGAAGTTTTCAAGAGTATTCATATCTGACAGTCCTGATATTAATGAGCCGATTACATGCTTCAAAGTATAACCGTATTTACATTCTTCGCCGGCGTTACACACCACACAATGAAGCACAATCTTGAGCGATGTTTCAGTAGTTCCTTCTCTGGCCATCTGGAAATGTAATTTCTTTTTAAATCCTGAGTTAAATAGACTCACTATAGGTTTAACTTCAGTATACTCGATAAACTCTCCGATCCGCGATAGGATGTTTGCAAATGTCTTCGTGAGTGACAATCCTTCCACCGCAAAGTACAACGCGTCGAAAAATGGTCGGAGATTTTCTGTAGTTTCGATGAACAGTGCAGCGTTCCGCGCTCTCTGGGTACGCCGAAGAAACTCAGGAGTCGTCATGAGTTTGGCTTTTGACATTGTTTCAAACGTTACAGGAATATACTTCAAAATGGGACGTCTCGGATTCTGAAGTCGGCTTCCGGTCTTTTCACTCATCGAATTCAAACGAACTCTCATATAGACAGCGGACGAAATTTGAGCCTCTTTGAATCCGACTGCTTTACGATGTTCATTTAGGCGATTCAAAAACTCAGTCATAGTTTCTCCGTAACGCATGAATTCTTGATAGTTTTCTATATTCATGTAACTGAAGTTGGAACCGTTGACTTCTCTATTCGGTTCGGATGGTCCTCGTTCATTGACTTCATGATCTCCAATTCTTGTTTGGATATTTTGTTGATGCGTATTCAGATACCGATTCGTATGATTCCCAACAACCGATTGGTTAGGAGCATATCTTTTCAGATTCAATATTCTTGGCTTATCGGCAGCTCCATGAGTATGCCCTTGTCTTTGCAACTGTGTGTTTTGATTATTCTTCTTCGCAAAATATGGTACATTAGTTGAAGCAGTTTCATAGTTAGTCCTTAAGTTTGAAGAGTCCACAAGTCTCTCTTGGAGCTGTTGCTGACGGAGATTCAGACCGGCAGTTCCAGAAGTAAATCCTTCCATTTGAGCATTTTGTGAAGTGATTGTTGGTTTTGAATATCTTCCAGATCCTGGGATATCAGAAGAAGTGCTCGGAGTATCATACATTGCATCTTGATTTGAACCCAGGTTTGTATTATTTCCCTCTTTCAGTACAACAACACGGTATTTCTTCGGGTACGATATTTCCGGCTGATCAGATGATTCATTGCCATCTCCTATTTGACCGACACTCTGTCGTTTCAATTGAATATTGTTAGAAGGCGCTTCGTGATATGGGATGCTCGTTGAAGTGCTCGGACGATTGTTCTCGTTCGATCCCTCGTAAAAGTATTGATCGGGAAAATCATTGGGGACGGTGTTCGAGTTTCCACTGAAGAATGTTCTTTCTTTGGAATCTTGTATCACTTCTTACCCTTGCCGATCCACAGTATATTGATATTGATTCTCAAGAAAGTTCTCATTGTTTTGCTCGTTATGATGAATATCATTGTTTCCTTGGGCAGGCAAATGGGCATCAGCGTCATACCCCGCATTTTGCACCTCATTACCTTGTTGAGGATTTCCGTCGGCTTGGTCTCTGTAAAAATATATAAATGATTTATTCTCCATGCTCTATGAATCTTACGCATTGTCACCAGCCACATTCCCATTCGTGGGTGCTGGATCTACAGGATCGTCTAACCCCTCAACCTGCATTCTCGGATTTCCGAACTCGCCGAGTCCCACTCGTTGTTTGTAATGTAGAATTTTATTGTCTTGATCGACAGCCAAATACGCATGAGTTCTAAAACTGAGAAAAACATTTCTTTCTGAAAGCATATAACTGAAATTCCATACTATTCAACTTCAGCGTCCAGTAGAGAAGTTCTGCAAACGAAGAATATTTTCGCATGGAGCCACGGATGAATACGTGGATAGAACCGATGAGTCAAGTGGGCGAATGATTTGACGAATTTGTCGATTACGCCTGTCTCACAACCAATTTCTTCATTCTTGCTGAGTACATCAATGCTTATTGCATAGAATGTTTGAGGCTCAAGGGCATTTTTTGAGAAATCCGCAATTGACCAAGCCATCCTCCAATAGTCATCGGGCCACTCGTTTATCGGTCTATCCAGAAGTCGATCCATTTGAACGGTATTCTGTAAATGAATTGAACACCTTTGTTTTAAATCAGTCAAATATTCCAGCAAAGAGTTAGACTTCTCGAACTGTACAGATTGAATGAATAAACCGTTAAAACCTTTGAACATAATACTTTTAAACATAATAACAATGACACATGAATAAAAACCGGCATAAGTTACATAGGTATACAAATCAGTACGGAGAAATCCTGGCAGCGACGCTCTTATTGGCCGAGTAATGTAATATTAGAAAAGTTATTAAATACATTAATTTTAAGTGAGAAATTCTATAGCGACGTTGTGCATCGATTATTGAACAGAATTAGATGCATTGATACACAATGTCGATTTAGAGATAACGAAATTGAGAGCTTCAGCAATCGAAGATTCAGCTACCGGGAATGAGAATTTCTGAAAAAAACATATCACTTTCAAAATCGCGACTGCGATAACAGTACCTTATCATTATTAGCAAGTTTGCGCAATTCAAAATGACAGGTTCTATCAAAATAGTTGTCTATTAATATTTTCTTTCCTTCCGATCGTAACAATGTAAGAAATTTCCTCAATGTAATTCCATTTTGCACATTGTCGTCTGCATTCAAGACTGCACAGTTACATATTATCGTGAATGCAGTTTCAGTTGTTCCATTGCTTGTCGCCTGAAAAATGGAAACTATATAAGAAATTGTGGGATCAAACGGACTTACAATTTCTTTTATTTCGGAATACTTAATAAACTGATTAATCCGACCGTAGATATCCGAGAGAATTTCCGACTTTGGAATAATTTCGAGAATTTTATTCAATGTTCTGAAAAACGGTTGAAGATCTTCAGAAATGTCCTTGAAATATGAAGAACTCGTCGTTGTTACATTTGTTGAGAGAATTTGAGGCATTATCAACAATCTCTGCCTTGGTTCAAACTTGAGAGGAATCATGTGAAGTCCCTTCGCTTCATGCTGCATTCGAATCTGTTTTTCAGATTCAATTATTTGTTTTTCAATCGAAGATTGTGCAGTAACATGGTCGAAGATCTCTCTCTTGATTTGACCCTTTCTCCCTCCGATTCCTTTCGGATGTTCCACTATACGACTGAGAAATTCAGTCATTGTTTCTCCAGGATTCACAAATGTTCGGAAGTTTTCGAAAGTCATGTTGCCCAAGTTCGGAACAGACGCTTTGGTTGCTCTTTTCGGCTTTGGTACTCCTGGCAGATCTGTTGCTTCTTCTGTATTTCTTTTTCTTTTCCGACCAACATTTTTCGAAGTTGATTCACTATTCGTCGGAGTTGGAGGCACATCAGAAACAGGAAGAGCACTGGAAGTACTGGGAGCATCTAATATATTGCTTATACTCGAAAAATCGAATGCTGGTGGTTTCCTCGGTTTCGATACACCTTGTGGAGCGACTCCTTCTTGACTATTCCCTCGTTTTGTCACCCGGGAATCGGTCAACACCGATCCGTCATTCATCATTCTCGAGGGCGGTTCAGAGCTTGATAAGTTAGTTGAAGTACTCGGTGTGTTGTAGATGGCTCCTGTAGTCGTAGTGTCACCACATTTCTTAATATTCAAATCATTATTCGTTGGTTTTGGAGGTAAGATCGACAGATTGACACTCTCTTTCGATCCCTCTGATGAAACGGGTCCCATCGGCGCTTCAGGCATTTCGTTGGTGGGATTGACGATATTTGCTCTGAAAAATAGACAGTTTTTATCTTTCCAAAAGACTGTCCTACCTGTTCGCACCAGCCAAATGTTGCTCTCCATTCTTTCCATTCAAAATCCCCACACTATCCATTTTTTGAGATTTCGCGTCAATTTTCTCACTGAAAGTAGATAAATTTGATGAAACCTTTTCTGTTTCATATCGCTTACGCATTTCCACCCGCAACAAGCTCAGCCTGTTTTTCATTTCTGGGTGTTTGAACTCCGCCTTCCTTTATTCCCTCGTTTCGCACTTTGGGACCTCCGAATTCGCCTTTTCCGTTTCTCCGCTTGTAATAAATAATGATGTTCTCCTCATCGACAGTCAAGAACGCATCGGCAGAAAAACTGAAAATACAAATTTTTGAAGGAATAAAACTGATAATTAAACTCATACAATTTAAATAGAGAAGGTGAAATAGGAGTTCTGCAAACGAAGAATATTTTAGAATAGAGCCACGGATGGATACGAGGAAAGTATTCGAGAACATTATGGGCGAATGTCTTGACGAATATCTCAATTTCGGGTAATTTTTGTTTGAATGAAGCGGTTTCTCTGATTATTCTCCCACTTATTTCACGAGGAGAAACACGTTCATCGGCATCAAGCGAGAATTTTGCGATGACGCAAGCCATTTTCCAATTATTATTTCTCTGTGTATCCATATGGGAAGTAATCTGAAAAGAGCGAAGAGAGTGAAAACCTATATTTAGCAGAAAAAGCAGAGTTGCAACGGGCCGGGCCGGGCCGGGCCGGGCCGGGCCGAAATCAGAATTTCTCCGGCCCGGCCCGGCCCGGCCCGGCCCGGATTTTCAGTACTAAAAAAATTCAAATTTTTTTTTCGAAATTTTTCCGATTTTTTTGGAAAAATTTTTAAAGGGGAACACAACTACTTCTAAACTTACGATTTTTGATATGAATCGATTCAGAAAGCCATGAAAAAGATAAATATCTTTTGGTTTCATGTCTGAAAATGCGTCTAAAGCGAGTTATGAGACCTCAAAATGTCAAAAATCGATGCTAGTCGTGCATTTTTTCAGTATATTTCAATAGAAATTCTCTTCGTCCTACACGTGAAAGCAATATTTTCAAAAATTCTCAAAAAAAATTCGAAAAATGAACATTTATGAATGCATTTCATGCTCAGATGACGAGAATTTCTATTGAAATGTACTGAAAAAATGACGACGGGGAGTGATTATTGGAATTTTGAGGTCTTATAACTCGCTTAAAACTGATTTTTTTATATTCTTGAGAAAAAATTTGGAAAATTTTCAGACAAAAAAATTATTGAAAAAAAAATTCTAGTGAAAAAAATTCAAAAATTCAAATCCGGGCCGACCGGGCCGGGCCGGGCCGGCACTTTCTCGGCCCGGCGGGCCGGGCCGGGCCGGCCCGGCGGGCCAGCCCGGAATTTTGCAAGTATGAGAAAAAGTATTCAAAAACTAGAAATTGCTGGAAAAATCAGTGACATGTGCGGCGCGCTCCTACTGTATTTTTTAAGGCGCATGATTGTTTTTCTTTAATGGGTCTCGTCGCGCACAGACTACGGTAGACGGTTTTACGGGCGGAAGTGAAAAAAATTTATTGAATTATAATTCAATAAATTTTTTTTTTTTTCTTTTTTTTCGAATTATATATTTTTAAGATTATAAATTCAGACTTTTAACCTAAAACATCGCGTTTTCACAGGGAGCAGAAAAAAAGAAATTTTATATTTATTAAATAAGTGTTTGGAAAATAATCAACAAGAAACAAAATTAAAGGAGGACCGCGCTCCCGAAATTTCGATTATTTTTACACGAATCGACCCAGATTTAGGGATTGCCAATAAAATTCTCCTGAATGTAGTTCAGAGAATTCGATTAAAGGAAGTTATGAGCTGTAAAAGTGCCAAATCTCTCTCATCGTGTTGCACTTTTTACGTTGATATTTTGATAAAAATTATTTAATGAAATTAGCATTTGTTTTTCAGTTTATTTTTACTCTCACGTGCACTACGAAATATTTCTATCAAAATGTCAACGTAAAAAGTGTAAGAGATTTTTGGAATTTTGACAGCTCATAGCTTCCTTCAATCAAATTTTCAGATCTACATTCAAGAGAATTTTATTATCAAGCCCTAAATTGGGGTCGATTTATGTTTTTAAAAAGTCCACATTTCGGGAATAGTGCAGTCATTTAAATTATTATATTTTATTCTGGTAACAATTCAGCTTTTTCAGCCCACATTATTTCGAATAATTTGAGATTCGATGCCACTCCAGTCCTAGTCTTCTCTCCAATCTCTATTATTGTCCGTTTCTCGGAAGACACTTTAGATGTCATGTAGATTGTGGCAGCGGCTGTATTAAACTGATTTCTACTGAAAATGTTGTTTGTGTTTCTTTCAATTCATTTCAAAAACTAACCCGAAAAACAATCTTTTTGCAGTCGCCCTTCGAGCAATTCCTACTGCGATCTCTTTGAATGATTCAGATAATCCTAACAACCCACAAATTTCTATAACACTCTGTGCAGGAACTTCGTTCAACCATTCCTTTAGCATTCTGAGGAATTTTCGGATTTCTTCAACAGGAACGCCGAAAACTGAAGAAACGTCGTTGATCGAAAACGACGCTCGCGTGTAATAACCTGCAAACCAAACACACGTGGCCACTTTCACTTGACGACTCTCTTCCTTGAACACATCATCCTTATGAATGTAATCTAGGAGATTCCAGGCATATTTCTGAAAAAGAAGAGCTCTAATTATTTATATTTGATGTATTGAAAACGAACCACACAGCTATACGGAACTTTTTTTCCTAGTAGGTAACACTTCCCACGCAACAACAAATTCTGTCTGTAAATGACGTGTCTAGCGACGAGGTCAGCAATCTGAAAACTATAAGAACTATTCACTGTTTATATTTTTTGACATACATCTGCGTGTTTTTGAATACAAACAGATCCGTCAGATGTTATTCTTGCATATAATTCGTACTCTCCTTTTTGAAATCTGTATAATTGAGTTGAAGGATTGAAATGAAATGGTATATCAAAATCGGAAATGAATGGATTCTCATGACACTTAAATCTTCCTCTGACGAAGGATTTCGATTCGAAATAGTTCTGAAATTGAGATTATTCGATTGATAACTTCTAAGCAAATACCTCAATAATTGTTTTGATCTCCATTGAAGTTTTTCGTCGTTCATTATGGTAATACAAAAGATGTTTAATATTTTCAACTGGTACATCAAGTTGATCATGACAAATGTATACAGACTGCACCTTCTTCCATTGTTTCAATTCAACAATATCTTTCAAAATATGGAGTTTAGTTCTTTTTCCACTGAAGAATATAATTCTCTCAAGAACTTCTGGTTTAAGAAATGGAAGAAACCCCAAAGAGAAGTCTCCATTTCCACAACTGAACAATTCAAGAAATTTAACAGACAGTTGGTGTCCAATAGATGAAAGAATGTTAGTGATTCTATTGATTAGTTTTTTTCTTTCTCCGTTCTTGAAGTTTTCTGGAATTATTCTTTAATTTTCGTTCCGTCTACTCCATTTCTAACTACAAACCTTCTATATTGAGACGACGAATTCTTGCATTTTTGTAACAGAATATTTTCCTCAATTCCATCAATGCAGTTTTCATAAAATCCCCTCTTATAATGGACTTGCATCCATCAATATTCCTTTCGCAATTCTCATCGTCTCGTTTAGAAAAAATATAATGAGTAAGAGGGTCATAAAAGTTAGTGGATATTTCAATCTCCATACATCCAATTCGCGATTTTAATATAATGAGATCAAGTGGGAAGATAATTGAATCGATGAGACAGAATGTACGTTTTGAGCATCTTCCTAATTGGTATCTGGAACAATTCTAGTAACTTTTGGTTTTGCTCTGGAACATTTAATGTTACATGTTATTATCGTTAACGCAATTCTGAATAGTTATTTATTAAAATTAACTTACTTGGATTCATAATCCATTAATCGAATAATTTTCCATCTCGGAATATCAGGTAATCCATAGAATAGAGACTTCCTGAGCATTTCGGAATGAATCAATATAATAAACCACCTAGCAGGACGTTCGATTAAACGAGGTGTTTTCCCAGGAGGAAACGACTCAAGGAGATTATGACCATCTGTCTCTACATACGATCTCTCTATACGGTAAAAATTGATTTGGGTGAGAATTGCCGACATTTCCTAAATATTTACTCAAAAATGCGTACGAAGTCTCTATTTTATGGATTACCTCATATTCCGAGATGGAAAATAATTCGGTTGATGGATTATGAATCCAAGTGAGTTGATTTTAAGAGATTGTTTTCCATGAACCAAAAATAACTAGAATTGTTTCAGATATCAATTGGGAAAATGCTCAAAACGTACATACAATATTATCGATTCAATCATCTTTCCTCTTGATAAAATAATATTCAGATCAAGACCTAGAAGTATTGAAATAGAAATAGTTAATAATTTTGGAGGTCTCCCAATTTATTGCATTTTTTCAAAACGAGACAATGAGAATTGTGAGAGGAGTATTGATGGATGCAAGTCGATTGTAAGAGGGGATTTTGTGACAATTGCATTGATGGAATTGAGGAAAATATTCTGTTACAAAAAGTCAAGAACCCGTGTTATCAACATAGAAGGTTTGTTGCTAGGAGTGGTGACTTATCAGCAGTAATTTTGCAACTGTGCTCTATTGAATTCTGTTAGATTGAAAAATGCATGAGAACAACTGTGAGCTGAAAATTGCTACATGAATAGTGAATTCCACTCTAGAAAACTATTTCAGAAACATTCGAAAACAATACAAGAAGTACGCTAATCAGTAAAATCACATCCGTTCTGTCATCTCTTGGACATCAATTGTCAGTTAGGTCACTTCAACTTTTTAGTTCGGGAAATGATGACTTCTCATTGGGTTTTTTGCCGTTTCTCAAGCCAGGTATCGGTTCATTCACATTCGACTTTATCAGATTTTTTCAATTCAGAAATCCTCAAGACAATCTTAATCTTTAGTGGACCTAGAACTGAACTGCATATTTTGAAAGATATTGTTAAATTGGAACAATGGAAGAAAGTGCAGTCTGTATACATTTGTCATGACCAACTTGATGTACCAGTTGAAAGTATTAAACATCTTTCGTATTATCATAATGAACGACAGAAAACTTCAATGGAGATCAAAACAATAATTGAGGTATTTGTTTAGAAGTTATCAATCGAATAATCTCAATTTCAGAACTATTTCGATTCGGAGTTCTTTGTCAGAGCAAGATTGAAGTGCCAAGAGAATCCATTTAATTCTGATTTTGATCTACCATTTCATTTCAATCCTTCAACTCAAATATACAGATTTCAAAAAGGGGAAACTGCATTTTCAGCCAAAACAACTCCTGACGGATTTGTTTTTGTTCGAAAACATAAAAACGTAAGTCCAATAAAGATTGTATACAGATCATTCTCACATGTCGCTCCTGTGAAGATTTACTAACTAGATAAGCTTCTCGTGATTTTTTTTAAACTAGGATTATTCAGATCAATCACCTGCTCACTCCACATTATGTCATATCAAAAAGTGGTTTGTTGCTGCGTCGCAAATGTTACGCAATTTGGAAAAAACTGCCACCTGGTTGTGAGGTTAGTTCTATTACAGTCTTCAAATTCAATTAGTTTTCAATACTCCTTTTTCAGACATACGCCTCGAGATACTTAAGTTGTATCAGGGAGTGTGAGAAGCTTTACAAAGAAAACATAGAACTGAAAGTGGCAGCATGTCTTTTTGTTGCTTGTCATCATTTGAACTCAACAAATTCGATCATTGATATTTCTGAAGTTTTTGGAGTTTCTGTAGAAGAAATAGTGAGATTCGCCATACTAGTTGTAACCTGGTATAATGATTGTGTTGCACGGACTATTACAGAGATTTGTAGACTATTAGGATTATCTGAATCATTCCGAGAAGCTGCATTAGGGATTGCTCGAAAGGCGATTGTAAAGAAGATGTTTCTCACATAGGTTTTTCGAAAACGAGTTCTCCAAATAGAGAGAAATTTGAAGCCCAACAAACCATTTTCAGTAGAATCCCTATGAATATAGCAGCTGCCACAATCTACATGACAACTAAAGTGACTTCCGAGAAACGGACAATCATAGAGATTGGAGAGAAGACTAAGACGGGAGTGGCATCGAATCTCGAATTATTCGAAATAATGTGGGCTGAAAAGGCTGAATTGTTACCAGAATAATTCTCTCTGAAACTTCATTTCCTATCCAAATTATAATAAAACCCTCTACAAATTCCATTCCTTTCTCCTACATTCCCTTCGGCAATCGTCCTTTCTGTGCTTTATTCTTTCGAACATGCGACTTATTCGTCAAATTGTTCGCAACCATCAATTCCTTCTTGATCTGAGCCTCCATCGCTACGAAATCCGGTCTGACAATTCCAGTAATACGTTGAAGTTCCAGAGCGATTTCAGCCATCGACGGTCTCTCATTCTCGTTTTGAGCCCAGGCTCTTGCCTGCGAAATGGGAATTTTCTTTTTAAAACGTTTTTTAATCAAACAAAATAACTCACAATAAGAACTTTAATTTCCAAACTGAGACTATCCGGTAGTTCCATCCGATATCCACCGAGAACTCTCTGTGCTACTTCGGCAACCATCATTCCAGGATACGGCTCTATTCCATTGTTATAGATTTCCCAACTCATGACTGCATATGCCCAAACATCACTTTTCAGAGAGAACAGACGTTGAGTGATGACTTCAACCGAGAGCCAACGGATCGGAGCTTTCTTGTTTGGGTCTGCCTGGAAATATAGGTCTATAAGGGGCGGAGCTTTAGATGGTGGATCTACAGTAATCCATTTCCAGATTTAACCCGAGAAATCGAAACAAAACACCAAAACTTTGATTTTCCAAGCCTTAGCACCAAAACTCAAAAATCAAATTTTTTCGAATTTTTTGAATTTTGTTCGCGAAATAGTCAACATTTTGACTATCATTAATATCATTCAGAATTAAAGGAAATTCTGATAAGCCATCAAAAATTTCAAAAATTTTCAAAAAAAATGTTTGAAAAATGAGTGCCCATTTTTGAATCCGGGCTGAGCCGGGGATTTTTCGAAAAGTCTGGAATTTTCGGATTCTCGGATCTAAACTACAGTAACCCAAATAGAAACTGGACAAAAACAGTGCTCAAGAGACGAAGAGAAACAGGAGAATATCATTAGTGCGCGGTTAGAAAAGTCGTGAAGCAATTGTAGATTCTAAAAAAGACGAAATCTTCCGAGTGAGCAAACGTGCTCCGGCGCACCTGAATTTTGGCCTCTGACTACAGTAACCCAGTCTCCCAAACCCACTCCCACTCCCACCTGATACGTCAATCCATGTCTAGTCAATCCGAAATCCGAAATCTTGACTCTTCCATCTCCATACAGACAATTTCTCGCGGCAATATCCCTATGCATGACAGGTTTACTATGCAAGTACTCGAGTCCCCATGCCGCCTGAAGTATCATTTCATTCTTCTTCTCAATCGCCAAGTCTGGATTCTTCTTCAAATAACTATCCAATGCTCCATTTGTCGCCAGTTCCATAACCATATAAAGTGGCTCAGTCGTGGCTGCGACTCCATAGAAACGGACGACATGCGGGTGTCCGAACTGTCTCATAACTCTCGCTTCTCCCATAAATTCCTTGATTTGATCTTTGGTCAGATTCGAGAGTTTCGCTTGTTTTATTGCAACATTCACCGTTTTTCCTCCTTTTCGAAACTTCAACTTCCCCATACTAACTTCTCCAAATGCTCCTTCTCCCAGTTTCTTCAAAATTTCAATGTTTTCATGATCGAGTTCCCATGGTTGACGTGGCAGAGCTTTGAGTAGAAGGACGTCGTCTTTCACGGAATCTTTTGTTTTCATATGATGATCTACGAGCTCTTGGATTGATGGAAACGCGTTTTTCTCAATGAAAACTTTGTTGTCATTGCATTTTATCACGAAATGTTTGATCTGAAATAATGGATTCGGAATAGATTCAGAATCAGAAGACGGTGGGATTAGATAACTTCCGGGAACTGGTTGCGAAACGTCTCAGTTTCCAAAATTAGACGTTTCTAAACCACGACAATTTTAATCTGGGACAAGAAGAATTAATTGGAAAATTAGTTTCAATTTTTAGTACCAAAATTTCTTAATTTCAAAATGTCTCGGTTTCGAAACGTCTCATAATCTGGTTTGACATCAAACTCATTTTGGAACCGGAGCACCTCGAAACCAAACATATCGAAATCTCACAATCGTTTCAGAAGAAGAGATCCAGAATCAGAGAATGTCTAGATAAGATAAGTTCAAGGAACTCGTATACCTCCTTGGGAAACGTCTCAGTTTCCAAAACTAGACGTTTCGAAACCGGGACAGTTTGAAACTGGGGTACTTTGACACCTATCTGGCATAGAAAATTAATTGGAAAACTAGGTTTTTCTGTCAACTTTTTCCGATTTCGAAACGTCTCAGTCTCAAAACGTCTCGGTTTCGAAACGTCATACAATCTGGTCTGGCTTCAAAGTCATTTGGAACTGGGACGTTTCAAAACCGGGTCACTTTGAAAACGCAACACCTCGAAACCAAACATATCGAAACCTCATTATTGTCTTCTTTCGAGCTGTCTCGGTTTCGAAACATCCTAGTTTCGAAATGTCTCTATTCCAGAACTTCCCGGAGCTCAGCCCAATTCCATTGTATCTACACGGTTTTTACAACTTCGCTCCACCGTAACTTTTCTCATTTAACGAGATTCCGGTAGAGCGAATTCCAATAGAGCGCGATTACTTCACTCACCCAAGTCTCCTCATCAATATTGGGTGGTTGATTGTGAAAAACACTCAAAATATGGGATCTCGGCTCCCCCTTCCTCGGCTCCGAAATCCGAATAAGAAACTCTCCGTTCGTTTTCAACACCATCTTCACGTCTTCTCTCGGCAAGAATCCGTGATAATACGGTGCTTTCTCGATCGATGCCATTTGAGATATGTTCATGATTATTCCAAGTGAAATGATCGCGGAGCACAAAATTTGATATTTTCTTGGATATTGATAAGCAATGAATGAGGAGTTGGGGGAGTTAGGAAAAATGAGATTACATGAGAATGAGGCTGGGTTACGGTGGTTATGGGAAATGGGATATGGAGGGGGAGGTGACCACGTGGGAATGAATTTTTTTGTAGAGATGAGATGAACAAAATGAGAGTTTCGAAACCGAGTAATTTTGCAACTTTGACATTCCTAATTTTCTATCCAATTTTACGGTCATGAGTAATTTTTCAGTGATTTTTTCAAGTTGAGTGCTGAAATGTCGTATTTTTGAAACGTCTGGTTTCGAACGGAAGAGATTTTTTCTAAAACGGAAGTCGGAAGTCGGAAGTGAAAAATCGTCCGGAAGTCGGAAGTCGGAATTAGGAAGTGGTTTATTCCGCAAATATTCAAAACTCCAAGAGAAAAATCATAAAATTCTGGAAAATCAGTGGAAAATTAGTTTTTCGCTGAAGAAAATCCTTTTTTTCTATCCTTTTAGACCATTTTTCCATTTATTTCTGCAAAATTTATTCTTCTTAACTTTCACAGTTATGGAATGACGGAATTCGGAAGTCGGAAGTGAAAAAAAAGCCAGGAAGTCGGAAGTCGGAGTTCCTCACAACTCTGGTTTCGAAACGTCTCGGTTTCGAAACGTCAATTTTTTAAAACAATAAGATCGACAAAGCCAAAATTGTTCCAGATCCCGGATTCCGTATGTTGGGTTCCGACTTCTAGTTTTTAGATTTGAAATTCTAGAATCCCGGATTAATAGAATTCCTCGAAATTAAGGAATTTTGAATTCCGAATAAGAAATCATGCCTCCTTTTGCTAGAATCCCCTTCACTTCTATTGGAATACAGCTGAAAACGGTCAGCTTTGAAAGTGTGCCACGTCCTTATTGATTAAAAGTGAAACTTCACTTTTGTAGTTGACACAATTTTGATTTTGACCTGAAAAGTTGCAGTCCATCACAATACATTTCACGTTCTAGCACTAAAAACAAAGGTAGCAAAAAATTTATTTGCCGAATGATAACTTTTTAGGATGGCCTCGTACAAAAAAGTTATCAATTACAAAAATGAAGCTCTACTTTTGATCTCTAAACTCCATAAAAATTTGTGAGATGATCAATGAGGCCATGACACACTTCCAAAGTTGACCATTTTTAACTGAAATCTGCGAGTGCGACATTCTGTATGGTTGAGTACTGTACATACCATCAAACAACCATTTGATTCACAAGAATAACAAATGAGTATCACTTTTATTGATTAAAAAAGAAAAACAGAACAAGTTATACTGAAAATGGGAGATAGAAACAAAAGAGTTGAGATAATGAATGAGAATTTTGGAAGGTGGATATTAGATATCAAAAAGAAAAAATAGGAAAATTAACAACAAAAGTTAAAATAAGTTATTCTGAGATACTGTAGACAAATGTGGCATTCTTCATTTCCCCGTTGACTTGATACTCCCCATTCAAATGCAAAAATCCATCTTTCAAGAAGACCGTGAACTGTCTATTTTTGTAGACACATGGGCCGGTTAAACGAATTGGTTTGTCGGTCACGTTTTCACTTTTTGTGTAAAACTGCAAGTCCACCTGATTTTCTTCCATATTTGTGAGAACTGGATGCATTTCGTAGAGGTATTTGGCATCCTCTTGGTTTCCAATTTCATGAGCAAAGGCTTCAACTCCTTGGTATTTGGAAAAGTCGGGGGTCCATTTGGTCATCAGATGTTCTGGTAGATCTTCGAGACACTTGAAGTTTCTCAGATCTTTTTCTGGCATTGCGGAGTATATTTGTTCCTGAAAATTTTCAAATGCATATTATTCTTTCTAGACTTGATAACAACTTACCATTGAATACCAAGTTATAAAGGGACAGAGAAGAGCCATGACGACGACAGCACCTATTATTGCCCAGTCTTCTTGGCCCATGGCGTTGGCATCACGTGCTGGAGTTCGAGCATCTCTCCTGCGTTGGTTGTGCTCCGGAGTCTTGGAAATATGTTGCAATATATCTTCTATTGCAGCTATTGCACGTTCCACATCATATGGAGCTTGTTGCCCAGAACCTGATCTCTGATTCACGGCTTGTGGAGTCACTGGTGGCTCCGCGGTCAGTGATTGTTGAGCTCTCAGCTCTGCATACTCCTGTAAGCTCAGCCGATATGCTTCCTCAATCTTTTTCTTGGCTTCTTGATCTGTGTTTCGTTCGACGGATTCCAAAGCTCGGAGAGATTCCCTATTGGTCAGATACTTCTCGTCTAATAGCTTCAACGCGGCTTCCTCAGAAGCTTGTAGAAGAGTTTTAACGTCCGCATTCTGTGGAGTTTCTTCTTCGTCGTCAGACGATTCTTCGTCATCTTCAAATGAGTCGCTTTCATAAGAGTCGTCTTCTTCACTCTCCGATGTTTCCTCATCTTCTCCAGAAGAGTCCACGCCGTCGTCAGATACCTCATCTTCTCCAGAAGACTCTACCACATTTTCCATCTTTTCTGGCTCTTGTTGCTCCACATCAGACCCATCCGAGTGGTCCGAATCGCTGAGAAAATCGAAGGATGCCTCGTTTTCAGAGCTGGAATCCGACATTCCTGAAAAATAGCTATGAGGTTGAGTCGACAAGAAAATGAGAGGGAAAATCAATAAGACGGGAGGTAGAAGGCCTGAATGAATGAGGAATGAATGAGGACTGACTGTGTGCTATGTGTGCACAGGAATGCCGTAAGGTAAGGCCACAAGGTTCTGGGCAAGAGAATATTACGGTCATCTGCTCAGAATGTTCTCGAAAGAAAAGAAGTTATGCCTTCTGGGAAAGAAAGAGAGTGACAAGATGGGATTAATGGCATCTACATACAAATCAATCTGACAAATCAAAACATGAAAGAGGTTTGGTGCTATTAGCAGAGGGTAGATCCCTGCATGGGAGGATTTGAATGGGAGAATGATGAATGGAGGATCTAGAGGAAACTGAGAAGAGCAAAGGGACGAACAGAAAATTTCAAGGACCTGGAATCAGAAGTCCTATCCATCTGAACATATCTATCATCATTTGTCAGAAATAGAGCAAAATTGTTCGGAACTTCAGTTTCCAATTTGGTAAAATTCGAGTGGGTCATGCCCGCACATTGAAACAAAGATCATCGACACAACGTATCAAAACCTATAACAGAGGCAGCAAAAGTTTGGTACATCCTATCTCTTTAAAGATAAAACGACAGGAAAAGAATATCGATTAGTTCCATACTTGAGAATATTTCAGCTTGGACCACCGAGGGAAAACTAGAAAGTTTCATAGTTTTCATTCTGAAATAATAAAGAATATAATAGAGGAAGAGAGGTGGAAAAAGGGAGAGATTCAAAAAAAATCAATGATCTGAACGAGGAGATGTAGTGAATCGTGTGTGTGTGCTCATCTCGTAGAGGCCCTCTCAAAGTACTGTGCGCAGTGTATTGAGAGGACCTTCCATTCCAACGACAATCTAATCTGTCAGACACATGGTGTTTTGTCTCACTAGAGCGAATATGCTCCATCGATACAGTACGATACACAATCTGATGAAAACTTCTAATTTCTTTAGAAAAATTCCATTTCACGCACCAATTGAAAAAAGTCTATTGAGGAAAGTGGGCGGAGTCTCGTTTGCTGAACATTTGTTGCATTATCTCGGCAGTCGTGTGGCAACTTTTGGGCTGAAGTTGAGGTCGATTCGGCTTTAGATCGGATCTTGCTCACCTTCTGGCCGGAAGTTTAACGATTTCAGACTTTAGGTCGGATCTAGATCACCTTTTGGGCGGAATTTGAAACAATTCCTGTACTTTTACCCGCAAGTTGAAGGAACGGCGACTTTAGATCGGATCTTGGTCACCTTCTGGTCAGAAGTTAAGAGAATGTCGGCTTTAGCTCGGACATTGGTCGGCTTCTGATCACAAGTTTCGAAATGACTGTCGGCTGCCCAGAAGTTGATCGGACCTTGGTCGGCTGCGGTCTTGTCCAGAATCCGACCAACCTCCGAGCTGAAGCCGACCAACTTCCGCGCTAAAGTTGCCGGTGACTGCCGAGTATTTATTGTTATAGAAGTTGAAAAACAATAGAAAGAACACAATACAGACAATGAACCCAATAGAATCAAAGAAACTACGGATCTCGCGTGGGTCCTAAATGGATCCATAATGGATCCATGTGACTAGCGTCCCCCGCCTCCCGGCGGGCTCCGCAGAACTCGGCTGCGCCTCGTGCGCGGTGCTTAGCAAGTTTTATATTCAAAAATTAGCTTGCTCGATTTGAAGGAAAATGAAAGAACGCCCACTTTTGAATTCAAAACAGACACACCGACTGGCCCTATTTTTCACTTGTTCGAGCAGAACAAATTTTTACAACCAGTCGGTTCACGTCGCCTAACGACGACTAAACCTCTTTCTCAACACCCCCTTCTGGATGCTACAGTGGATCGTAATTGGAATCCTCTATATTTCCCAAATTCAATGATATCAAAAAATCCTTCACGTCTTCACATCTTAAAAAACGGCTCATAACTTTTTATGACGTGGATCAATCCAGAAACGGACAACACGTTTGGAATCCTCTATATTTCCCGAATCCATTAACATCAAAAAATCCTTCACGTCTTCACATTTTAGAAAACGGCCCATAACTTTTTATGACGTGGATCAATCCAGAACCGGACAACACGTTTGGAATCCTCTATATTTCCCGAATCCAATAACATCAAAAAATCCTTCACGTCTTCACATCTTAAAAAACGGCTCATAACTTTTTATGACGTGGATCAATCCAGAAACGGACAACACGTTTGGAATCCTCTATATTTCCCGAATCCAATAACATCAAAAAATCCTTCACGTCTTCACATTTTAGAAAACGGCCCATAACTTTTTATGACGTGGATCAATCCAGAAACGGACAACACGTTTGGAATCCTCTATATTTCCCGAATCCAATAACATCAAAAAATCCTTCACGTCTTCACATTTTAGAAAACGGCCCATAACTTTTTATGACGTGGATCAATCCAGAAACGGACAACACGTTTGGAATCCTCTATATTTCCCGAATCCAATAACATCAAAAAATCCTTCACGTCTTCACATTTTAGAAAACGGCCCATAACTTTTTATGACGTGGATCAATCCAGAAACGGACAACACGTTTGGAATCCTCTATATTTCCCGAATCCAATAACATCAAAAAATCCTTCACGTCTTCACATTTTAGAAAACGGCCCATAACTTTTTATGACGTGGATCAATCCAGAAACGGACCACACGTTTACAATCATCTTTTTTTCACGAATCCAATAACATCAAAAAATCCTTCACGTCTTCACATTTTAGAAAACGGCTCATAACTTTTTATGACGTGGATCAATCCAGAATTGGACAACACGTTTGGAATCCTCTATTTTTCACGAATCCAATAACATCAAAAAATCCTTCAAGTCTTCACTTTTTAGAAAACGGCCCATAACTTTTTATGACGTGGATCAATCCAGAAACGGACAACACGTTTGGAATCCTCTATATTTCCCGAATCCAATAAAATCAAAAAATCCTTCACGTCTTCACATTTTAGAAAACGGCCCATAACTTTTTATGACGTGGATCAATCCAGAAACGGACAACACGTTTGGAATCCTCTATATTTCCCGAATCCAATAACATCAAAAAATCCTTCACGTCTTCACATTTTAGAAAACGGCCCATAACTTTTTATGACGTGGATCAATCCAGAAACGGACCACACGTTTACAATCATCTTTTTTTCACGAATCCAATAACATCAAAAAATCCTTCACGTCTTCACATTTTAGAAAACGGCCCATAACTTTTTATGACGTGGATCAATCCAGAAACGGACAACACGTTTGGAATCCTCTATATTTCCCGAATCCAATAACATCAAAAAATCCTTCACGTCTTCACATTTTAGAAAACGGCTCATAACTTTTTATGACGTGGATCAATCCAGAAACGGACAACACGTTTGGAATCCTCTATATTTCCCGAATCCAATAACATCAAAAAATCCTTCACGTCTTCACATTTTAGAAAACGGCCCATAACTTTTTATGACGTGGATCAATCCAGAAACGGACAACACGTTTGGAATCCTCTATATTTCCCGAATCCAATAACATCAAAAAATCCTTCACGTCTTCACATTTTAGAAAACGGCCCATAACTTTTTATGACGTGGATCAATCCAGAAACGGACAACACGTTTGGAATCCTCTATATTTCCCGAATCCAATAACATCAAAAAATCCTTCACGTCTTCACATTTTAGAAAACGGCCCATAACTTTTTATGACGTGGATCAATCCAGAAACGGACCACACGTTTACAATCATCTTTTTTTCACGAATCCAATAACATCAAAAAATCCTTCACGTCTTCACATTTTAGAAAACGGCTCATAACTTTTTATGACGTGGATCAATCCAGAAACGGACAACACGTTTGGAATCCTCTATATTTCCCGAATCCAATAACATCAAAAAATCCTTCACGTCTTCACATTTTAGAAAACGGCTCATAACTTTTTATGACGTGGATCAATCCAGAAACGGACAACACGTTTGGAATCCTCTATATTTCACGAATCCAATAACATCAAAAAATCCTTCACGTCTTCACATTTTAGAAAACGGCCCATAACTTTTTATGACGTGGATCAATCCAGAAACGGACAACACGTTTGGAATCCTCTATATTTCCCGAATCCAATAACATCAAAAAATCCTTCACGTCTTCACATTTTAGAAAACGGCCCATAACTTTTTATGACGTGGATCAATCCAGAAACGGACCACACGTTTACAATCATCTTTTTTTCACGAATCCAATAACATCAAAAAATCCTTCACGTCTTCACATTTTAGAAAACGGCTCATAACTTTTTATGACGTGGATCAATCCAGAATTGGACAACACGTTTGGAATCCTCTATTTTTCACGAATCCAATAACATCAAAAAATCCTTCAAGTCTTCACTTTTTAGAAAACGGCCCATAACTTTTTATGACGTGGATCAATCCAGAAAGAGACCACACGTTTACAATCATCTATTTTTCCCGAAATACAGTCGTTTGCGTTTGTTAATAGTAAATATATTTCTTTCAACAATCTTTTAGAAAGTTCATACAAAAAAAAACAAAAACAAAAATAAATCGGTTGGATTTGAACCACCGCCCTGCTGTTTATCACCCCCGCCCTCAACCACTGCGCCACGGATGCACGAAAAGATTCTCTCATGGTGAGCGTAGAAAAGAGGGGTGCTTCTCGCAGCTTTACAGTGACACATACAGTGACAAAATGGTCAGTGTATTCGAAAAAAATGTCAGTGGAGATTCAGGTTTCTCCACAGAATTGTCCGGCTTGAATATTTTTTGATCGGACTTTTTGGTTCCATTAGATCTCGAAAAGTTTAGATCGGTGTCAAAAATTCAGAGCGATTCAGTGAATCCTGTTCCCAGGACAGCGAATGGAAAAAATCCACCCCATGACCGAAATCTAAGAAAATCACAAAATTCGGTTTCCTGATAGTTTTACCAGCTGATAGTATATTGAATTTTACATGGTTCGATAGAGATTTTTTTTCTACACATTTCTTTTTTTATCGCTCTTGAAATTTCTCCAAACTGAGCGAGTTACAACCGGTGAAAGAAATGAGCGGGAATTTCGGGGTACTGTAGTTTTTTTCGGATTTTTTGCAAACCGTTGGCCGTAGCGGGCAGGGGGTGTCTTAAATCACAATTCTGATGTGATATAATGATTCCCCGTCTCTTTTTGCACCTATATACCAAAATTCAAGAAAATCTGTCGGATAGAACTCGAGATTTAAGGAGGAAAGTAAAAAAAATCGAAAATTTTCAGAAATTTTAATATTTTCACTTTTCTCTCTGTAAAATTTTTTTGAAAAGAGGTATCAACATAATTCTTTTTTCTCCATTTAGCCCTGTTTTTTCTCTACGTAGTCATATAAAAATCTTATTTTTACACCCAAAACTAAGCCCACAACAAAAATCAAAAGTCTAAAAAATAATAAAAAACCAAAACTTTTCAAGCCAAAATGAAATGACTTTCACTCTACGGATCACAGCTCGGCCGCAAATGATGGAATCACCACCAAATTTTCCAGGAATGACGGGACGACGATTTCCCAATGGCCACAAGAAGAATTTTGTGAAAAGCTCAAAAACGGGCAAAGTTATTAACGATGCAAAAAGGGGGACAATTTGGTCCCTCTGCGGCAAAAAATTTTGACAGATGCGCCTTTAAAATTTGCCACCCTCATACCTAGTGGGGTTAGAAGAAGAGGTGTGCAGACATCATTTTGTTTTCTACAATTCTGATGGATGGAACCTTTTTTATCCATTGCGACGTCTGAAAACCTAAAAATACAGCATTTTCAGTGCAAAAATAAAAGAATTGTTTAAAAACGTGAAAATCGGCTTCACGTTTCTTGCAGTTCTTTTTTGCTGCGTGGGAGACTGTATTTCAAATTTCAAAGAACCGTAAGACCTGTAATAGAACGGCACCTCCACTATGCTCAGAATTCAATACTATCATTCTCCTGGAACTGTTCTCATGCCGCTATAACACTATTTTCGTTCGAATAACAATAATTTATGTATCTCTCTACTTGTACGATTTCCATCTGAAATTCCCTGCTATTATCACTTTGTTATTCCACACTTTTCGCTTGTTTTTCAGACACTTGTTCCTCTCCTTGACTAAACTAAAAAAAGAAAACAACTAGTTGTAGGATTGAAGAAAAAGAAGGAAAAACAAGAGGGTTGTCATGACATTTCTCTCCCTCCACATTTCCTCTTCTTTTCAACCGGAAATCAACGGACCCACACAACTTTCTTTCTTCTTTTCCATTCCCCCATATTTTGTTCACTTTTGGAGCTCCACACAACCCCACGATTTCTTGCTCTTTCTTGCAGTGCGGCTCTCCTCGTTTTTTGACTTTTCTTCTCCCCAATTTGTCGAGTTTTTTCTTCTTCTTCGTGTGACATGTTGCTCTGTCTTTTTGGTTTGCATAAGTTATGTGACATCTCGAGAAATAGTGTGGAAGACGGAGAGATCTTCGGAAATTGGGCGAAACGTCGAATTGTGAATGAGGAGAACCAAAAAGACGAAAAGGGTTCTTGACAAGGTTATTCATGACCAGATTTGTGAGTGTCAAGACTCGCAAATTCTCGTTTTTCTTTTGTTGGGAGACGGGGCTCCATTTCAATGGGAAAAGTTAGATCTTGTTTTTTTTTCACATTTGAATGTTTTACACCGACTTCTGAATCCAGTAGATCAGAGGTAGATCCGTATCATTGTGATAATAATTAGGAGTCGATACTCAGTGAATCTAAAATGGGGCCTGCAGTTTTTAGTTGAAAAGTTGAAAGTCATCTTTGGAAGTGTGCCACGCCCTTATATGGAATGTGTAGATCAAAAGTTGAGCTTCATTTTTGTAATCGACAACTTTTCTGTACGACCACATCCTTAGAAGTTATAATCTCACGATCATTTCATCTTTTCAGTGCTAATAGGCCAGATTTCAGAGCTGTATACTTTGACAGTCTGCAACTTCTTAGGATGAGCTTGTACAAAAAAGTTGTCAATTACGAAAATGAAGCTTTACTTTTGATCTACAAATTCCATGAAAATTGGGCATTGTGAGTTGATTAATAAGGACCTGGCGCGCTTCCAAAGTTGACCATTTTCACCTGAATAGCGGCACTGTTTATGGCCAGTACTGTTTGAAAATGAATATCTAGATTCAAAATTTTTGAATTATGTAAACTTGAATATGGTAACGGAAATTCGAAAGTTTATTTTCAGTTAGCGAATTCAATAATTTTTGGATTTTGAGGAACATAATACAATTGTGATCACGATCCTCTATTTTAGTCAAAATTTACTAACTTTGAGAGCTTGTCACGATAACAATGAATGTCCCAAGAAGCAGATATTTCTATTAACTGGGACACAGTTTTTACAACTGCGCTCCACCGAAATCCCCATGAAAATGTCTCTTTTTCTCTGAGTCTCTCCACTTCGGACACAATTTTCTTCGGTTTCGGTAGAGCGCGGTTGTAAGACGCGTGTCGAGCTAATAAAATCTGTAGATCAAATTCATAGCTTTCTGGAGAGTTACAGCAAACCAATGTCTAACATTACGGTTACAAACTGAGGCAATCCGATTTTCAAGCTCTAACTCTCTAGGAAATTTTGACACAAAAATGTTGTAAACTACAAAAAGGATGATCTACTTTTGATCTACATGCTCTAAAAAGCAGCTCTCTAATTCCAGAACATTTCATGCCAATGCAACCACGCTCCACCTCACTCCAGTCCTCACCACAAAATATCAATGGAGCGGGTTTTCTGATACCATCTCTCTGAGCTCATCCTGAGAAACCACTCGCATCATCAAAACCAAGAAAAAAGCAAAAAGAATGGGGTGGGAAAATGAGAATAGGTCTCAAGGGATTCGCATCTCGGTTTCTCTCAATTTCTCATCTCTCTTCTCCCTCTACCCTCTCTCCCTCATCTCCACTTAAACTCTATTCTCTAATAGCTCCCAGAAGTCAAGTCTCGTCTCTTCTTCTTCTTTTCCTCTTACTTCTTCCTCGAAAACCGAGTCTTCGTCTCCTCTTCTCCCTTCTCTCCTCGTTTTCCACCAATTTTCGCCTCAAGGCAGGATAGAATACGAGCAAAAAGAAGAGCACTTTCTCTGCTTCTCTCTTCATTTTTCTATTTCACTGCACACCTATCCGCCCCTAATTTGAATTGAAAAGACCTCTTTTTGTTTCCCTTTTTTTCCTTTTACCTTCCTTTTTTCTTTTCGAGTGATAGAATTTCAGACGACTCTCCTTGTTTTCTAGTTTTGTTATTTCCCGTTCTTGAGAAAATGAGGGAAATTTGTTCAGTGCAAAGTGTTGTTATCCGGTTTTGAAAATAAGGCTTGGTGGAGTTTTTTTTTTAATTTGCTCCTCATAACTTTGCTCCAATTCCTTTCCAGTTCTGGCCCGAAGTTTGACTTTTTCCAGCAAAGACGAGATTTCCCCAAAAAGTTTGCTGGAAGCTCAAATACTTAACTCTGGTTTGGCTCCTTGCCGAGTTCTTGCCTAGGATTATTTAATGAAGGTGTGCTCAAAAGTCGTCCGAAGGTCAATTCCTGCCCAAATCTAGTTAATTTGACTTGGCTCAACTCTGCCCAGTTCTTGCCCTTGCATGAATCTTGCCTAATTCCCTTACCTCAAGGCCTGATATTTGAGAGAAACTATGTATCAGACGTTGACCTCTTTTTCTCGAATATCAGGCCTCAAGGGCAAAAACTGAAAATAAATTTGGAATTAGCGTTTTTTTCCGCTTTCCTATGATATATGCCATGTCCGATAACTCCAAGATCACTCCGGGGCCTTCCCTAGTTAGATGTCTTCCCCGAATCTTGCCCAAATCCTTCCCAAGTTTTGCCGATCTCAAAATTGCTTAAAATTTTCTCAAGTTTCTCCTAAATCTTGGTAAAAAAGTATTTTCCTGTACAGTTCTTGCCCAGGATTTGTCCAAGACTTTCCTCAATCTTGTCTTCGATGTCTTGCCGGATTCTTGCCCGATTCTTGCCCGATTCTTGCCAAATTCTTGCCAAATTCTTGTCGAATTATTGCCAAATTCTTGCCAAATTCCAAACCCAAGTTTAACTTTGTGTCAGTCTCTTGCATAAAACTTGCTTATATCAACCCATTTTTCAACTTTTTGACCCAAGCTCTCCAGATTCCTCACCTATTTCTATTTCCAGTCTGTCTAGAATCCGAAAATCCAATTTCCCAAATTATTGACTCTTCTTTTCTTTCCTCCCTCAAATCTTTCCTCCAATTAATTCCCTAATTTCCAGTATGAAAAACCTACTACTAACCACATTTCTCCTCATTGGCGGTGTCTCCGCACTCGCCGGTCGAGGATCCAAATCCGCGTTGGCCCTAATCGCCGCCCGATCCTCCGAAGCTCACCCCCTTCATGCCACCGATCCAATCACTATCTGGTGTTCTCCCGACAATCCGCAAGTTCAAATGACAAAGGCCACCCTGACACGTGTCGCTGATAACAAGGTCTTCGAGTTGGAAATGAATCCAACCAAGAAGAATGCCACGTACACTTTCGGTTCTCCATCTGTGAAAGGTGAGGATCTGACATCTGGAATTGGGTGTTTTCTTCCACATGTGTTTCTTTTTTATTCTTCCAATTTATTATAGACGCCGGCGAGTATAAATGTGACTTGGAGACACCACACGGAAAGCTCGTCCACAAGGTCTACATTTATTGTGAGTAAAGAGATGGGGAGTAGTAATAGTAGTGGGAGAGAGGGGTCAGGTGACGGGTGATAATGATGACACAAAATGGATTACAGCGAGACCGATTGTTCACTCACATGAACATTTCACCGAGCACGAAGGGCATGAATTCCATTTGGAAAGCGCTGGATATACCATTGAGGTGAGTGGAATTTGGGAATGATGAAAAGGAGAAAGACGGAGAAATCAAAAAGTAAAAGTCTAGACCTCCATTTTTGTAGTTGACCACATTTTGAAAATGTTCAAATTTTTTAAGATATCGGGCTTCAAAGTCAAATAGTGGAAATCGAAGGTAGAGTCGATGCTCTCCGAAATTCGCCCGCAAAAATCCAAAAACTGTATTAGCGAATCTTTAAAAATTTTCACTGATTGTGAAGATCAGTTTTAGAAATTCATTTTTGTAGTAAATCACTTTTTGGCAACTGTTCTAGATTTTGAGATAGGAGCAAGTAAAGACAGTGATGCTAAAACTGGCATTAGATGGGAGGCAAAGGGCTTAAAACGCAAGTATCTCTAAAACTAAAAGGCCAATTTTTCCCAATTTATATCTATTGTAAATTTAAAAACTAGAGCTCTTTTTTTGTAGTTCACAACTTTTCAGTAGCTTTCCTAGTTTTGAAATATGAAAATTGGAAGACAGAACAGCTCCATTCGATTAGAAGCATCTGTATCTAGGGAACGAAATTAGCAAATCTTTTCGAATTTATGTTGGTTCCGTTGATAAAAACTAGAACTTCATTTTTGTAGTTGACAACTTTTCGATAACTATTCTAGTTTTGGAGATATGCTCTATTAAAGTCAGAGTGGAAATCGAATGTTGATCCCTGCCTCTGCGAGATTCTTTGAAATTCGCTCATATCTAAAAACACTACGAGCCAATCTTTTGAAATTTACATTTTCTGTAAAAAGCATTTTTAGACCTTCATTTTTGTAGTTGACAACTTTTTGACAACAGTTCTAGGTTTCGAGATATGAGCACGTGAAGACACTGATGCTAAAATTGACATCAGACGGGTGGTAGGACTTAAAAGACAAGTATCTCTGAAACTAACTGGTCGATTTTTAAACAATTTATATTATTGTAAACTATAAAACTATGGCACCATTTTTGTAGTTGGCAATTTTTCGATAGCTTTTCTAGTTTTTGAGATATGAAGCTTGGAAAATATGTGGCTGAAACGAACAGTTCGATTAGAAACATTTATATCTTGGGAACGAGATTGGAAAAATTTTTTGAATTTATGTTGGTTCCGTTGATAAAAACTAGAACTTTATTTTTGTAGTTAAGAACTTTTCTATAGTTATTCTAGTTTTGGAGATATGCTCTTTTAAAGTCAACGAGTTGAAACTGAAGATAGTGAGAGTACTCTGTTGAAAACGTCTGTGTCGCGCTGAAACCAAAAGAGCTATCAAAAAGTTGTTAACTACAAAAATGGAGATCAATGCTGATACTGTTCAGTAAATTAGAAACTAATCGATTGTTATTGAAGTTGTGACTCAATCTCGCTTCTGTCAGTCTTGGAATGCTGTTGGTTACCTGATATTTTTTCTGAAATTTTTCAGAGTGCTTTTATCATAATCAAGAGAAAGCATGGCTTTACAAAACAAAAAGAAGACATAGTTTTCTCGATTTCTGAAATCTGCAAAAATCGGGAAAAAAAGATAATTCATTCCTGAATAAAGCCTGCATTTGTGCACCTTTCTTCGACAAATGTATCTCAAAAAAACTTTTTTCTCATTAATTTGGCTCAATTTTCGATAATTTTCACCAACACACCTCATTATTCCCATTACAGAAAGGAGAATCGGTCACCCTAACCTGTCCAGTCACCGGTTATCCGAAGCCAGTTGTCAAATGGACCAAAAACGGATCGCCACTTGGTAATTGACTTAATTTTTTCTTATTTAATTTTGAAATTTTGATTTCAATTTTCAAAAAATATCTTCCAGCTCTGAGCAAATCAGTTTCAATGGAAGGCACCTCGATAATCATCTCGAATGCCAACTACACCGAAGCTGGAACATATTCTTGCGAAGCTCTCAACGAGTACACTGTCAACGGAAAAACGAGCAAAATGTTGTTGGTTATCGATAAAATGGTTGATGTTAGAAGTGAGTTTAAACAGTTCAAACTGATCTTTTTTCGGAAAATTTCCAATAAAAAATGAATAAAATTCCAGGCGAATTCCAATGGGTGTATCCACTTGCTGTAATTCTGATCACTCTTTTCTTGCTGGCCGTCATCATTATTTTCTGCGAATGGCGTAATAAGAGAACCGCTTCGAAAATCTGAAAATCTTCTGAAAATGCATCAATGAACCACCACTTTTAGGCCTAAAACACACTTTTTTGCTCACAATCAGTTCATCTTTCTTCATTTTTTTTTCACCCAACTTTACGGTGTAAACCTAGTATTCTTCTCATGTTTCCATTGTTTAATAGTATTGCTCTCTAAAAAATTTCATATTGATACCTCACAACGCCTTATTTTGCCTCTGCATTTTTATGTTCTTACTTTTTTTTTCATGTTTTTAAAGTTTCAGTAAATACAATAAAGTATCAAAACAGACAAAAAAAGCATGATGACGTAGAGAGGATTCAGTTTTTTTAGAAGACGGAACAGACCAGAAAAGAAGAGAAATCGGGAAAAGAGAGAAAGAAAGAAAGAAAAAGAGGCTATTTATCTACAGAACATTGTTCAGATTGTTCAGAGCATTGATGTAAAACTGGGGGTTATGAAAAGGGACGATGAGAGAATTGTTGTGCGGATCGACAGAACAGTTTGTGTATATGAAATACCTGTTTGGAAACGATAGCAGACAGCAACTGATAGTGAAAAAGGGGGAGAACAGAAATAGTTCTTTTGGGGGAAAGGGTTGAGTGAATGGGAAAAATGTGATTTCAATGTGACTCTTGAGGGCGAAAATAATTTTAAGCAAGAAACAGCCATTTTCATGATGATGATTATGATTGACGTGTGTTGGATTGTTGTGTTGGGATAAAAAAGAAACGGGTAAAAATCAAAAGATTAGGAAAGGATTATAGATAAAAGTATGAAGGTGTGTTTGGTTGATAAAAATACTGTGCACAAAATATGTACGGGATAAAAACATGGAAGATTGATGATAACAGGAATATCGAGAGAGAGAGACTTCTTGACGGTTTAGGTTGAGTATGTGTACAGTAGCAACCTTTCTTTTCGAATTTTGCACGGGTTTTATTCGTTTGTTGCAGTCGGAGAAGCGGCGTCGTGATGCTGAAACAAAACCCTTTTATTTTACTGGAAACCATTTGGTTTCAAAGTCGAAAGGAAACCAATTATCAGTCAGTTTCCCTCGCATTGTTTATCTTTCCACTACCCCAACCTTAGAATGCCCTTTTTTCTAGTGAGCACACAAACCAGACTGTCAGTGAGCTCATCGTACCAAAAGCTTTTCTGTTGCTCTTTCTCGCATTCAACTGATTATGTCGCGCCAAACAGTCTAATTGATTTTCTGCGTCTCTGTTTAACATTGTCAGTTCTGGGGAGAGTCACCACCAAAAAAGTGCAAAAAATGCGTGAATCCCGTCTCACTATATTTGCTGTGCCAATATCTTTCTTTTCTCACCTGTACATGCGGTGCTGGGCTAAGCTTGCAATGCACACTTGGATTGATTATCGACGCTTTTCGCTGTGGAACTGTGTCTGGACGTGGAATCTGAAGGAAATGGTCGATTAAATAAAAGAACGGATTAGAGGGAAACGAGCTACCTGCAAATTGTCATCGTCACTATTTCGTTCGGCACTTGGACGGCTTGTCTGTTGAGAGATCGGAGAAGCGGATGGAGATGGTGACGACGCCGGTGCCGGACTTTTTTGAACAGCAGCAGGTGGGGGAGCTTGTGGTGGAGGACCTCCAGCAAGTGGATGTGGTTTTGATGCGAGTCCAGTTCCAGCCTTTGATTTGTCCATTGCATAATCACCGGAGTCGAAGAACTTCTGTAAGAAACATCACGTTGTATTATTAATGACGAAGGTATGACTCAATTCCTGTCTGGTTCAAAGACTTCTCACTATATTATCATCTTTGTTATAAGAAACATCGGAAGTGAGTGATTCACTTCTTTTTTGACATGAGAGTTCAGCAGAATGTTAAAATGTAAATGAGCTCACCCTCTGTTGCAACTTCTTCTGCAGGAAAGAGCTGGCCGGCCGAGCAGGAAGTTTGCCAGTAGCCGCCAATTTGCCCATCAGCTCTTGCTCTTGCTGTTTTTCTGGCGACAAGGCTCCGGTGGCGATCTCTCCACTGCTTACGGCTAACTCTCCGGCTTCTCTGCGCATTTTGTCGATGTGTTTCTCTTTTTTGAGGGGCACAGCTGAAAACGAATGAAGAGAGCGTGCGAGTGTTGTTGACCGACCCGAGTTCTGAAAATGACGATGAAAATAATGAAAAATACAATGAGAAGAGGAGAGAAATACGGGCATAGTGAGAAACAATGCGTGAGCGGAAAGTACTGAAATTGATATGATAAATTGTATACAAAAGCAACGAGGGGACGAAAGAGCATTAAATTACCAAGAATCTTAATGGAAAGTGAAAAAATGAATTGAAGAAGTGAATGACGTCGGGAGAACGATGGTTGGGGAAAACGAATTGAGAATTCGTGTCGATCATCGATGTATTATGTAGGGGCGAGAGGGTTGTCAGCCAATGGTATAGACAAAATTGAAAACAAAAAAACAAGGTGTCACGGACGGACACTGCGCTGTCTTTGTTTTAGTCATAGAATCGAAAAAGAAACACAATCATCGTCGGTTTTCGCTGTCGGAATTAGAGAAAAAGAGAGAGGGAGAAACGGATTTGGATGTGGCTCTACTCTTTACTCTCCAGATTTAATTTACAATAATGCCACTTTCATCGTCGTCATCATGTGACAACCAAACAACACTCGGGTATGGGGAAAGAAACAGAAAGAACCTATTAATAATTCCAAGCTGCTTTTTTCTCGTTTTCTTTTACTGCATAACAGAGAAAACGTGAGTGATGCAAAATTGATGGTAAAGAAAATGGGGAAAACAACGTACAGTTTGATCGAGTGATCGGTCGAGAGAATGAATGCACACTTTTATGATAAGGCACAGGGCAGGTTGTGTAGACAAGAAGACAAGTTCTTTTCAAAAAATAAGCGAAGTGGAAAGAGTGTCACCAAGGTGTCATGAGATATTATTCTGTTGAAATGTGGGGAGAAAATGAAGAGCGCCAGTGCGGGGCAATGCCGAGGATCACAACGGTTTCCATAGCACCTAATCCGACGCATTGACGTCAATGGGAAGGCGAATGAAGAGGGGAATAAGCGATGGGATAAATCCACAAAGTGGCGGAGCAGGGCACACTTTTTATATGGAATAAGACGAAAGGAGAAGAAGGTTGTTGCTCGGGGCGAGAAAGCCAGAAAAGACGGGGCAAGCATAGGCTAGAGAAGCATGTATGGACATGTGTGCGTGCGACGGCGCCTGCCCCGGCTCGATAATGAGGAGAAGAAGCAAATGAGCTTGGAGCAGCGACGAGAAGAAGACGCCGCCTATTGAGTTTTTTATGCGCGCCGATTGTCACGTCTTCTGAAACGGATTATATCGTAGATGTTCATTATAATCCCATCGGGATCACCGTCGTCTTGAAAATAAAAATGAGGAAAACAAGGGATGCAGTCGATGACTCACAACCAATGAGGAATGCAATTTCAAGTCGAGTGGTGTTGAATAAAATTGAGGAAAGATAGAAAAGTAAAATAAATGAGAAATAAATCGAACAACCACACTGTATTATGATGAATTGAGATAGTCTCCAGTCTGCCGAACTGATAAATAAATAAGAAATCTACTGAGAAAAGAGAGAAAAGTGCTGTTTGCACTCAATGCCTCAAGAGTTCCTCTATTCAAGCACGTGGGAGAGGGAGAAGAAGCGATGAAAGAAAGTTTTCGATCGATAGAGATAAAACCAAAGCGAAAATAAAAGCACGATTGGTTGAGAACGCAACATTAAACAGGAGAAGCCGGCGGAACTGGAAAAGTAGAAATTTTTAGGTGAAATTGTGATGAAAAGAAGTTAGAAATTAAATTAAACGGTTTTCACATCAAATTTGATTCATTTTGATATTAAAAATAGAACAAAAAGTGTTTGAATTTAACAAAACTGTCTTCCAAAACAACCAATTGATTTGAAACAAAATAATTTACGGTCTCGGCACGATTTGTCAAGAAAAGTGAAGAAACGTACGGTGGGAGCTATGCGCCTTTAAAGTGAGGTAGGATTTACGAGCCTTATTTAATTGTTTAAATTCATTTTTCGATGTTTCCCAAGTTTTGGAGGGATTTTACTTTGAGAAAACAATTGTTTCTTTTCAAAGCTGTATTTTCAGATAACAGCAAACAACAGAAGCATCAACAACACAAAGAAGAGCAGTGGGAAGCCCCAAACAAAAGAAGGTAAGATTTTTAAATTGAAAGAAAACTTAAAAACAACAAAAACTGCTCTCAAATCGTAAAAAAGACCAATAAAAATCGTAAAGCACCCACTCATCCTTGAAAAACTAAAAAGTATCGATTCGTGTGTCATGTCTAGTATCGAACGGCATAGCGCAGGCACTCAGTCCTCTCTTAGCCCCGGTGCGAAGAGAGAAAAGGAGACGGCGACAGAAAAGAGATGACAAGCAAAAGACGAAGCATTTACTTTGAAACATGCGCAGACATGCTTACTTCGTTTCGTAAAGACATTAAACGAACGTCGGAGAGTCGAGGGAAAAAACGAAGGCGCGGTGGCCGTCAAGCGACCGTCCGGCCAACCGAATTGAGTCGACACGGCGGCCAGCCGGTCCCTAAGGAAGAGAAGAAAGAGAAAAAGACAACACACATACACAACACGCCGACCGAATACACTGAAATTCTTCTCCTCATTCTCTGCCCACCCTCTCACACTCTCATCCGATCGCCCTCCCCTCGTTTTTGCGTTTTTTTTTGTGTGAGTGTCATTGCAATTGCTCTTATTCTCTACGTTCTCCGCATCTCATCACTTCTCTCGTCTCCCCCATCAGCCTCCCAGGCCGCCCCTCTATCCAACACCAGCGAGTTTTCGGTGCCTGTGTGCTTCTAATTTTCCTTGTGTTGCACTTTGATTTCTTTGTTTCTCAGTCTTTTCCACTTTTTTCCACTTTCTTTTATAACCTTCATCCCAACCAGCTCGCTTTCTTTATCAATTGATTGAAAAAACTCCCATTTCAACTCGTTAAACTTCTCCAAAAAGTGCAAATGTTTTCAATTATTTTCTCTCTTTTTCTGTCTCATCAAAAATCTTTTTCTTCCTTCTTTCCTCCAATTTTTTTTTCTAATTTTGCAATTCCTATTCATTTATTGTTGCGTTGGCTATATAATGACCTTCACAAGTTTGTTTTTATCCGCCTACAATGACCAACGATGACGTGCTATCTTTCGAAGATACCACTCCCACGATGAGTGGGAAATAAGGAGAGAAACCGATTTCTATTTCTATTTCACAAATAATATCCCGAATGATTTCCTTTTTTTCCCTGTTTACGCCTACTATTTCATGTGACAAAATTTGTCGTTTCGCATAAGAGGGCACGTGCCCCCTGGGCTCGTCGTCATGGCGATCGCCACACTTTCAGAGCCCACCGAGCTTTGAAATTGGATTGACAACTTTTGAACATTCGTGATCAGAAGTTACCTCTTTTTTGTAGAACAAACATCAGAAATCGTTCCTCTCTTCGTATCTTTGTATCAATCTCTTTAGAGAATCTATAGAGAAAGTTCAGACTAGATTCTATCTTTGGCATCAAAAGTAACCAATTTTCGGCTGAATAACCTACAATTTAGATCAAAAACAACAAAATTTGTACTTTTTGCTCCGCCCATCACATGTCCTTTGTGATTCTTCTCCCAAATTTTTCCGTCAATCGTCATACCTCCTCCGGTTCTCCAGTTTACACAGCAGTGGCAACATTGCCCTCTTCGAAATGCCGAAGAATGAAAGAGAAAAAAAGAACGAAACGAGGGAAAAAACCCGAGAGACGGTATGGCTACCAACGGGAAGCCCGTCGACCTCTCGCCTCCCCGTGTGTGTTTTTTCCTTCAAGTTGCGCAACACATCGGCAAATTTTTTTTCTTCAGTGCGCGGGCGCCCGCTCATCCGACCCGCCCTTCCTGTCGATTCTTGTGCCTGTCTTCCTTCCTTCCTTCTTCCTTCTCAACGGTTTGGGTGTCCTCCTCCTCCTGTATTATTATTGGTTGGGGCTGGTATGGGACATGTCTGTCTGACTGTGTGTCCTTGCCGGTTTGCGCTCTTGCGCGATTCTTCGCGCAACACACGCTGCGCACTCTACCACCACCATTCACTCTTCTCCACCAATACATACATATACACATAACCACAAAAAACCACCCCAATACAACGCACACACACACGAACGAAGAAAGAATGTCTTCTTCAATGGCGTGTGCTATTCGCATGTCACCAATCCCCAAAAAAGAGCAACTTGTTGGTCTTTTTCCCCTTTTGTTTAGGTTCGTTTTTGTGCTCCTTCAGCTGATTGCCAATGGCCCACACGCGTCGACACCCGCTGGCTAATCAGGTGGAAGATGCTCCCTTTTTTTCTTCTCGTTTCTCTCTCTTCTTTTCTCTTCTTCCGTTTCACTCATTTATCAAATCTACCGTAGCTTGCTTTCAGCATACTTGCAAACCGGGCCGGCGCTTAACTTGCTTAAAACTCAATATTATGGGCTGAAAAATATACCGAAATGTACCGTGTTAAGACACAAACACAGATCTTGTTGAGATCTACATTTTGGTATATTTTTCAGCTCATAAGGTTGTGTTACGGGCCGGTCCGGTTTGTTTTTAAGTATTTATGGCTTTCAGTAATTAATCAAACCATATGTTTTTGATTTTTGATATTCTTGTTTTCATTTTCATAAAGATCACTGAGTTGACTCATAATCCTTCCATTAATATTAAATTGAAATGCTTTTGCGTTGATAATCCCTTATCCGTGAAGATTAGAAACTATAAAATGTCAAATAACAAGTAGAGTGTAGCTTCAAAATCTCTAAAAGTCAAAATTGTGCTTTGAATCCAATGAACTTTTTCCCCCCACCTCTCGCGGATCATCGTTTTGTTTGTTCCTTCAGTCACTTTTTCGCTAAATAGCAAACTATCAAAGAGCATCAATTTCATCTCCTTTACTTCTGCCCTTCCGCTCCAATCGGCTCTCCTTGGGCCCTCCGTGCTGCTGCTGGTGGTGGTGGTGGTGCTCCTCGTGACGGATTCCATTTCGACGTCTTCCTTTTTTCCTCTGCTTTTGCTTCTTCTTCTTTCTTTTTTTTGTGTCCACTATTGCTCTTCTCTAATCCACATGTAAATAGTTTGATGCGTTGGCGGTGGCACGACGTCGTCTTCGCCCTTCGCCCTTCTGCTCCCCGTTACTACGCTCCTCGCTTTCTGTTGCCTTAATTTATTTCGAGATTCCCCACGCGACTCATATAAAACATAAAGAAGTATGTAAACAAGAAGAGCATACATCCATCCCTTTTACTCTCTCAATTTGCATTTTTCGTTCATTTTTTAGTCCGTCCATCTGTCCATCACGTTCTTTTTTCTTCTTCTTCTTCTTCTTCTTCTTTTTTCTTCTTGTTCGTCTCTACCACAATGACCACTTACTCCAATATTTATGACAATGGTTGGTGTGGCTGCTGGCGAAATTTGCATGTCTTCCTACTCCTGAGAGGGGCCATTCGATTCCGACGTCTTCTTCTCCATTCTCCATTAAAACACAGGCGCCCTTTCGTGTCACTTTCCCGCCCTTTTTGTGTCTTTGCACTCTTCCACCACTACCAACACAAAAAAAAACACTAAACATCTGGCGCCCCTTTTTCTCTTTCTGTCGAGAAAACATCTGGCGGTTTTGGCACCTCCTCGCGCGGGAGTACTGTACGGCTTGCACTTTTGGAAGCAATAGAAAGAGAAAGTGTATATGCATATCACATGAATAGAAAGGAAACGAATGGAGCTGTCGTCGTGGGAGCCCATTCCATTCCTAGACACTGCTCTCAACAGCGGCGGCCAGGTAATGTGAGCTCTATTCTATTGCCTTTTTTGTGTAGGTAAGTGTGACCAATCACAGCTTTCACCCACACACACATTTTTTATGCAATTGCAATGTTTCGTAATATTCTAAAGTACACGGTTTCCCCCCTCGGATTTTCGTAGACTTTCGAAAATACCTCTCTAGAATTGTTGAGAAGAGGAAGAACGTACACTTCTCACATCTCATTCGATTAATGGATCGCCAAGGGAAGAAAAAGAAGAAAAAGAAGAAGAAGAACTCATGTGAGAGGTCATCCTGACACGGCGGGCCAAAAGCTTTTGCATTGAGAAAAAAATGCATTGAAACCTATGCGTAAATATTGACAAAAGGCCCAAAAATGTCTCGAGTGCATTCTTCTTCTCCTTTTTTCGCTCCGAAAATTGCGATTTCGAAAACGAACAGTGACTGGATTATGTACTTTTATTTAAGAGGGCGATGCACTATTCACGTTACCGTATCTCTTGGATTTCTTGTCACTTTTTTTTTTAGAAATTCCACAATTTTCTAAAAATAATATCTTCTCCACCTTTTACACATGCTTCTTGATTCTCTCTAATGCGTCATTTCCGTTTCGTTATCTCGAATCTCAGAGGATCTCAGAGGACCCACCATGTTTTATCCACTTTTTTTTTTTGAAATTTGATCACTCCCCACACACACACTCACACACAGAAGTCTTTTAATTGGCAGTAAGGAAAGCTCAGTTTGATCCGCTTTTCATATTTACTTGCAATCTTTGATGTCCCCTCTTCTTTACTCTCTCTTTTTTTTCTACTCGCACTTCCTACTTTGTTGCTCCACAATTCTTTTTCTTTTCTCTTTCTCTCTCTCTTCCTCACTGTCAAAAATTCTCGATCTACCATCTATCTGTCCTTCTCCTCTGCGACCACTTTCTCGTTCCTTCGTTCAACAAAAAGCCAACAAAAAGCTGAATCCCTGATTGTGCTTGATTGTTGCTCTTTTTTGCATGGGACCCCGGGGCCACCAACACTCGCTTTTGTTCGGCTTTGTGGCACATCCCTCTCTCTCTCTCTCCTCCGGGTCACAACAGATGGCAGCATGAGAAGTTAGTGTTCCGAAACGTGAGAGAAGAGAAGAAATCGATTGAACAGGAGTTGATCAGCTATAGAGGGAGGACAAGCTTAATGGAAAACAAGTCGGGTAGATCAAAAGAAGAAACCCACTTGCACTTCTAAATCTCTAGACTAAGGTCACTCGAAATAGTAGACTGCTGATCAAGCTTACCAATCGAGAAGGTTCTTTCGGGCCGGATGGCAATTCGTTAATGTGCTAGAATGGTTTTTTGGCTCTTTTTCCCTGCCCGTAGTAGAGATCTACGTTTTATATATTTTTGAGCTGATAATATTGAGTTTGACGTGAGTTACGCGCCGGCCCGGTTCGCAAGCATGGTTCTTTCTGATCCCTCTCTTCATTTCTTGTTCTTTTTCTTTTATTGTTGCCAAAAAGTCAATCGGGCTAGCCGTGCCACCTCGGAATATACCTCTTTTCTATCTCTCTTCCTCTCTCCTAACTTTACTATATTCTACTGTCCACAACATCTTCTCTCTGTCTTCTTATCTCTTTTTCTTCAAAACCGCTCTACTGCCACCGACCGTTACCTTCTTCCCTCTACTCCTTCGCTCTTCTTCCTATTCATCTCTCTCTATTGCTACTAGTAGTGCTGCCCACTGTTGGTGTCGCTCCTTACCGTGCGCACGGGGTCGGCGACGCGCTGGGAGGTGGTGTCGATAACCTGAAATGTCCTTGAGGTTGTTATACACCGTCGTCATCGTCCACTCCGGGTGACCAATAGGTGGGAATAGTGACGGGAAGAAAAAAACAAAAAAGTTTGCTCCCTATCCAGAAGTTGAGCTTTTAAACTACAACTTTTGCTTCTTTTCTCCTAAAGAATTCACTCATTGTTGTTTCTTCCGGTGTTTCTATCCCTCTCTCTCTCTTCATTTATCCCTATCTCTATCTTTTAAACCTATTTTTCATTATCATTTTGTTTCTTTCTTCAAAAATATCTATCCGTTTTCTCATTATCGCCGTATTTTCTTCTCTTCTCTCCGAACCCATAAATCAACCACGTTTTATTTTTCAATCTTTTTATTCAGATTCAAATAACAAACACCTCTTCGCCTATGCGCCATTACTGTCCAAAACTCGGCGAAATTGGTTGAACTTATATTGAGGTAAGTTTCTTTTCCACATCTCCCCCACCTCCATTTCAAGAAAATGTACAGAGATTGATCCCCATGAAATGAAAATGTTTCGACGGTGATGGTCAAATAGGAGAAAAAACGAGTTTATGTCACTCGCGAAAGGGCATTGAACATCTCGGAATTCGAGAGTTGAGGGTCTTGTAAACTGTGAATCATAAACCAGAGAAGAAATTGTCACCAGAGATTTCTAGAATCTAGATCACAATACAAACTTCACGTTTTTCATCTATACTGTTCCATAAGATTCAGATTTTAATAAATCAGATCAGAATTTCAGTCTGAAACCAGTTATGAGATCTCAAACACTGACTAGTTTCAGACCTATTTTTGAACCTATGAGCAATTTTTGTTCGAAATTATGAATAGATCCGTCTTTCCGAAAATCTTCACCTTCATCGGATTCATAAGGCAAAATCAGTTTCAAAATAATCCAGCTTTTTCCCCTATCCATAAAGATGAACTACGTCAAACATATCCCTATTTCCTCTTCAGAAATCTTCTTTTTCCATCGAAAATCGTCTTTTCCTCGCAGCTCGTCCTTGTAGCGCGACAAAATCTATCTTAAAGTCTTCTCGATCTGTCTCCCGCTGGACACTTTCACTTTGTATCATTGCTAGACAACCGATTGTCTAGACACTTTTCCATTAGCCTTGATATACTGCACCCTCCCCCCCCCTTCTTCTCGTCTCCTTCATTGCTCAACATTAATGTAATTATTACAATAATCGAAGCGAACGGTGCGCGACGGTGAGAGAGAACGTGACTAATTACTTGTTTAAACTACAAGACAGTTAGTTTTTAAAAAGAAGAGGAGAAGAGAAAAGAGCATTTCGAATCGTTTTGCACTTTACAACTCCGCCCTTTTCTGGTGGATGGCAGGTGTTAACCACCCGTCGTTTTGCCCTTTTTTGGGTTCATTTCATTTCACTCTTCTCATTCACATCTCATCATTTTCATTTCTTTTGATTCATTCGAATCGGTTCTCTTCTTCTCTTCACGGTCTAGTTGTAGCTCTGAGATAGAACCTATATCTATATCATTGAGAAGCTGACGATGTTGAGATTTCGATTTGAAGAACCTCCAACTTCCGCATAGATCATTTCCTTTTTAGAGCTTTCTAGTTTTTCAATCACCTTTTCCTCCCATGGGACTCTTATTTTCTCACACTCACCGCCATCAATCACATGAGATGGAGAGTAAGGTGTACATGGAAGCGTATGCACGTCGGTACCTGGAGCCACATAACAACATCTCATTTAGTCAGAGCTCACTCTCTGCTGATTGCTCTCCTCTCGTTAGGCTCTTGTGCGCGTGATTCTAATAGTTGGGTTTACGGAGAAGTTGAAAAACAAGAAATTGTGCACTTTTAAATCCTTTATTTCTCTCTTATCCGTTTACTAAATCTCGTTTCAGTTTCAGATGGACATAGTAGTTGTCCTAGCACTAGTTGTGCTAGCCTTCGTCTTCATTCTATCGCTTCTCGTCCTCGTAGTCACATGTCAACGCAGAAGACACTCTCGTGCCAAATCGAAGGTAAATTCCATTGTTTTTTTTTCTAATTCCTTTTCCTTATACATTCATCTTCCAGGTGCTGGTACCATTCGAAAAACCACCGAATCGATTCACGAGAAATGCCAACGGTGTCGATGGTGTCGATGAGATCGAAACTATGGAAGATCTCGATGATCTTTTGAATGAGCTTCTCCAAAAGAATCCGTGGTTGTTCGAGGCGCGTGGAATCATGCAGCACGTCGTCGCGATTCTGAAGCTCACGAAATTGATCACCAGCAGACTCTCCGACGTGGAACTCCCAACAGCACCATCTCCATTCCTTGATGCAATCAACATGGCGATGCGTAATATCTACCCGAGATTCGACGATCTTGTTGAGAGTATCGCTGCTCACCCAATCGATATGCGTCTCCTCGAAGCAAGATCTCTCTCGTTGGGAACCGTTTCGTGGTCTCTGTATCTTCCGTACACACTTCTCGATGAGGAGCACAAGGAGTTGATTCAGAAGCCGTTGAACGAGATGAACCTTCATTTAGTCACAATTCGAACAGCTGCGCATCTGATTGCCATGGCTGATAAGGGAGCTGAAGATGTAAAGATTTTTTGTGAAGCGATGTTATAATCACTCAATTTTTTAGAAACTCGACATCGTCGACTTGAAAGATCATCTGTTGCGAATGAGACGACAAATTCGAGGAGACATGTTGCTGGAAGACGATCAAGTACTCGGCAACGTTTTCCGTAGTGATGACGATAACGGAGTGCACGACGACCGTCACGATCCAGACGGACTCGTTGTGAAAAACATGGTTGTCAACCTGAACGATCACGAGAAGATGCCGCTTGTCGAGTCTGAGGCGACCATTGATATGATCGAGTTGAGCAGAGGTGTGTGATTTCTGTTTCAGATTTTTCACTCTAAAAATCTCAACATTTTAGTGCCAATGATGGAGCAAGAACATTTGTTGAAAAGCAACGGAGTGTCGGTCGATGGGAATCACAAACATACTCCAATTCATCATCTACATCATCATCATCACCATCCGCATCACATGACCAATGGGTCACTGAATACCGTTGAAGAGATCAATGAGGATGATCATCACGGTGAAGGGTGAGTTCAGATAACTAAAAATAGTAAACAGCAATGATTATCCTCTCTCCCTAAAGAGCTTTGACTTATGTGATTTCGCGTGGATTATTAATATTAGAAGAGCTCTTTTGAGCCGTTACCGTAGCCAACTTGTGACTCATTCTAATGAATTTTCAGCACCTCAACATCGTGCTCTTCCTCATCGACGTCTTCAGCGTCGTCCTCCACCTCTGCCCATCATCATATCGACCCAAAAGCATGACGCCAAGAGCTGTGATATTTCTTCCGGGAAAAAAACTCACAGCACCCATTATGTCTCTCTCAGTTTCTGTATGTGTCGATGATATAGGCAAAAAATGTGCCAATTTTTATGTATATATTCTTCCTTTTTCTTCTTTTTCCCCCGTTTTGATTCAGAATTTCCCATCATCGTTTCTCGTTTTCTCTGTTGTGTGTGTTATTTGTCTTTAATTCCCCTCCGTTACTTTCAAATTGTTATTTCTTCTTCTTCTTCGTTTACGCACCAGGACCTCTCGTTTTAAACCGAATCGCGGGCAAACTGTTAATTTGATCACTCTCTTCCCTATATCCTATACCTAATCGAGTACACATGTTTTCAGAACCAAATACCTCACTCACCTCTCATCCCAGCTCTCCTTTCTCATAATTTGTGTAGCGATGAGAGCAAGAAAACATACGAAATACTGCGAAAAATTTCACAATTTCTCGCTGTTTTTTGTCTGTTTCTCTCGATCTCTCCCCGTTCTATGCTTACGCCAACTACCTCTTCCACCCAACCATCGATCAAACTTTATTTCACTCATTTAACTGTATACAAAACGCTAGAAACACGGGCTCTGATTTCTTGTAGTATTATACGCGAAGACACACATCTAATCTTTTCTGATGTTTTCACTTATTTTACCCATTGTTCTCAACTGTTTACCTCCTATAAGCATATTGGACGGTTTTCCATGTTCCAGCTTTTCGATCTCACTGGTTTTGAATGACTGGAGCATGGAAGGCACCGGGAAAGATTTCGAGTTTCGAAACTTTTTCCCCTCGCTTTCTCCGTCTCCTCCAAATTCTCACACACTTCAGGTTCTCTCACACACCCTCTCTCCCTGTCTCCCCGTTCTTTTTTTTCTGTAAAATATCCATTTATCTCTTGTACCCCGTCCCGATTTACGGTGCCGGCAATGCTGGTACGGTAACAAACGGCTTTTCACGCATCGGGTACTATTTGTCTTATTTTATCGAAACTTATGTACATTTTGCCCCCACCCAACCTTCCAATTTGTTCTCTCTCAAAATTGTATTTCATTTTTCTATTTTGAATTCGGCACGAAAAAAGTGTGGATTTGATTGAAAAAAATCAGCGCATTTTGAAAGAAAAGATCAAAAATAGACTAAAAATCAAATAAAAATTAATAATTCTTACTCGATTTCACTTGTAGCTCTGGAATTCTGGAGTAACTTGTCTTCTCATCTATTTGCTTTCTCTTTTCAGATTTTTTTCTCTAGTAAAAAAAGAATTTTCAGAAACCTAAATAATAATGGAAAGTCTTGAAGTGCGGTTAAAACAGGCGGCGGCAACGGTAAGATTTATTCTGAAATTGCCTGAAAACCGCAATTTCCTTTCCAGAAACCAGCGGAACATATTCGAAATGTGTGTCTAGTCGCACATGTGGATCACGGAAAGACGAGTTTCGCTGACTCGTTAGTTTCAGCCAACGCTGTCATTTCTAGTCGAATGGCTGGAAAATTGCGTTATATGGATAGTAGAGAAGACGAGCAGACACGTGGAATCACGATGAAGTCGAGTGGAATCAGTTTGTTGTGTGAACCACTTCTAATCAATCTAATCGACAGTCCCGGCCATGTGGATTTCTCGGGAGAAGTGACGTCTGCATTGATTCTTTCTGATATTGCACTGCTTCTTGTTGATGTAATCGAAGGAATCTGCTCACAAACGGAGGCACTTATCCGACAAGTCATTCGAAATGGACAAGTAATGATACTAGTTATCAATAAGATTGATCGATTGAGAGTTGAGCTGAAAATGTCATCAAGTGAAGCATATCAACATATGGCTCGCCTCATCGAAGGAGTCAATAGTTGTATTAGTCAAGTGCTCGGTGGAATCGTAGTAGAAGATGATACATGGGGAAATATTGAGGAAGTTGAGGCGAAACTTCATTTCAATCCGGCAAAAGGAAATGTTATTTTCTCATCTGCACTCCATTCGTATGCTTTCGGATGTGAAGACTTCGCGACGTTGGCAGCGGATAAAATGAAAGTGGAAAAGGCGACGATTCTGCCGGCGATGTTCGGTGATTTCTGGATTGATTCCACTGGAAGTATTCGGGATTCAGCGGCAGCGAAAAATAAGGCGACGATGTTTGAGAGAATTGTTTTGGAGCCACTTTGGAAAGTTCATGATCTTGGATTAGTGGAGAATGATCTCACGAAACTCTCCGAGGCAGCCAAGAAACTCGGATTCACACTGAAGTCCAGAAGAGCTAATGAAGCGTTCGATGAACTAATGAGGAGTTGGTTGCCACTACCAAATGCAGCTTTCCGAGCAGTCGCCAGAGCACCAAATGTTCGATCGACTTTCGCAGCACAACATCGGCTGGACCATTTGACAGGACACCGTCTAGACCATCCATTGAGACCATTCGTTGTGGAATGTAATCCGGAAGCGATGACGGTGGTTTTTATAGTGAAATTATTGCAAACTGAAGATAAAAGTCTGACTTCGAGAAGAGCCATTTGTCGGATTCTGAGTGGAACTCTTCAGAAAGGAGACACGTTGCATGTTCTTCAGCAATATGGAAGCGGTGAAGTCACTTCAACTACTATCAACCGAATCTCAATTCTCCGTGGTCGTGACTCGATTCCAACCGATAAAGTGACATCTGGAATGGTTTGTGCAATCGATGCCGAAATTCTTCTGCAAAACACTACTCTCTGCAGTAAACCAGACTATCCTAGTCTGAAAATCGGATCTCAAACTGGAGAAGCTCTCGTGAGGGTTTCTGTTAGTACTCAACAATTAGATGATATGGATGACCTCCGAGAAAAGCTCAAATTGCTCGCTCTTTTGGATACAAGTCTGAAAGTTATGGAGTTGGAAAATGGAGAGTTGGCGATGGTGACGGCTGGAGAAGTCCATTTACAGAAATGTATCAAGGATTTGAATGATTTGGGATTAGTGGATCTAGACGTTTCTGAACCAATTGTGCCATTTATGGAGACGGTTATTGAAGATTCAACTCTTTCGGGTCCACAGATTACGGAGCAAGAGACAGAGTGTCGGATTCGAGAAGCTTTGCATATCAAGTTACGTGTAGCGCCATTAGGAGATGCTGTAATAGAGGTGAGTTTTGAAAACCTGAAATCTAATTAATAATTAATCTATGTAATCCTTTGTTTTCTGTTACAGTTCCTTGACAAAAACGCAATTCTACTATCTGCAATCCGACGTGGAGAAGCAGAGCAAGCGGAAATTGATGAATTCCATAAAAAGTTGACATCAATTTGCACTGAATCTCTTCCAACTCTGAAGGGAACTTGGTGGTACCGAAAGCCGAAAGAGTTGATTGAGACGATGATCGAAAGGATTTGGGCATTTGGACCGGAAAGAGCGAGAGCCAATATTCTATTCAATAATGTTCAAAGTTATGATAGAGATTTGGTGTGGAAGAAGACAGAATTCGGAACGAGACGTTACGATCAGACACTTGTCGGTGGATTCGAAATATTCTGTAATTCCGGCCCACTGTGCAATGAAATTATGCATGGAATCGCTGTGATCGTTGAGGAATGGATGGTAGATGAGGAGGACGGGGCGATTGGAGGACAAATGATGTCAGCGATGAAAGCGACATGCTCAGCGGCCGCAAAGAAATGTGCTCTTCGATTGGTAGCTGCGATGTATAAGTGTACGGTAACCACGGCTAGTCAAGCATTGGGAAAAGTTCATGCAGTATTGTCACAGAGAAAATCAAAGGTGGGTGGGAGTACGCTGGTTTAGCACCTGTTCAAATATGAATCAAAGATCTCTCCCGTTTTCAGGTGCTCTCCGAAGACATCAACGAGGCGACGAATCTCTTTGAAGTGGTCTCTCTGATGCCTGTCGTCGAGTCGTTCTCATTCTGCGATCAACTTCGAAAATTCACTTCTGGAATGGCGTCCGCTCAACTTCAGTTCTCACACTGGCAAGTCATCGATGAGGATCCCTACTGGACACCAACGACGCTTGAAGAGGTGGAAGAGTTCGGATTGAAGGGTGACAGTCCGAATCATGCGAGAGGATATATGGACGCGGTGAGACGGCGGAAGGGATTGCCAACAGAGGATCTGATTGTGGAGTCGGCGGAGAAGCAGAGGAATTTGAAGAAGAATAAATAAATTGATAGTCTTGTTTTGTTTAACATTGTTATTTTTTAATTTTTGTCTGTTGTTCCTGTTAATTTTATTAAAATTCAAAAAACAATTATTTAAAAAAATTTAAATTCAATGTTTCCGGAAGTGTGCTCCAGTCACCTGACCGATCCGGCATACCTCTTAAATGCCTATTCACACTGTTTTATTTACGTGTAGCGGCGTCGTTGACGACGCATCGCGGGAGTAGAACGTAGCGAGAGAGGTACGAGAGAGATTCTTCTTCACATCTCTGCGCCCTCTACCGTTATCGATTGTCAACGTGCTGGCTGGCTGTCGTCGTGTCGTCTCTCTCTTTCCTTCCACTTTTCTCGCTTCTCTTTTTCTACTTTTTCCATATTTCCCTTCTCGTCATGTTTGACCAACCAATGTCTCGTTTCTCTTCCCGTTTCCTCTCTTTTTTGTACTTACTAACCGACTGCCCGAGTGCCAACTTTAGCTTCTTCATCATCATTTTCTCTCTCTCACTCCCACTTTTCTTTCTTTTTCTTGTTTGTCACTTCATTCTGTTTTACAATCAAGCAGTTCATAGATTCACTTTAATGACACAAGTCCCAATTAGCTGAAAACGAAAAGAACAAAGTACACAAAAATGGAGTGGACAACGAACAACTTCTTGTCGAATGATCACTACGCAGCGTAGCCTTAAGGGGGTTTGAATGGGGTGATTCCTTTCCTTTAAGAGAGACTTTCGCTATAATCAGTTAGTTAGTTTACTTCTTATTCATTCCACTTCTTCTCGTTTCGCAATGGACTACGAATCGGCGCTTCGCGATGCACCGAGATTGATTCCGACGGATGAGATTGATGAAGAAATGGCGGAAATTGATGATTGTGAGTCACAAAAAGCACATTTTGCTCTTCGCGAATTTGTAGTTCTCGAGACGGACACGTGGCTCATTCGAAATTTACGGATTGTTGAGGGATTTCGCACATTAAAAATGCAAGAGTTTTTTCTTCCTGAATTGAAAACTTACCAGATTTTTAGCTCAATATATTAGTTTTAAGTAAGAAAATAGAAAGGTAAGTGCCGAGAATTCCGAAAACTTTCATTTTTATCAGTTTCCGGAAAAAAGTAAAAGTTTCGTTATCAATCGGGAACAAAACTCAATTTTCCGTTTCGTTGAAAAACTGAAATCAATTTCAATTTCTTTCAATCAATTTCTGGCACCGATTTCTCAGTTTTTTTCCCACCAAACCAATATTTCCAAGTCCAAAACTGCTGATCTAAAGTTCAGAATCTGTGCCAGACTTCCCTAGTTCATTCCCAGTTTCTCATAACTGATTAGTTCAGCTGCACTTTTCTTCCATTGTTCCTTTCCGTTCTTCTTCAACGAATTACCTCAATTTCGATCCGAATCAACCTCAAATCCTCAGATTCTACCTCTCTTTTCCTCTTTGTTTTATTCTTCTTCCTCTTCTTCGTCACTACTTGCCTCTGTCCATCGAAAGAGAGATACAGATCGCCGCAGACGACGACAACGCACTGTCTTATACGATCCATCCACGAATGATCAAGAAGACTTTAGATTTTATGAATCCAGGTTCCGTGACGATTCGGTTCGTTTTCGATACATTTTGTTTCGAAAACACGAAAAAATGCGGTGCCTTTTCTATAAGCTTCTACTGAAAAAAGAGCATTTCGATTATTCATTTTCCCTATAAAGAATGGAGTGCTCGCCACCTCAATTCTGACGACAGATATTTTTCTGATCTTTTCGTTTTCTTCGCGGGCGCCCCCTCAAATTGTTCCTTTGTTTGCTCTGTAGTCCCTTTTTCCATCTTTAGCAACACTTTTGTTCGTAATGTATTATAGTTCCTGCTCGAAATATTCTGGAGTTGAGCTCAGAGATCTCTAGTAGAGGAAAGAAAAAATGCTTGTTCTTTGAGATATCAGTTTTCACAAGTTTCAAATTTCAGCACCTTTTAAATACATCTGCTATGAATATTGTGCTTTGAAAGTTTGTTTTTCTATGAATGATTTCATAAATTTTCTATTTTCACGAATAGCATCTAATTATGTCTAAATAATTATAGGTTTCAAAACACACCAGAATACTCCCGGTATTGGTTTCAAAACTAAGCCTTTCGGTTCTATTCTTCTTCTTCTTTTCAATTGAGTGCACTCCTCGCCGGTCCTTTATTATTTAGACAAGGCAGTGGTGTCCTTCCTTATATGTATGTTTTCTTATGTCCTTTCACCTTCAATGATCATCGAAACAAAATGACGTCATTGGTCATGCTAGTTATAGTATCTGAAAGTCTACTTGCTTTATCTGCTGGATATCTCATTATTTGATATCCTTTAGCCAATTTATTAGCCGATTTTCTTGCAAACGATTTATGATGTTCTCTATTGAAATATCATGATATCAAAATGTTTCTGTCTATGTCCATCATGTGTTTGTATGTGTAAAAATACGCCTAACTGACTGATTTCTCGTTCAGTCTTCTCACTCTCTCTCCTCATTCCGTTAGCTATCTCATTTTCTATGAACAAGTGACACACCTCGGTCGACATACTCTCTCAATTTTCTCCCACAATTCGCTTTCAAACTATTCCGTGTCTCTGTGTGTTTTTGTATGGCTTCGTTTTTATTTTTTCTGATCAATTTTTCGTTATTTTCAGTCATGGACCTAGTGGACCCGCTTGCGGAGCCATGCGCCGTTTGTGGCGATAAATCAACTGGTACACATTATGGAGTGATTTCCTGTAATGGGTGTAAGGTGAGAATTTGGTATTTTATCTTTCAATTTTGTAAAAACTATCGTAAAACATTTTTTAGCAGAAATTGTGTGGAAAAATTACAAAACTTATACAAAAAATGAGCATCTGCAACGTTTTGATTGAAAGGTGCATCGCCATACAGTAACCAGTGCACCTTTAAAGTCAAATCGTTGCGAGACCCGCAGGATTTTTGAGTTGAAGCTGAGCCTTTTTCCAAGGTTTTTTAATTGTCGCCACAAAAAAATTCACTGAAAATTAGAAAATCCCCGTTCCAAATTCTCGAGAAACAATGAATTCATTCATTTTCCGCTGTTCCGCGAAGCAAAACACATTATATTCCTCGCTTCGAATTCCAACTTCCCTCAAACATTCAGATAAAATCGTTCCCTCTTCTTCTCCTCACTTAACTCATTCCGTTTTTCCAGGGTTTCTTCCGTCGAACCGTTCTACGCGATCAAAAGTTCACTTGTCGATTCAATAAGCGTTGTGTGATCGACAAAAACTTCCGATGCGCGTGCCGTTATTGTCGTTTCCAGAAATGTGTGCAGGTTGGAATGAAGCGAGAAGGTAAGGAAAATACGTTTTTGTGTTCACAAACACACAAAAAATTTAAATACAATGACCTCTTTACGCCGTGAACAAGATCTCAGTTGGAGATATTGATTCTGATGAAAAACGCATGATTCGGAGACTGAGTGGCTTGACTAACGTATACACACATTTTCCGTTTCATTTTCTTGAAATTCAAATATTTTACTTTGATATTTTTAGCCATCCAATTCGAGCGAGATCCCGTCGGATCCCCAACATCTGGCAACAGTCTCAACGGAACTCCATTCAAAAAGGATAGAAGTCCCGGATACGAGAACGGAAACGCGAATAGTGTCGGATCGAACGGAGGTGTTGGACAGGAAAATATGCGAGCAGGTGCCACGCAATCAAGTGTTATCGATGGTCTTATGGATATGGAATCTCGTGTTAATCAAGAAATGTGTAATCGATACAGACGGTCACAGATCTTCGTGAATGGAAATGGTTCTTCAGGAAATGAAAGTGGTGATAATCCACTTGGAGCCGGTGGATCAGATGGAAGTGCCTTTGCACCACCAAACCGGGCATGTACAACCGAGGTAGTGAGTTAGGCCGGCCAGAATTTAAGAGTTCACATTGGTTATTGTTTCAGGATCTCAATGAAATCTCCAGGACAACTCTTCTTTTGATGGTTGAATGGGCTAAAACTATCACACCATTCATGGATTTATCGATGGAAGATAAGATTATCCTTCTGAAAAATTACGCTCCACAACATCTGATTCTGATGCCAGCGTTCCGAAGTCCCGACACAACACGTGTTTGTCTATTCAACAACACATACATGACACGTGACAACAACACGGATCTCAATGGATTCGCTGCATTCAAAACAAGTAATATCACGCCGAGAGTACTCGATGAAATCGTTTGGCCAATGCGACAACTACAAATGAGAGAACAGGAATTTGTGTGTCTGAAAGCTCTCGCTTTCTTGCATCCAGAAGCAAAAGGACTCTCAAATACATCACAAATTATGATTCGAGATGCCAGAAATCGGGTTCTGAAAGCTCTATATGCATTTATTCTTGATCAAATGCCTGATGAGGCCCCCACGAGATATGGAAATATATTGTTGTTGGCGCCAGCGCTCAAGGCTCTCACACAGTTACTCATTGAGAATATGACATTGACAAAGTTCTTCGGGTTGGCTGAGGTATGGAATTGATGAAAGTTTTCATGAAATTAATGGAAAATGTTCAGGTTGATTCACTTCTCTCCGAATTCATTCTCGACGACATCAATGATCATTCAACAGCGCCAGTCTCACTGCAACAGCATTTATCATCGCCGACTACGTTACCGGCTAATGGGGTTAGTTGTAAAGCTCATTGGGCACGGTGTTTAGTCAAGACTCGTAAACAGAAAAAATGAGAGTTTGCTAACAAAATTCTAGAAAGAAACCATACTTGCAAACCGGGTCGGCGCATAACTAGCTTGAAATGCAATATTATGAGCTGAAAAACATACCAAAATGATGATCCCGGCGAGTTCTATGTCACTGATCTACTACGGGCCGGATGACAATTTGTTAATGTGCCGCGGGCCGGGCTAGAATGGCTTTTTGGCACTTTTTTCCTGGCCCGCGGCATATTAGCGAATAGCTATCCGACCCGTATTATATCAGAGACATAGAACTCGTCAAGATCTACATTTTAGTATATGTTTCACCTCATAATATTGAGTTTGACGCGAGTTGCGCTCCGGTCCGGATGACAAGTGTGGAAAAAATAACTGTTTCTTAGAAAATCCCCACCTGACATATTCTAAACATCCGCAAGTTCTTCCAGGTATCCCCACTAACCGCCGCTGGCTCCGTCGGCAGCAGTGGCGTCTCATCCGTCGTCTCCGGAATCACACCCACCGGAATGCTCTCTGCCACCCTCGCGGCTCCATTGGCAATCCATCCTCTTCAATCACAAGATTCGCTTCTCAACGGGAATCTTCTTCTGAATGGAGAACAGAAGACACTCATTGAATAAACCATTTTTCCAATCCCTCCCTCCCCTCACCCATCTCAATCTCCTGTTCTATTCCAAATCTGTGATCTTCTCATTCTGTAATCTACTCCAGTTATTCTTTCCATATATTTTAGTCAAAAAGAGCCCAAACCCCTCCCCTAGATGTACATAACCAAACCTGCGATTAGTTGTTTCGAATACTGAAACCATGCCTAGGACATCTTTATATCATATCAGGTTGTTTCCTCATTCTATTATTCTTCCCCCATACTTCCGGGCTGGCTCTCGTCTCCTTTTGTGATCCATATTCTGCTAATTTTCAATCTTGTAGTCTCCCGGCATTTTATATTCTGTATCCTTCTCTGTTATTTTTCCAAAATTCAAAATTTGCTATGACACCAAACGTTTAAAGTTTTTTTTATATTATTTATATTTCAAAACTCATCCTACTATTAAGTTTAATGGTTCACCTCAAATAAACAAAACTGTTTGAGTCATTGAGCAGACGATGATGGAATTCTCCAACTTCTTCGGAATTCGATGCCACGACGACCACCACCGCCAGGCAGACCGTAAGTTGACACACCTGGAGCATTTTCCCCCGCTTATAATATAACAATTTCTCTTTTTTTCCTATAGTTTTTTTTTCTCTTTTTCTTCTTTGTTTTGATTTCAATTGACACGATATGATGATCCTTTTGATGGAGATATGACCAATTCCCAAGACACTTGAGCCCCCCATCGAATCAACAGTTCGTATAAAGAGGAGAAAAAGAGAAAAATGATGGGAGGTGTTTATATGTGGACATTGAGGATTAGTAGGGGGAGAAAAGTACTTTCTATTTCTCTCGGTGATTCATTTTCACACCATTTTGGCTTGGAGAGCCAGTTTTGGAATGTCTTCATGCTTTTCGTGAACTTTTTCTCATAATGCGAATATAATTTTTTTTTCAAATTTTCTGCACCGATGGCCTTGGAGTTTTCTAGGCCATCTGAATTTGGTTTGGCGGGAATTTGAATGTTGTTAGAACTGTAATTTCGTATTGGTTTAGAATGCTTATTTCCTATTCCAAGCTGTGGAGAATGCGCTCTAATGGAATCCTCGATCTTTGGTTTGGCGGGAATTCAAAATTTCGACTCCGGCCCGGAAAACCGGAACTGAAGTTCTAGCAAACGCGCTCCACTGAAACTCATGAACACGCGTTTATGGCCTAGATTTTTCTGAGATTTTTCTAGGCCATCTCGTGTTGATTAGCCGGGAATTCAAAAATTTGCGTGGTCTAGATTTTGATTGAAGTTTTTATTAGCTCGCCACAGCTCTTACAATTGCGCTCCACCGAAATCCCCTTGAAAAATGTCTCTTTTTCTCTGAGTCTCTCAATTTCGCACACTATTTTCTTCGGTTTCGGTAGAGCGCGGGTGTAAAAAGCATTCTGTGCTAATTGGTCGTTTCTGGTTTGGCGGAAATTCCAATTTTTATGAAAACATGAACGGATATTCGAAGTTTCAGAAAGAATGGAATTCTCATAAACTTTGTAAATGCGCTCTACTGAAATAATCAGATGAAGCAAACGCGCTCAGTTAAAACTGTGAAAACCGCATTTTTCATTGGAGCACGATTTCTGAAACTACCACGCTCCACTGAAATCATTTTTACTCTGCGTCTCTCATGTAGTTTCTTCAGTTTCGCTAGAGCGCACTTTCTCCGCTTCCTCGTCACTAATACATACGTCTTGAACACTCGAAACCATTTCTGTGCTTTGTGATTCCTAGACAATCAAACAAACAAAAAACAATTCCAACTATGCCAATATAAACTCTTTTCTTGATATTCTTCCATATTTGAATTTTGACTCATTGAATAACCGGAGAGAGAGAGAGTCTGACTGTATATTCTTTTTCTATTTCCGATATATTTCATGACGTTTCGTCTCCAACGATTCCACTTGGTATATTAGTTCAGCACGCGTCTTACAACTGCGCTCCACCGAAACCGAAGAAAATTGTTTACGAAGTTGAGAGACTCAGAGAAAAAGAGACATTTCTCAAGGGGATTTCGGTGGAGCGCGGTTGTAAGAACTGTGCCGAGCTGATAGGCGGATGGTGATAAGGAGTTTTTTTTTCAAAAATAGTTGTTTTAAAGTCCATCTGTGTATCCGTATGTGCGTTTGTCCAAATACTGTACGACCAATGCGCCGAAGGCGCCCCAGTCTATTGTTTCAGTCTACCACTATTTTCTCCGTAGTTAGAAGATGACGCGCCAAAGGCGCCCCAGGTTCAGAACAGTAGGATCTCAGGTTACAGTAACCCTCTTTTTGAAACCGCGCCTCCGACACCCCAGCGCTTACTAAACTCTACATGTAGAGATCAATAAAACTGTCTTCACACACACTCGTTTTTTCCAATTTCAACTTGAAAAAAAAACGCACGTCAAACAGTGCCTACTATCAGAGGGTGGGAAAATCACAAAGAAACGACTCGCAAATTTTTGCCATCTCCCAACGGCTCAAACATATCCCCCGTCCCGACTAGTACTTTCCACTAAAAGAAAGAAAAAGAGAATTGTGTAATTGAATACTGTATAAAGATAGTATCCATTCCCCTCTCCATTCCTATTATGGAATTGTTTTCCCACTCCGCGGGGGATAACTACTAAATGGACGCACAAACTCTTCCGCAACACCATTCCGCTTCTTCGAATAAACCGGGCGGTGGTAATCGTGTTGCTGTTCCCAGGTAACGATTCTTGGGGTTACTGTAGTTACCGTAGTCTTTTTGGGTTACTGAAGCTACCGTAGTCGTGCTGTGTGAGGTGGAGTAATGGGACTGATAGAGTCTTTTTTCTGAATTTTCAGAGGAATTTTTGAGATTTTAACCATTTTTATCTGACTTTCAGAATTCCTGGCCGGCCGGAACGGATTTAAATTTTTGAAATTTTTTTACTACAATTTTTTGTGCTATTTTTCTATATTTTTCTGAAGTATGTATATTCGGCTCTATTCCAGTTTAGATGTCCTTTAAAAACTCAAACGTCGCAAAAAACACTTAAACGTCCCTTAAAACACTTATCCCTTGAAACACTTAAACGTCCTTTCAAACTCTAATTTTTTTAAAACGTCTTTTCAAAAGTTTAGACGTCCCAAAAAACGTTTAAACGTCCCATAAAATGTTTAGACGTCCCTTGAAATCCCAAAACATAGCTCTGAAGATTTAGACGTCCCAAAAAACATTTAGACGTCCCAAAAAACGTTCTCAGAGAATTTTTGGCGATATCGCCGGCCAAATCGGTGCGAGCGCTGCCAAAATCGGCGCGCGCGCCGAAGTGAGGCCGGTGGTCGCCGGCGCTCCGGCCGATTTACCCGGCGAAAGCGCCGAATCAAGCGGCGCTAACGCCGGATTTTGAGGTGGCGTTAACGCCGATTCTAGGCCGCTGTTTCTTTTATCCCCCTCGGTTCCTGATCAGGTTATCGATTTTTGAAAAATAATTTTTATTAACGAACCAATATAACAACAAAAAAGATTTGTAACAAAACGGGATAACAAATTTTTATTGAATTCGAGTCCTCCTGATTTTCTCACTCGTTCTCCTCATCGAATTGTTCGAGTTCCTCGTCTACAGTGTCGTCTCTCGTTTAGAACCTCCTCGCTGAAAAAAAAGCCTACATTATAGAAAAAGTTGGGAGATGATTACCTTTCTGAACTGGAAGTTTCCACTGCCGGGGGATGGGCCTGTCGTGTAGACGGAGTACTTCAGCTCTCTTCTGAAAAAGTTGTCCATTTCTACAATTTCCGACGACAATTTTCCAATTTTCTTACTGTAAATATCACTTACCGAGTGCTTGTCATCCTTTTCGTCGTTTACACATCTCGGAATCAGTAAAAAATTAAAAAGTAGAGTAAAAACATGGAAAAATAATTTTTAAAAACGTATAATGAGTCAACATGGATATGCGCAAGTAAGCATTCCAAGGTCCGGCCAATGAACGGCGTAAATGCCGTTTCCAGGCCGCAGCTGCGCCCTTCCCTGGCCGCCTCCTCTCAAACCGGCGCGATTGCGGCACTTTCGCCGATCTCAAACTTTTTGCTTCCTAATCCTGCGCCGCTGGTTTATCATTCGGCGAAAACGCCATAACAGGTGGCATTAATGCCGATTTCAGCGGCGCTTACGCCGTTTTGACCGGCGCTTACGCCATTTCGACGGCGCACACGCCGATCCTACGCCAAAAATTCTCTGAGTTTGAACGTCCCAAAAAACATTTGAACGTCCCAAAAAATATTTAGACGTCCCTTGAACACTTTCAGTGACTTTTAGTGTTGAAAGGACGTCTAAACTTTTTTTGGGACGTTTAAATGTTTTTTGGGACGTCTAATTGTTTTTTGGGACGTCTAATTATTTAAAGCCAAATTTGCGGACTTCAAGGGACGTCTCAGTATTTAATGGGACGTCTAAACGTTTTTTGGGACATCTAAATGTTTTAAGGGACGTTTAAACATTTTTGAACATATTTTGGATCCGAAAGGACGTTCAAATGTTTCAAAGGACGTCTAAGTGTTTTAAAGGACGTCTAAGTGTTTTTTGGGATGTTCAAGTTTTCAAAGGACATCTAAACTGGAATAGAGCCATATATTCTTCAAAAACTTTGATAATCACTTATAAGAACTTTTTTCAAAAAAAACCGAGAATTTTGGAAACGTTTGAATTTTTTCAGTACTGAACTTCGGTCCGACCTGTCTTTCAAGTCAATCTCTGAAACTTCAATTCTTCAAAAAGTAATCAATTCACAGAATATTTAAAATGTCAAGTAGATCATACTTGTAGTTGATCACTTTTGAATTGCTCCCTCAGTTCTGGAGATATTCATCTTCACAGTTAAGAGATTGAAAAACCCGAATTCTGGAAACTCACCAGCCAACTTTGACCGAGCCTCACAATGTGACAAGTTACTCCAAGTTTTCAACCTTGGAATATGATATAAATCAAACATTAATCTTACTTTTCGTAATTATCAAAATTCACCTAGCTCTTCTAGTTTTTGAGATATTCACTTTCAAAGACGAAGGACTAAAAATGAGAAGCGGGAGAGCGGGAGAGAGTGCAGAGAAGCTAGAGTGTCTGACTTCTCTGTGCTCTCTCTATCTCTCGTATCGTGTTTAGCTGGTTTTCTGAATCCAATCTTCCAAATTCCAGATTCTCCATTTTTACAACTTTCTTCCAGAATACTATAAGCTCAGAACAGTTCTTACAACTGCGCTCCGCCGAAATCTCCTTGAGAAATGTTTATTTTTCTCTGAGTCTCTCAAATTCGCACACAATTTTCTTTGGTTTCGGTAGAGCGCGGTTGTAAGAAGCGTGCCGTGCTAATATAAAATAGGAAATTTGCAGAATGGTGTTCGCTGAAATCGTTGGAACCCTCTCATTCCTCCAACCACAAGCAGATGATGACATATTTGATAGGCTACATTATTACTACACTACCACTTTTTTATTGTTGACTGCAGTAAGTTTGAAATACGAAATTTCGTTAGAGGGAACTTGCAACATCTTCCAGGTTCTGATATCTCTGAAAATGTTCGGAGGACGACCTATCGAGTGTTGGCTTCCTGCAGAGTACAAAAGCAGTTGGGAGGATTATACAGGTTTCTTGAACTCAATAATGAACATTTGAAATTTTTAAATTTAAATTCCAGAAATGTACTGCTGGGCACGGAATACATATGTGACCGCTTTTGAAGATGATAACCTTCCAGAAGTGGTTAATAGAGAGTACACAATGGTCAGTTACTGTAATTTTTAGCAGTATTTCGATAGAGCGCACTTGCAGATTAATAGCTTTTGGCAGGGGAGACTGATTTTTAAGAATTCTTCATAGAAAGATAGCTCTTGAAATTCCATACAGAAAAACTGTCTAATAAAAATAAAATTCTATACGGTGTACTGCCGAAATTTCGTCGTAAATTCGTTTTTAGCAGTTTTTCGGTAGAGCGCACTTGCAGCTTGATAACTTGATACAGGGAAGACGGATTTTTATGAAGTTTGTATGGACAGATAGCTCTTGAAATTTGCTACAAAAAACATATAAATGCGTTGGCAAGAGCCTTTTTTAACAATCTGAATTCCGCTGTAAAACTGGGGCAACTTGTTTTTCTGACGTTTTCTTTTTTCAAAATTCAATTCTCATGACTAATCCAGCTTTATAGAAATTTGTACCAAATGATTGATTTTAAAATTTGCAACAAAATCCTATCAAAAGTTTTGATCTAACATTCCAGGTCTCCTACTACCAATGGGTACCATTCTTCCTCGTCTACGTGGCGTTCAGCTTCTACGCTCCATGTCTTTTATGGCGTCTATTTTATGACAAGTCTGGAATTCGGCTGAAGGATATCATGGCCTTCGCAAATGACAAAGCAAATGTTGTTCCTAATCAGAGACAAGCGAACATTCGAGGACTCTCCGCTCATTTATCTTCAGTTTTTAAGCATCGATTCAGAATTGGAGAGAAGCATCCATATCATCATAAGTGAGTCTGGGAGTCAGATAGACTCAAGAAGTTTGGAACCGAAATTTCAGAGTCTTCAAAATTTTCAATGTACGGTACTACGAATCATATTTGACCTACTTGTATCTGGCAATCAAGTCAATGTTTTTGATGAACGTGTTGATGCAGGTACGCTGCGTAGCGACTCACGCTGTAGATAGTTGATACGGAGAGAAACAACTCTTGTGGACATACTAGCTGAGTGAATTTAAAATTTAAAATTTGCAGATGTACTTCATGAGTAGATTTCTGGAACTCGATAGCCACCGCTACTATGGATACGGTATACTGTATGACTTGATTATGGGAAGAGGATGGAAAGAGTCTTCGAATTTCCCGGTCGTCACGTATTGTGACATGCAGATTCGGATATTGGGACATGTACAGAGACATACTGTACAATGCGTACTGGTTATCAATATTTTTACGGAGAAGGTAAGAGGTAACTTCGAGATTTTGTCGCGGTAATTTTCGAAAGTTTAGAGATGTTATAGTATAGATCAGAGTTGAGCGGAATTCCGCCTTCCGCCTTCTGCCTTCCGGAATTTTAAGGTTTTTTCTGCTTTCCGCCTAGACGATATCAGCTTGAATAATTTGTTCTCCTAATCGAATTTACTGAAATTTTTTGAGGTTTTTTGCAGCAAGGCTATCGGTTTTTACCAAAAAAAAGTTTAACATGCAGATTTCATTCTATATCCCTTCTTCACCCAATTTTTTGAAATTGACCAACTTTGACTGAACCTTACAGCGTGAGAAGTTTCTCCAAGTTTTCAATATTGGAATATGATATAAATCAAACCAGGGTCTTCATTTTTGTAGTTAACAAGATTCTCCTAGCTTTTCTAGTTTTTGAGATATTCGATGCTAAACACTATCTCTTAGAACTGATCGTCGCTTTTTTCAACTTAAGAATCACAAAACTCGCCAATTTCCAGATCTTCTTCATTCTCTGGCTCTGGTACACTCTCCTCTCTTTCATCTCATTCGGATCCATTCTCTCATGGATTTTCGGATCAATTCCATTCAATCAACGACGTCAATTTGTTGCAAGAAGGCTTGAATTAGCTGATGTGAATTTTGAGAAAAGTCGGTATAGACATGAACTTGATGAGGTAATTTTTCACTTTTCACAGTTCAGTTTTCTTGAGAATCTACTTTGAAATTTCAGTTCGTCCGCGACTACATCAAAATCGATGGAATCTTTGTTCTGAAAATGATAACGATTCATTCTGGAATACTGATGTGTACTGATATTGTAGATCAAATGTGGGATCAATATTTGGAGGAGTCCGGAAATCAAGTGATACGAGAAATAATTGAAGAGAAGAACTATGGAGACGACTATGATAGATCTCAGTCAGCAGTGTCAATTGAACCAAGTATTCGTCGAAAAACTTCAGTTTTGGTCCCCCTTATGAGTCGAGAAGATCTGAATGTCACCGATCAGTCCCCTACGACTCCGACTCCACAATTTCTGAGGCCTCCCAGTAGTCGGATGACTGCTAATGTATAATTTTGTATACCTATTAGCACGACGCAAGTCTTATAACCGCGCTCTACCGAAACCGAAGAAAATTGCGAGAGACTCAGAGAAAAATACACGTTTTTCATCGGTTTCGGTGGAGCGCAGTTGCAAGAACTGTGACGAGCTAATAGTTTTGTTTTCGTTTCCAATGGGGCGCGATTGCATTGTTGATTTTTTTAATCTTTGAAAGTGATATTTTGAATGAACAAAAAATGAAAAAATGAAATAAAATCAGAAAAAAAAACATAAGTATCAAAAATTAAATTAAGAATTTGAGGTGATTTTTGAGCAAGTGTCCGTTTGGACCCGATTTCTAGAAAGAAGAGAAATATTAGAAGAGTAAATGGGGGGCAAGATGAGATTATGGTCACTGAAAAATGAAAATTAAAAAGTGAAATCGATTACTCCTCCACTTCAACTTCTGCTTTGATTGTGCTCATTGGTGAGGAGAGACTCGTTTGGAGGACCTGAAAGTGTGCTCTATTGAAACTGAAAACAGGTTTCGGTGGAGCGCGTTTGTAAAAAAATGACTCAGCATACTCGCCCTACCGAAATTCAAACGATTTACCTGTGTTTCCGATGGTTTGATCTCATTTAAAATCAGCTCTTCCATCAAGGAATCTACATTTACGAGACCGAAGAGACGAGCGAGTTGTACGTCTTCTACCTGGAAAAATTGAAGTTTATTAAGGAAAAAACTCAGGATTCTGAATTGGTTGCTTATCATCAAATTGAGCCAAGACACTGGAATTTTGAGCTAGCTGACTTCTTCAGAACATTTATTACCTTACCACTGTTCTTACAACAGCGCTCCACCGAAATCCCCTTGAGAAATGTCTCTTTTTCTCTGAGTCTCTCAATTTCGCATTCAATTTTTTTTCGGTTTCGGTAGAGCGCGGTTGTAAAAAGTGAGTCGTTCTAATAGTACTATATATGCAGTAAATTTATTAATTTTCATTTCTTCAAAAAATTAGAAAATCGTTTCAGAATCTAATCAATTTTCGATCATAAAACGTTTGTTTCCAGAAGCTTGTCTTCTCCATTTCAAAAAATAATATGCTTTTTTGGAGCTCGAGATTATTCCATTTGGAATGGCAAACTCAGAAATTTGGATTTCTTTAAAAGAAGTATAAGCTGAATTTATAAGAATTTCGAATCTGTTTTCATAATCTGCCAGAACTGAGCAAAATACGAAACTTTCAGCAAAGTGACTTTTTTCAAGAGATAAAAATTGAAAACTAGACGTGGAAAATCTCGGTTTAATTTAGATTTTCTACGAAAAAAACTACACTACCAGAAATCTGAAAACAAAAGGATTCTAAATCAGTTTTCAAAATATGTCTATCATCAAATTGAGCCAAGATACAGAGGTTTTGAATAGCTCAGGCCAATTTGAACTAAACCTTTTATAACTCTGTTCATTTCAACTTTTTCCGATTTTGAAAATAGATTCAGAATCCTCACGTCTTCAGTTTTCCAACAATATAAATTTCAAAAAAATTGCAACTAACCAACTGTTGTGCAATCGCTTGTAGTGATGGTAACAATAAGAGAAGTTTTCCACTTCTACACTCCAACATTTCGTCCTCCATATTCTCCAATGCTTTATCTGTACATCTGAAAAATTCTTTCTTTTTTAAATCCATAAAAATCCATGACAAACCTTCTCTGCAATGACCTTAAAAACGCGAATCGTGCCGTCTCTACCGAGTTTTGATCGTTGATTTCTCTGACGACTGGATTAAAGAAAAGAATCGCTTTCAACGCGACGTACTCAATCAGATCCATATTCATCCGTCTCATTGGATTCACAATTTCAGAGATAATTCGTGTCACGACACCACTGAAATGACTATACGACAACTGGCATAAATTAGGGAAAAACGGGAGAACTCACTTGATATCTCCCACAGTTTCTGCTTGCTCTTTTGATAGAAGTGTGTCATTTGCCAGGCAAATTGTGTTATCCATTTTCAGACAAATCGATCGATACGCGACTCCCAATACCATCATTGCCGCTGCTCCACCTTTCAGAAGAGCGGCCTGAAATTACTTTTACATTTTTTCTTTCTTTTTTGTCATCGCGATCAGATCAGCTCTAGCCAAACGCTGAATGATATAGGATTTGCGCAGCCGACACCTCCCGGGTTCCGCCGCCCACAATGCTTATCATGTGGTGTGGCTCCGCCCACTTCCCGGAAGTTCGAAATGAAAAATGAGCTTCTTTTTGGAAAATAGTAGATTTTTCTTGATTTTTTATTTTGTAATGGGCAAGAAGGCTAAAAGAGTTCGCCTTGAGACTAAATAACAGCTGGGAGTTCCGAAAATCAACAGAGTTATGAGGTGACCAACGAGAAAGTTGGATTTTCCTCTAGAAAAAAAAGTAAATCTAGATAAATTAAAACGTTTTTCAGACTTTTGAGAATGTTTAAATAATTATCGTTTATGTTTTAAAACGGTCCGAGAAAAGCTTCCAAATGTTATTAGCTCAGCACAATTCTTACAACTGCGCTCCACCGAAATCCGTTTCAGAACTGTCTCTTTTTCTCTGAGTATCTCAATTTCGTACACATTTTTCTTCGGTTTCGGTAGAGCACGGTTGTAAAAAGCGTGCCGTGCTAATACCAATTTCTGTTCAAAAAAGCTGAATTCAGAAACCTGTCAATGGCGTAATAAGCCTATTTCTCTTTGCTAGACTCTACCTCTTTCAAAAAGTATCCTACAAAAAAGTGATCAACTACAGAAATGAAGATTTAGACTTTTTCTTTACATTCCATCAAAATTCAATTCAAAATCACATTTTCTGACATCACTGCACTTTCACAAACTTTTGATCTGTGCCTCACCTGATCTGCTTGAGCCAAGAATGAAAACTGTGGCAATGATTTTGCCCATTCGATGAAAAGAACCAACTGTTGATGAATGGATTTTCCAATATCATCTAAAGTGGCTGCTCTCGCATCCTCATAATTCCATTTCACTTTTCCGCAATCGTATGGAGCCTGAAAAAAAACATGAAGAACATGTGGAAAAGTTGAAACTAGACAGGAAAGATTTGATAGATCAAAATGAAACATTTTTTAAGTGGGAGAAAAAAGAAGAAAAAAAGCTTGGCTGGTGTAGGAATCGAACCCCACACCCTCGGTGTGTAAGGCAAAAGAGTAACCACTGAGCTACAAACGCACAAGTTCAATTGAAGCCAGCTGCCGTATAAAGCCTTCCTATCCTTCCGCAGTAGCTACAGTAACCCGAAACTCACCAACGAAGAAGTATTCTTGATAACACTGGATCTCAACTGTTGGCACAGGGTTTCAGCTGCCACCAATTGATCAATTAGGTCCTCTTTTTCTGTTGCTGATGCTTTTTTCCTTTTTCCAATCGCATCTCGCTCATTTTGAATTGCTGGAAAGGGGGGGGGTACTGTAGTTGAGAGAGTCTGAGGATATTCGACTTACCATTACTCTTCATTCCAGCTTTTACACACTTTTGTAATCGACACGCTCGGCAAGCATTTCGTTTATCTAAAAAATTTGAGAGTTGAAAATAACTTGAGTGGATTTACGAGGTGTAGAATTACGAGGTATGTTGTAGATTTACTAGGGCTTGTGTAGATTTACGGGACTACATGAAAATTTACTAGGTTCAGTGTGAATTTACTAAATTTATCGTAGATTCATGGGACCGGAGTGAGTTTACTTCTCGTAAGCCACAGTTGCTTCCGTAAAACTACAAAATAACCGCGTGTGTGAGTTTACGAGACATTGCGTAGATTTACGGGAGTTAAAAGATTCCGTAATTCTACACATCTTACTGTGGATTCACGTAACCTCATTGCAATTCACGGAACCACGATATGACAAACGCTACCGACGCGAACACGCTCTAATGAGAAAAAACAACGAAATTTTAATATTTTCATGTATCCTAAAAGTTCCTGCAGGGAAATAATTAGCTAAAATTTTAGAGCGTGCTTGCATAGGTAGCGTTGCCATATAGTGCGGAACTACAAAACATAAAAAGATAAAAAAGAGCATAAAGTCATTAAAAACTAACTCCTCGTGACATCACAATTCTGTTCGAATCTGCACTGATAGTGATATCGTTTCCGGATACTCCGCCGAAAGAATCCTTTACATCCATCACAACTGATTGCTCCGTAGTGTTTGCCAGTGGATTTGTCATTGCAGATATGGCAGATTTCGTCTACCATTTTGGGATTTTGTCTGGAATTTTAAATTTATATTTAGTTGATGTGTGAAGAGAGAGAGAGACAACGAGGGTGTCTAGACGTCTGCGTCTCTATCCAAATTGTTATCAGTAGAGCGCGCTTGCCGCAACTAATAACTCAAAATTGATCTCTGTGATACCAAGAGAAAATGTGCAAAATGGATAGAGAGAGAAATAACGAAGATGAAGACAGTATGTTTCTCGGGGCGTGTGATGCCTCCTGCATTTGATAAGAATTGAATGATGAAAAGAAATGGCAAACATGTGAAAAAGAAGAGGAGACACACACTGATAAGGAGATCTTTAGGTTGCGAGAGAGGGAGACTCAGACTCTCACAGAGAATCTGGAATTTTTGATGGAAATTAGAGTGACGGTTTACTTTGGAAACTGCTGATTATTTTGGTAGGTGTTAGACACCAAACTAACAATGGCCTAGAATCGAAAACTAGGCCACCGACACGTATAATTTCTTATCATTGTTGTTCATAACGTGCTTTGCTGGCAAATTTCTTGTTTAGTGGCCTCGGGAAAACATTTAAAAAGAGAAAAAAAGAGAAAGCTAGAGAGAGGTATCGAACCAGGGAGTGGTGGAGTGATAGGCAGTCCACTGGGCTACACTGCATCCAAAAACAGTTTGCCCAAGTGGGTTAAGATAAGCTAGAGGATGGCACAAAAATGGAGGCAGCGAAGATTTTTCAGTCAGAGAAGTGAGAGAAGATTTTTCAGTCTCAACTTTTTTCCTATTTTTTAACGAAACAATTGAAATGTTCAGTGAGTCAACTGATGATAATAAAAATATTTTGTCTCGAAAATCGATTAGATTTAGAAAAATTCCATTTGTGACACGAGAAATTTTCAAAATCTCTTTTGAGAAATACGATGAAAACGTCACCTGATATTTTTAGTGAAAGGAAGAACCTGTACGTACAGAATGTTATTCAATTGCTAAGTTCCTAATGTTTCATAGATCACAAAATAAGATAGAAACTGATCAACAGAAGAAGAAGAAAGGAAAAAAAAGAATGAGAACGGAAAAGTTGATAACAGAAATAATGTATTGATCAGTTTTTATCATTTGGCTTACTATGATACTGTGTAGTCTTCGTTTCTCTCACGCTCTCTTCTCCCTTTCTCGGTCATTTCGCAGCAATTCAAAGAGCGAGCAGCGGCCGTTTTTAACGGCCAACGGAGGCAATGTTTTCGCCGCTCCCATGTGGTCTAGTGGTTAGGATTCGTGGTTTTCACCCACGCGGCCCGGGTTCGATTCCCGGCATGGGAAGTCTAATTTTTTTAAGTTTGGGGTTGGAGAAAATAAGATGTTGATGGTTACAAAGAAAAGAAGAAAGAAAGAGAGGCGACGAGTGAAAAACAAAAAGTTCGTTCGGGTGTCTGGTGGTCTGCGTCTTGTCTGTTGCCACCCAGCAAAAGATCTCATCTGGTTTACAACAACCTTGGAGAGAATAGACAGGGTCCTCTCTGGCATCGATTGGCAGGGAGAGAGAGATGAGTCAGAGAGAGATGGAGGAGATGGGGGGAGAATTATAATGGGATGATGATGGGATGGGTGATAAGGAGAGAGATAAAATATTCATTGTTGGTTTACGGATTATGGAGGTTTTAGAATGTTCTGGTGAATGGATAATACAGAAGAGATAGATAGTTCATCAAACTAATCTATCGAAAAAACACAAAATTTACAAAAATTTAATAAAAGCCATTAGCACGGAACGCTTATTACAACCGTGCTCTACCGAATCCGAAGAAAATTGCGCGCGAAATTGAGAGACTCAGAGAAAAAGAGAGATTTCTCTAGGGCGTTTCGGTGGAGCGCGGTTGTAAGAACTGTGCCGTGCTAATAGCAACAAAAATAAACGAAAACACACGATTTTACAATAAAACCACACAAATTACAACAAAAATCACTTTTTTCGTTTTCAGCTAAAAAGATATTCAGAATCATAAGAAATAGTGATCTTCTGAGTTCAAACTTCTAAAAAAAAACTTTTTTCAGAATTCACAGATCTTCCACACCTTCTTCTTCTCATTGTTATCAACAACTCCTCCAGAATCCCATTATAGAAAAACGAAGTGAGTCAGGGGGAACAAGCACACATAGACAGTCTCTCTCTCACATCCAAACAGTTTTCCAGGTTCATGACATCTGTTTGAATGGGGGCACAATCATTTTATTGGGGGAAGAGAGAGAGAGAATTGACAAATAGTTGGCAGGCAGGAAACGATCCCAACTGTGCAAACTTCGAATATGAAGAAGTGAAGAGAAGTCGAGAGAAACATCGGCGCTCCCATCATTTGACAATTTTCAGAATCACTATAAATTGGAACAACTATTTGCGGCGCTGCTGCGTTTTTACTCTCTTCCAAGTTCAAGTTTTCTAGATTCTCAATTTCTGTTTCTCAAATGTTCACAAATCTATTTCATTGTCTTTTATTGAGAAAAGCCTCATCACAATTGTAAAATAATCTCAATCATACATAGAATATGGGCGGTGGCGCGGCTCCGCCCACTTTCCGGATTCTTGATCTACCCGAAGCAAGCTTAGAATTCAGAAATAGAGATGAAGATTATAGAAATGTTGAGAAAATTTATTTTGAATCTAACTTCAATCAAAAATAATGGAAAAAAGATAAATAGAGTTTTGAAAACTCTGAAATCGTGGTAATTATTCATAGAAAAAATCAAAATCCTCAAACAATTCTCGACGCAGATAGCTGCACTCATACTAGGCTAACTTCAAATAATGAGGCAAAGTCACAGTTTATGTAATTGCTTTATCTTTTTTGGAAGCGCATTTACAAAAAATTGTAAACCACAAAGATGAAAATCAAAGAAAGACTGAAATCTATTAAAATTTCAGATTATGATACTTCAGACAATTCTAAGAAACTTTCAACATTGGAGCATATTCTAAATATCGCTCTAAACGCTACAATTCCCGTTCTCATGACTCAGAATGAGCCTAGATGGAAGAGTTTTTCAGCGCGGCCGTGTAGTCCTCTCGGACAAGATTTCTGTTCAATTGCTCGTTTTCTCACTTTTTCCAATAAATTGAAAAAATCGCGAAAGTTTGTAGAAAAAAGGGAGGAAATAAGGAATTGAACAGAAATCTTGTCCGAGAGGACTACACGGCCGCGCTGAAAAACTCTTCCATCTAGGCTCATTCTGAGTCATGAGAACGGGAATTGTAGCGTTTAGAGCGATATTTAGAATATGCTCCAATGATGAAAGTGTCTTAGAATTGTCTGAAGTATCGGAATCTGAAATTAAAAAAAAAGACTTCATTCCTCCTTCCAGCACGTTCCAAGTATATGTACTTTCCACCCCCTGATGAGTCACAGTTCATGACATTTTTCTAACTTTTTTTCTGTATTCCCGGAACTCTTTTCGACTGAATACATCAGTGTCGATTCAATGTGGGAATAAGTTTTTGTGTTGTGTCTAAACAGCTGGTTTCTCTCTTCATTCTCTCGCCCTTTCTTCTCTTTTGTGCTTTTTCAAATTGACCAATTTTTCAGATGGACATCATCATCAAACAGGTATTATTACTTGTGATTTTCACAGTTTCCGTCTCAGATGCAAGGGTGAGAATTGATGAGTTTTTGAGGTATGAAAGTACAAAAGGATTCAGGGTCGACGGATCAATATATATGGTGCTGAAAACGGGCATAGTGATATTGTACAATTACGGGGTAATATGGCAGCGAATCAACAGGTTTTCAACTCGCCGATACGGGAAAGGTGAGTAGACAACCGCGCTCTACCGAAACCGAAGAAAATTGTGTGCGAAATTGAGAGACTGTGCCGAGGTTATATTGATACTTTCCCAGTTTTCCATATTTTTCGTCAGAACTAGGAACATTGCTAATCAATACATTTCAAAGCTGAACAAACTTTCCTGTCGATTTTACACCAGATGACTGAACGGATAGATCTTTCCTTTTTGCAAGAGATCCTGTAAACAGCGTGTTCTTGGCAAGATCATCTATTAGAAGTCGAAATAGAGTGATTCCGAATCTATTTCTGAATCCGAATCTATTTCTGAATAAGCTAAGAAGAAATTTTGAACCTTTGTACATTGGAAAGTCTAAAGTTCTGCTATTTGTATGCTCACTGTTTTTTGGAAATCAAAGTTCAGAGAGCTATGTAGAAATTTTTTGAGTTTCTGGCTATTTTAATTTTTCAGTTATTTAAACCAGACTTGTTGAATTTTTTTTGAATAAAGTATAGTTTTTGACCAAAAATTTAAGCTTCAATCAAAATGCGAATATGTATGATAATATAAGCGTAACTGTTCACCATACAGTACTCATACATATGATCTACTGGGGGAGATATGACGCTCTAATGGCAAAACAATAGTCAGGGTTACGGTATGTGTTGGCACCATGCCAGTTTTCAAACTTAAGGATTATGGAAACATTTCCGCATAGCACATGTGTCTGAAACCCAAATTTCAGCTATCCGATTTCCCGGTTTTCAGACGACCCACTCTCCGAAACGCACTTTTATCAAATTCCCCATTAAAATGGAGCAAAATGCAAGATTCGGACGGAAACTACGTGATTCCTTTTGTGATTTCTGGAAACTATGGTACTCTTTGATTCTTCTATACCTCAATCCTTAACTATAACTCATTTTCAGATTCCCTCGAACGAAAAATCATAAAAAGTGCAATGGAGAAGATCGCACAAAATACATGTATTCGATTAATTCCTCGAACTAATCAACCGGATTATGCGGAAATTTTGAATAAGAAGGGTCAAGGGTTTGCTTAAATTTTCGGAGTTTTTTGGATAGAAATTGATGATTTTTCGTTCAGATGCTACGCAAGTATCGGTCGTTTTCCCGGGAAGAATGTGGTGATGTTGGAGAGCAATGACGATCAATCGTAGGGCGCATCGCTGCAATTGCGCTCTATTGATAATTCGCTTCTTTTTCTCAATAGAGCGCACTTTCCCTACCCTTTCTTCTACTCTTCCCATTTTCAGATGCATCCAAGAAGATACAGTAATCCATGAGCTATTCCACGTCATCGGATTGTGGCATGAACATATGAGAGCAGATAGAGATGCGTTCATTAATGTGATGTATAAGAATATTGAGCCAGGTAACGGAAATTTGGAATCTTACGGAAGTTTAGATGCTTTTTCTCAGCTCAATATCCGCAATTCGAGAAGTTGTCATCGAGGGATGCCACCACTTACAACGTTCCATATGACTATAAATCAGTGATGCATTATGATGAGACAGCGTTTGCGAAACCCGGAAAGATTAGTATGATGACGAAGGATTCGAAATTTCAGGTATGGGGTTTGGTGGCCTAGAAAATGAGGAAATGATCCAAATTTGAAAAGCAAAGTTTTAGATTTTGGACCGCCATTTCGTAAGATTGAAAAAAGGACTCTAGAACCAATAAGTTCCTTTTTTGAAATATCGAAAGTAGTTGACGGACTAGTTTTCCAAGTGCTAGATTTCTAGGCCATCATTGAAGATGCAACATCAATAGGGAAGGGCTCCGGGGCTTGGTTGATTGGGAAGATTGGTAACCTGAGTTTTCCGAAATCCTATTAAATTTTTTTAAATTTAAGAGACAATGTCAGTATTTCTCGAACTGCCCGTAGAACACATCGGCCAAACGCAATTAGCCCATTTGGTTTTTTGATATTATGGGTCCCTATGATGATCTTATGAAAAAACCGTACACCTTTTTAGGCTCCGCCCCCTTTCACATATAGAAAAAAATAGGGGGAGTGAAAAAATTAATTTTTTCCTTTCAACTGATATCTGAAAAAAATGTTCAGAAATGAGTTTTAAGCGTGTTTTTGAACATTTTTTGTGTTGACAACTTTTGAAAAATCTTTTCGTATCATTTGAAAAAAAGTGATTTTTTGAAAAAAATGTCAGTTTTTTGCATACCCCCAACAATTTTATAATTAGTTCCAAAAAGTTTTTTATTGCAGTTTGATTGTCTTTAGACCGTCCAGCTTTGTGCCGATTTTTATCCCGAAATTCCGGGACCTTTTTTTTCTATAAGCAAAAATGTGTGTTTTTTCACGAAATTTTCACGTACCCCCCTCCATGGTGAAAAAAGTGAAAGTCTCAAAATTTTAAGAAACTTTGTATATAAGTTTACCTAACAGTAATTCAAAGGATCACCAAGTATGAAAACATATAATGCTTTTCTTCTGAAGTTATGAGACCTCAAACACTCAATATCACTATTTTCAGATGGAGCTGTAAAAATCAGATATTTTTCAAATTTTCATCGATTTACTTGTTGCAATATTATTTGATTTTGCATTTTTCATAGGTTTTCATCAATTTTCTGAGAAAGAAAATTATCAGTCACGTTTTTCTCTGCTCGGTGTGCCTTGAACTTTTTCATATTTCTGTCTCCTTTCTACGGGACCTTCTTCTGGGCAGTGAAATGGTTCAAACTTAAGATTCCACATTTTTGAAAATGGCATTACTATAATAAATTACGTAGCAATGATATAGGCAAACTATTCATCAGTTTCCCGTCGGTGATTAATGTGAAAAAGTGTTGCAATGTCATTATGTTTCCTTTTTTTGCAACGTAGTTTTCTGATGTTTTTAGACTATATTTTTATCTCTGTCACTACTACATTTCAGTTCTGAACTTTTCTAAAAGTGTATTTAGACTCTGGCACTCCAGGCATCTCCGCATTGATAGAATACAGAAATATGAAAAAGTTCAAGGCACACCGAGCAGAGAAAAACGTGACTGATAATTTTCTTTCTCAGAAAATTGATGAAAACCTATGAAAAATGCAAAATCAAATAATATTGCAACAAGTAAATCGATGAAAATTTGAAAAATATCTGATTTTTACAGCTCCATCTGAAAATAGTGATATTGAGTGTTTGAGGTCTCATAACTTCAGAAGAAAAGCATTATATGTTTTCATACTTGGTGATCCTTTCAATTACTGTTAGGTAAACTTATATACAAAGTTTCTTGAAATTTTGAGACTTTCACTTTTTTCACCATGGAGGGGGGTACGTGAAAATTTCGTGAAAAAACACACATTTTTGCTTATAGAAAAAAAAGGTCCCGGAATTTCGGGATAAAAATCGGCACAAAGTTGGACGGTCTAAAGACAATCAAACTGCAATAAAAAACTTTTTGGAACTAATTATAAAATTGTTGGGGGTATGCAAAAAACTGACATTTTTTTCAAAAAATCACTTTTTTTCAAATGATACCAAAAGATTTTTCAAAAGTTGTCAACACAAAAAATGTTCAAAAACACGCTTAAAACTCATTTCTGAACATTTTTTTCAGATATCAGTTGAAAGGAAAAAATTAATTTTTTCACTCCCCCTATTTTTTCTATATGTGAAAGGGGGCGGAGCCTAAATAGGTGTACGGTTTTTTCATAAGATCATCATAGGGACCCATAATATCAAAAAACCAAATGGGCTAATTGCGTTTGGCCGATGTGTTCTATGGGCAGTTGGCCTTAAGTTGATCACTAGAGAAAGTGTCTCTTAACTATTATTGACAAGAGCTCAAAGTTCAAGTTTCCTGTGTTCTAAAAGCCAGGGAAATTTTCATAGACTAAAATTTAGCTGGAATTTGATTTAGCTGAATTTGTAGCTAAAATTCGGGGTTTTTGGAAAAAAAACAATTTCTCCGATTTTCGAAAATTCGGGGAAGAAAACGAGATTCTGAATCAGAAGTCATAGATTCTTGTTTAGTTCAGCTATAAGAGTATTAATGGACTCAAAAATCTCTTTTTCGTTCTTCTTTTTCTTCTCCGGATTTTCAAAATTCGGGGAAGAAAAAGGATTTTCCGATTTCGGATTTTGAGGTTTTTCGATTTTGAAATGCATGATAAAACTTTGAAATTCGGTTATACGGTTTTTTATTCCGCAAGAATCTAGACAAACTTCTCATCCAAAAACTTTTCCGTTCAACAAAACATTTTCTCGTCTAAACTCGCGTATTCAAATGACCGTGATGTCTGCCACAGAACTCTCATCTTTTCTTTCCAGAAAGTAATCGGTCATCCACGTGACGCCTCTTCCAACGATTACAAGAAAGTGTGTGCAATCTATCACTGCTCGAAGTGTATGAATCAAGATTTCGATCAACTTGTTATCAGAGACAATATAGATCTCCGCAATCCAGTCATCACTAATCCCCCAGTAAAACAGGGAGACTCATCCTCTGATTGCACTGATCGATTAGGCATCTGTCCAATGCTGAAATCAAGAGAAATGCTCAATTGTAAAGTGATGTCAACGTTCTGTTGTTCGAGTTGTTCTGCTCCGACATCAACCACTACAACCACCTCATCGACACCTTCTGATTCTTCGCTGTGGCAGAGGATTAAATCGATTTTTCAGTGATTTTTGATTTGGAAGCTTAATTTATGACTCTTTTACGGTGTTTGTATAAATAATAGAGTGTCGTCTCGCGAGAATCAGTTACAGCACTTTGCGAGAATTCCAGCAGAATCCAGCAACGTCTCGTTTCGTTCTGTCTCGTTTTGTCCAGCATAAATTTCAGCATATTCTCGTTCAGCATAGTTCAGCAAAGTTCAGTTCAGCAAAAGTTCAGTTACAGCATATTCCAGCACGTTTCATTTATTTTTCATTCCCGCATAATTTCTTGCTGGACATTGCGAGAATCTCGCGAGACTAACGTGGCCATTCTTTCGTATAAAGAAATTTAATTTTGACGTTTCTAATCATTTTTTCATGCAAATTTTTACGAAATAAATGTTGAAAATAAAGCAAAATTGACATTTTTAGAACCGTGACCTTCGAAAAAAGTTCAAAATGAAGGAATACTGTACTTGATTCACAATGAAAGATCACGGAAATAACACTTTAGCATAGATTTTTCTAATTTTCTCACAGAAAAATAATTCACGTTCGCTCGCGAGATTCTCGCAATGTCCAGCAAGAAATTATGCGGGAATGAAAAATAAATGAAACGTGCTGGAATATGCTGTAACTGAACTTTTGCTGAACTGAACTTTGCTGAACTATGCTGAACGAGAATATGCTGAACTTTATGCTGGACAAAACGAGACAGAGCAAAACGAGACGATTGCGAGAATATGCTGGAATCAGCTGGAATCGTCTCGCGATACGACACTCTAATAAATAATGCCTACTTGTTATTGGGAGTTTTTCAGAATTGGTTTTGGAATGTTCAGGAATTTTCGAGATCGTTAAAAAAAGAAGGAAAATCCATTTCTTTGAAAAAAGATTAATAAAAGAAACGTCTCGTTTTCCTATTCGGAAAGTGGGCGGAGTCCCATCGAATGATAAGTATAGTGAGCGGCGGAACCCGGGAAGTGTCGGCCGCTCGTTTTTGCTCGATATTGCCGACTATCTCGCTTCGGTTTGGTCATCCATACCAAGGTTGCCGCCGAAAAAAGTTTTTTTCGGGTTTTCGGGGTATGTAGATGAAATTTTTTTCGGCGGTAACCCTGTTCCATACAAATGATTATCACAATAAAATAAAAAATTTCGAGGATAAAAGCCATTTATTGAGATCATCGGTTCCAGATTCCACTCTAATTTTCAATTTTCAATTTCCAAATCAAATTAAAAATAATTAATTCTAAATATTCATGAGTCGACTACTTCTCCTCTTCCGGTCATGCGGTGTGTGAGGTTCTAAAAGTGGTTGAGACTCTCGTTTCTTCGCTGCCTGAGTGAACATTCCACTGTCTGGATCCGGTTTTTTACCTGGAATCATTAAAATTTGAATTTGAATATTTTCTAGAAATAACTCACCAAAACTTTCAGCATCCTCAATAGTCATCGGTAATGGTGCTCCGAGAGTTTCCGGAAGGAAAAATGTGAGAATTCCAGCGGATAAAGCCATTAGACCCATGATGAGGAGTGGCAGGATTTTCACTATTTTTCCCTGGAATTTATTTGTTTGGAATTGCGCTCTACGGACAAGAGTCTGCGTCACTCAAAAAGTACAACAGGGCGCGAATGTATTGCTCCGAAGTAAACTTACCAAATTCACAATATGTGGTGCCAACAACAGCCCACTTCCAGCCACCATACTGCTCATTCCCATTCCAATTGCTCTCACAACAGTAGGATACAGCTCTCCAGCGAAAATATAGATGACAGCGAAACCACTTCCGACTCCAAACTTCCCGATGAAAGAGGCAGAAGCCACAAGCCATGGATATCCATCTGGGACAAACATTGCAGAGACACAACCGATACCACAGACAATCATTGTCGCGGCGAGGGTCCAACGACGTCCGGCGCATTGGAGGAGAGGCCAGACGACGAAGTAACCGGGGAGCTCCACGGCTCCGTTTATGATAAAACTCCAGTAATCATCGACTGGAAGGTTCGAGACGTTCAGGGTGAGACCGTTGTAGATTATTGCATTCATTACCCTGGAATAGAGAAAGCAATCTTTGAAATTGAAGTTATAAAAAATTTCAGGCTTTGCAAACACGCTCTACCGAATCCAAAAAAGAGATGTTTCTGAAAAACGCCTAGTTGTCACAGGTAGATCAAGAATAGGGCTACATTTTTGTTGTTGACAAGTTTTTGATAGCTCCACACGCGTTTGAGATTTGAGCGTTTAAAGATTGCAGCATAACATTTTTGACAAAAAAGATAACGTTTGAAGCGATGTAACTTTTTGGGAAAGATGCAAGCTTATTGATTTTGCGTTTGTTGTTTAGATCAAAACTAGGGCTTCATTTTTGCAGTTGATAACTTTTTGATAACTCTTCACAATTTTGAGATATGAAGGGTCAAAGTTCGCAGGGCGATAGAAGGGCGAGAGAGTGTGCTCTGCGTCTCTTACCCTCGTTCTCCAGGTGTCAATCTTTGAAGCCGCATATCTCGAAACCTAAAATAGCTATCAAAAAATTGTCAACTACAAAAATGGAGACCGATTTTTGATCTACAATCTCAATACAAAAGTTTTTTAATTAGGATAAGGTAAAACACCGAGACGAAAGCTCAAAGTTGGTGAGAAATGAGATTTTGTTTCTGTACAAAAAAGTTGTCAACTACAAAATTAAAGCTCTGGTTTTGATCTGAATATTTCGCAAAAATGGAAATGATCGGAAAAATTTTAAGGCCATTACGTTCACACATTTTTATTGGGAGAGTCTGCAACTTCGCTCCAATGAGAATGTTCAACGAGGCGCTCTTACTCACCAAATATAAGTGACAATCAAAGTTTTCTTTCTTAAATTCGGAGTTTTGAACAAATCTGTCACGTTGTGACTCCTCTTTCGCTCCTCTTCTTCAGCGGCGTTTTGATGATTTTTCATCTGAAATCTTCTCATTTTTTCTGTTTTTATTTCTCCTCACTTACACTATCCACAAGTTCATCCACGTCTACATCAGTTTTCCCATTCATTTTTGCAATTTTCTTGAGTTGCGCCTTGGCTTCCGACCATTTTCCTACTGAAACCGACCATCTCGGGGACTCGGGAAGGAAGAAATAATAGCAGAAGAGGACGGCGAATGGGGCATTGCAGAAGAATGTTAGTTGACGCCATCTGGAAGATTATTTAGCAAGTGCGCTCTATAGACAATGCGAGACGCAGACAACGAGAGCGTCTCGTTGTCTGCGTCTCTTCACAGACTCACCGTCTTATAAACATCGCAACGACACCCAACAAAGCCATTGCTGCTCCGAAAAACAATGAAATCATCAAACCGGAAAAGATCCTTCCAGAATTCCCCATAAACTCCATACCTAAAAACTGCAGGCTAAATAATTTCTGGAAAGTTTTCCAAAAACTCACAAATAATAAACGGAATCTGAAAGAGTGCAGGAAAAGCGAGTCCGGTGAAGAATCTCAGAATTATGAATGACTCGATATCTTTGGCAAATGAATTCGCGGTTCCACAGACAACCAAAACGATGAGAATTACGAAAAATGAGCGTCGTCTTCCGAATTTGTCAGCGATGTATCCAAAGAGACAGTTTCCAATAAAGCTTCCGACGTAGAAGGAGGTGGTCGAGATTTCAACCCAAGATTGTTGGTCGCATACCAAGTTGAACTGGAAATTAGAGTTTAGATTTGGGTTAAATGAAAGGTTTTTTCTATGCAGAGTTTTACCTACAGTACCGCTCAAAAGGTTACCAATTTTGGCTGTTTTCAGTGGAAAATGACCAACTTTGGCACCGTATTTCGGTGTCACCTGATTGTCCGACAATTTTTTTTTGTATGGGTTGGACAGAGCAAAAATAGCAAATCATTTTTGTAGTTGACCTTTTTTTTTAGGAACACTACCATTAAAGTCACAGGTAACCAAAGTAGTTTCAATTTTGATTAATTGAGGACTGACGTTATATTTTTTATTCCAGATTATGATACTTCAGGAAATTCTAAGAATATTTTATCATTGGAGGATATTTTAAAACTCGATATAAACACCTCAACTCCCGTTCTCCTGACTCAGAAGGAGCCTAGGTGGAAGAGTTTTTCCACGCGGTCGTGTAGTTCTCTCGGAAAAGATTTCTGTTCAATTCCTCGTTTCCTCGTTTTTTCAACAAATTTTTGTTGTTTTGTTTCCTATTTTTTGCAATATAAATTGATAAAAACACGAAAATGTGTTGAAAAAACGAGGAAACGAGGAATTGAACAGAAATCTTTTCCGAGAGAACTACACGGCCGCGTGGAAGGAGTTTTTGTGCAAAAAAAGTTATCAAATACAAAAGTACTGCTCTAGGTTTCACCTACAATTCCTACGAAAATTGAAAAAATCGGAAATACATATTAGTGAATTTTCTCTTATCCAGCTAAAATTTTCCAAGGTTTATACTAAATTAAACTTTTGACGAGATTATGTATTAAATAGCTCAGCACAGTTCTTACAACTGCGCTCCACCGAAATTCCCTTGAAAAATGCCTTTTTTTTCTCTGAGTCTCTCAGTTTCGCACACTATTTTCTTTGGCTTCGGCAGAGCGCGGTTGTAAGAAGTGTGCCGTGCTAATACCATAATCTGCTACATTTTCAAAAAATTTGAGAGTTGAAAATTGACAATGCGAATCTCGAATTCCACTCACCTCTGTCACCAAACTATCCAAATAAGTCGAATTATCATAATCCCATCCATTTTGACACGGAACCAAGTCGATTCTATCACTATAAGTGTCCACTGGAGCTGATGTAAACGCACGGAACACATTGATTTGAGTCTCATTGTACTGTTTGCACGAGAGAATTTGCTGAAATTCAGTTTTTCTGGTTTTGAATTCTCTCATCCCTTTCTGACTCAATTTATGACCTGAATCAACAAGATTGTAGTGAGAAGTACAAACTACAAAATGTGTCTAATGTCTAGTGTCTTCGTCATTTTTTATTAGCGGAAGAACAAGAATTAATCTACAAAAAAGGTTCAAAAGAACGAAAAAGAAGTGAGATTAAATAGTCAATGATGGTCAAGAAATTTGAGTCTGTCTGTCTGTTCATCCGGATGTCTTTAGACTGGATATCCGGACAAACAGACACAGAGACAGACACACAGACAGACATACCGGATCATCCGTCAACGGTCTTAAATACTCTTTCCCTGATGGGATATGACATGTGTGAGGTGGGTTCCCGACGACGAAGGGAATGTTGAATGCTGAAATTCTCATAACTTTAAAATGTACTCGAAATGAGGAAAGTAACCTGAAAAAGCACTTGGAAGACTGGCAGGAAGACAGATAATGAAAAAGAAGACGAGTTGATAAGTGCCGTAATCTCCGACTTGTTCAAGAACATAATCGAAATCCGGGGGTTTGATGGCAGACATCAGAATGTGTTGACTGATTTCTGCGAATGTGTCCTGGAAATGAAAGGAGGGGTTATGAAGGGAGATACTGCTGAAATTTATGAGGAAGGACTAGAAAACTAGAATATTTGGAATATAAATACATATCATTAGCAAACTTTTCAAAGGTACTTTTGGATACTTTTTGACCAAATTTTGAATGTTTTAAAATTTTTACATTAAAAGAAATGCAATTCCTTGATGCATAACTATCTTTTGATTGAATTCTGAATTTAAAGTCGAAAATTCAAAATATTTTTGAATTTTAAACCCCCGGCCCGTGACAAGTTTGATTAGTACTCATTTGATCAGTTTTGATAAAGAATAGAAATTTCTAAAAGTTTGTAAATTGTCTCTTAGGAAACCTATTGAGAATTTGAACTGATCTAAGAACTACAAGAACTACAGTATGACGTCTCCGCCCATTTCTTGCAGAAAGTGTTAGAAATCGTATGGTGAACACTTGGAACTGCAGAATTTAACGAAAAAAGTGAATTGAGAACAAAAAAGAAAAAATGCTAAAAAGAGGAAAAACAATATTCAATTTCAATTGTTGAAATTGTAATTCCGAGAATATAACAGAGAAGTGACTCACAATACTGGAAATTCGTAGTTTCTATTAAAACAATTCTAAGAAACTTTCATTATTGGAGCACATACTAAAAGAACGCCACAACTCCCGTTTTCCTGATTCAAAAGGGACATTTGTGGAAGAGTTTTTCAGCTCCGCCGTGTAGTCCTCTCGGACAAGATTTTTGTTTCGAACAAGGTTTTTTCTTTGTTTTTTACGATATAAATCGAAAAAAAACCGGAAAGTTTGTAGGAAAAATGGAGGATACGAGGAATTGAACAGAAATCTTGTCCGAGAGGACTACACGGCCGAGCTGAAAACTCTTCCACGAAGGCTCATTTTGAGTTTGGTGGACGGGAATTCAGAGGGAAAAATAGAAGAGTCGAGATTACAAAATGAGAAAGAAGTTCACAAAAAAGAGGTTCAATTTTATCAATTTTTTTCTAAACATTTCTGAAATTTTCGATTTTGTAGTTGGAAATAGTTTAAAAATAAGATGGTCAGTTATCATTTAAATAATCCGATGCAATAATTCTCTAAATCCAAGAACCGTCGTCTACGTCACTTATGACAACTAATTAAAACCAATCCATTCTCGTTGATTTGCCAATTTTTGAAAAAAGAGAAAGTCAAAGTTTAGTTGGTTGCCCAGATGACTTGGGAATGAGAAAAAGGGGAACTTTTAATATGATAAGAGAGAAGAAAAAAGAAGAATAGAAGGAGATGAGATTCGGAGGAAATGATCAACTTACCATCGCCTGGAATGACATTTTCCGCATTCGGTTGGAATTGGAATTAGTTGGATCAAGAATTTTGAAAGTCGGGAAGTTTATCAGAGGGGCAAGGAAAAAGGGACTTCTGGAGAATGAAGGGGACAGAAAAAGGATTCTGAAGGAGGAGTCTCCCCAAAGTATGATTGAATGTTGAGTTGATTTTGATGAAAAAAGAGTGAAGTGAGTTACTTGAAATGTCAAGTGGACATCGAGACAAACTTGCACCCAGAAAAGAGATTTTCAAGCATCTAAAAGAGGAAAAGAAAAAGAGAAAAAGAGAATATTCTGGAGATGAAAAATCTTGGTTTGAAGGGTAATTATGTATTATATAACTAAAGTATCAGGTAGGCCAAAAAACTAGTTTATTGGATGCACATGGCTGAATTTTGCATGTTTTCATGTAATTAGTGTTCTCGATTTGTCTGAATGGCAAGGGAGTTTCTGTTTATTATAGGTTTGGGAATTTTGTGTTTTTTTAACAATGAAGAACCACTGGAAGCAAGTTACAACTCGGCTAATAGTAAGTGTCAACAGATCTACAGTAACGTGCGGTAAGATATACAATTTGTACTTTATCCGTTGAAACTTTTAGGGGGTGTTACGGTGTCACATGATTGTCCCACAAAGTAAATTATGTATGAAACATTCAGAACAAAAGTGGAGCTTCATTTTTGTAGTTGACAACTTTTCGTACGGACACTCCCTAGCAAGTTACATATCGACAAAGTAATTTAGCCCTCAAATCGTCTAATTTCAGTGCGGAATAGAGTGATTTTTTGAGCTGTCGTCTTAAAATGACCATAACTCTCTAGGAAGTGTCCGTCCAGAAAAGTTGTCCACTACAAAAATGAAGCTCTAGCTTTGTTCTGTATGGTCCATTAAAAACTTTCTTAGTGGGATAATCAGAATTACCAGGACACAGTCTCAAAGTTGGACAATTTCATCTGAAAACTGGCAAAGTCCATAACCGTTTTGAGCGGTACTGTACAGTTTTGGCAAAGTTTTTAGTAGAGAATGGTCAACTTTGAGGTTGTGCCACGGTGGTCCAATTTTTTAAAAACTTTTTTGTAGTTACATAACTACTTTTTAGTATGCAACCTGTCTGTAAAGTGTTTTCCCATCGAATCGGTCTAAATCAATAAAAAATGTGAGATTTCGGAGATGTAATGGGGAACTGTTACTTTTTAGAGAGGTCTTGTACAAAAAGGCTATCAACTACAAATGTGAGGATCTAGGTTTGATCTGCAATTACAAAACAGTTTGATTCTCTTTCAAAACAGATAGAAGTTGATGATAAAAGAGATCCATATCAAACGCTGAAAATAAATGGAGAAAAGGTCTTCGTTTCGTCAAGTGACCCCATTAAAACCAGGAAAAAAAACCCAGAAAAACCACAGCTGTTGCTTTCTCTATCTTCCTGCTCCGATTGATAAATGATTGTGTACTCTTTTTGATGTTCAATTTGAAATCTCTTTATTATATTTTCACACTTTCCGATAGCCTCCAAAATTCTGAGAATTCGCCGACTCGCCCGTCTCTGGATTTTCAGATGACGATGGATTCGGGGGAACTTGTTGTGGCTGTGGGGGTGGTTCCTCTCGAGATTTGGGTGAACGAGTTGGTAGAAGAGTTGAAATTGAAGGGGATAGAGTTGGAGCATTTGTAGTTGAAGTGAGAAGAGGAAAGATGGTTGGGGAAGGAACGATTGTGTCGGTTAGAGGAGTGCCAGATGGGGAGACACGGGACGATGAACGACGGGGACACGGGCAGTAACCTGGAATCAGAAAATGGGAATTTTTGTATTCTGTATTAGCACGGCACGCTTCATATAACCGCGCTCTACCGAAACCGAAGAAAATTGTGTGGGTGAGAGACTCAGAGAAAAAGAGGCATTTCTCAAGGGGATTTCGGTGGAGCGCAGTTGTAAGAACTGTGTCGAGCTAATAAAAGTTGGGATAATGCGCTCCACTGAACATAAAACTAGGCGATAGTGCGGTAGAGAGAGCTTGCAATAATTGTGTTGCTCATGCTCCATTATTGTCAAAATAGAAAAAGTAGTACTCAGCTCAACGGCAGCTTTCAGAAAAGTACCCACAAGTCTAGATTCAAAGAAAGTTGAGTCTTACCACGAAAACTACAGTAACCCAAACCAACGGGTTACCGTAGTTTTCGTGTCAAGACCTGAACCTAGGCATGTGGGTAGTTTTCTGAAAGTTCTCGTTGGGCCAAAAGTGATTCTAGAAACTTTATTGGCCGAATTTTATTATCTCGGCAGCGTTCTTACAACTGCGCTCCACCAAAATGCCCTTGAAAAATGTCTCTTTTTCTCTGAGTCTCTCGATTTCGCACACAATTTTCTTCGGTTTCGGTAGAGCGAATTTGCTACCAGATCTTTGTGCCCATAACTCACCCGAATCAAAACCAGGAACCCCTTGCTCTCCTGGAATTCCATCCGGTCCTTCCTCTGCCTTATCCCCCGGATTCCCTGGTGGACCTTCTGGTCCTTCGGCCCCATCTTGTCCATCTTCCCCAGTTTCTCCAGTCACTCCAGGCATTCCAACTTCTCCGGGCGGTCCTGGAGGTCCAGCTGGTCCAGGTATCCCCACTCCACGTGTCCCATTTGTTCCCTGTTTTCCGTCCTCTCCAGGCGGTCCGGGGAATCCGGGGAATCCAATGAATCCAGGTTCTCCATCTACACCTGGCTCCCCATCTTCTCCTGGTTTCCCTGGACTTCCTGGCTGTCCATCGTCTCCTTTCTCCCCTGATTCTCCGTCCTCCCCGGGCGGTCCAGGCTCTCCGGCAACACATGGAATACACTCGACGGGTCCAATCATTTCTTTGAATACATCCATTCCATCTGGTCCTTTTCTTCCTTGTTGTCCGTGTGGACCATCGGATCCTTTTCGACCGGGACGACCGCGGGGACCATGGGGACCGACGGGACAGTTGATGGCTGGACCCGTGTCACAGTCGCAGGGATCTTTTTTGGGGTCAGAAGGAGGGGTTTCACGAGGGAGACGGATGGAGGGGAGCATGTCTTCCCAGGCTCCGTTCGCGTAGAGCTGGAATTAGTCAGATTATAAAAAATCTTGATTTTGGATAAATATAAAAAACCAGTCGGTTGACGCAGCCTACGGCTGCTCAACCTCCTTCCCTACACCACCCTTCTCAGTTTTACAGCGCCTGCGGCGCTTCCTAATTAATTAAGACAGTCGGGCCAAAATTATTTTCTACTTCTGGGTCGTTTAAAGCTTTTCTTCACTTATTGGTAGTTTTTGTTAACTGAGCAGTCCGTTCCGACAGGAAACAATTGAAACATCTATCCTTTCCTGACTACTTTTTACAAAATTTCTCAATGACTTTTTCTATCTCGATGGAAAGGAATTTAGAAAGAGACGTTTTTAAGTTTACCAATCTGAACTTTCTTCTTATGTTTTCCTTATTTCAAAATAATCTCAATGAAGAACTGGAACATAATCACTCTTCGTTTTTCCCTCCTCAAAAAGCGAGAAATCATTTCAGATATCAATTGTTGACTTTTCTTACTGTTCGGCGGCGATGCCGCCTCCCTCCTCTAAGTATGGCAAGATAAAGCAATGAGTTTTAACACGATCGAATGGAAATCCCGAATCTTAGGATACGTAACAGAGAAAAAGTCTTCCTCAGTTCTTCTTTCTTTTACAGGTTTTTTACTTTACCTTTACTGAATCTACCTTTACCCGAACTATTTTAAAATACAGAAAAAATGAAATTTGGTAACTCTTCTTTTTTCCATTCTTGAAAGTTTTTTTTTGAAATTTTGACTGATCGGCGGCGATGCCGCCTCCCTCTAAAAAATGCGCGAAACTCGGAGCAAAAAAATCCAACTTTTCGGGAGTTTTGTACTTTTTGGCTATTATCATTCAAAAAAGCAAATTCGAAACGATCAGGGTGCAAACTTATAGAGAATTCTAAACGCATACGGAAAGTCAATACCCTTGTTAGGAATTTGAATTTTCTATTTACATTATTATAACAATGCACGTGAAGTATGTTTTTTTAAGTTTTGATTCCCTCATGACGTTGCGGACAAAAATCTTTCTGTAAACTGCCATCAGTTTCTGACTCGGTGTTTGTGAGATTCCGACTTCTGCATTCGGCTTTTGGCCCAAAGTTTTTTTATTCCGCTTTCCGCCATTTCAAAAACCGCATTTCGCTCAACTCCGGTAGCGGTGTGGACAGTGTCAAATTAATATAACCCCTGTAACTTTTTTGTCCCACTAAATCTCGACAATAACAAAGATATTTTAACTTTCGTATACTGGCTGTCCATGTTCTTATCAAAACAAAAAACCAAAAAACATTTCTGACCTGGCGGGAACGAACTCACTACCCCATGCGTAAAAGTCATCTGCGTAGACCGCTACACCATACACGGCGCGGCTCGCCGCTTTCGAGAATGCAGTCAAGAAACAGCGAGACAGTAGTATTAGCTTGATGTTTTGAGCTTTCTACCACCCTGTCGGGACACACCCTAATCAACGCTATTTACTGTTGAAATCGTCATTGTCTCCAGAAGACGTCAAAATCAACTTTTTCGAAAAACGAAAAGTTCGGGCATCAACTAAGACACATTTTCAATACATCTATCCAGGTTTCATAAAAATCGGCCCACTACGAAGGGAGTTATGGCTGGCAACAAACAAATACACAAACGGATCTGTTGAATATTATTAGTAAAGATCAGACCAGAGTCATGAATCTGAAATCCGGAATTCAAAAAAACAGGAATCTGAATTCAGGATTCTGGATTCTGGATTCCCAATTCTGAAGTTTGGATTCTATTTTCTAGATTCTAGTTTCTGGATTCAGTATTCTGAAGTCAGGGTTCTATATTCTAGATTCAGAATTCTATAGTCAGGATCCTAGATCCAAAATTTCAAATTCAGAATTCTGGAATTAGTCAGTTCAAGATCCGGTTTTCATAATCACAAAATCTTAAATCCGGAATCGAGGTTTCTAGATTCCAGATTCTAGATTCTGGTTTCAGAATCCTGAAGTCTGGATTCTAGATCCTAAAATCTGGATTCAGAATTCGGAAGTCTGGATTCTATATTCTATATTCAGGATTCATGATTCAGGATTCTAGATTCTGGATTCAGAATATCTGTTTTTTAAATCTCGAAGTTTCTGATTCAACTTTCAAAATTCTGAATTCTGAATACAGAAATCAAGCTCCGGAATCTCATTTTCCTAATCCGATAGTTCAGAATTCGGAACTATGAAATCAGAAACAGGGATTCTATTGTGTGGTTTTCCTAACTGTGATTCAAGAATTCTGATTTCTAAATTCTAGGTTTTGAAAGAGAATTCTGAATCATTTCTCTCTGAAAATCTAACTTTTGCATTCAGAATTCAGTAACCTGGATTCAAAATTTCAGAATTCTGAGATTAAGAATCTTGATACCTGAACTTTAGATTATTGGTTTACAATTCAGAATTCAGCATTTAGAATCCGGAATTCTGGGCTTAGGATTCAGAATTTTGACGACAAGAATACGATTTTAATTTCTGAATTTCAAGATTCAAAAATCACTGGTGCAGAATTCAAAAGCTTATGAGCAGAATTATGAATTTCTTTTTAAGATTCTCTCTTTTTAACTTGATTTTTTTTCTAATTTCACAAAAAGCGTCAACATCACCCCAGCCGCATCCCCCACTCACCTTGAACTCATCCATTCCATCCATTGCATTCATATGCATTTGAGCGACTTCATAGAATAAAGAGACAGTACAAGTCAACATTGGAATCAAAAAAGCAGCACATATTACTGTAATTCCAGATGCCACTTGGGTACCGTAACCCATGTTTGGTGGCAATCTGATTGTGATTTCCATCCGATTTCTTGACTTTATATGCACGTTGGCATAATATGGTGATACATTTAAATGGAAGAATTCGTTCATTTCATACGGAGAGAAACGTCTTCTTTTGATCATAAAATAAAAAGAGAGTCATAATCATCGCTAGACACTAAATACATAGATAATAACAATTACATTTAGAGAAACGAAGGACAGAGTGGAAGGTAGCGACCAGCGTATTGGAAGAAGAAGAAGACAGAGGGAAGGGGGGAAATGATCAGATTTAAAACATAATAAAACAGAAGTGAGTAATATAAACATTTGTTAGTCGGGGGCGAGTGAAAGTAATAGAAAAAAGGGAGGTGAGTATTCAGGTTACATTCTTTCAGTTACAATCGAAAAATCGTCATCGCTGTTCCATTCGAGTTTCGCGATTTCTTGCTCCAAATAGTTTTGTCGTTCGAGAAGTTCCACGTGACGTTCGTGTTGTGGCCAACGGCTGAGAAGTTCGTGTCTGGAAAATTGGAAAGTTGGCAATGAAATAATGGGAGCGTCAAAGGCGCGACAGCCAGGATGGTCACCAGAATTTAGTGGAAGATAAGTACTAGGAATGGGAAAAATCCAATATAAAAATTGATTTTTTGTGATTTCCAGTTTTCCTTTAAAATTTGCAAAAAAATCCATTATCAAAGATCATCACCAGAGTTGCGTGGAATTCCGACTTCCGTCATTCCATAACTGTGGAAAGAGGAAATTTCGCAGAAATACATGGAAAAATAGTCTGAAAGGACAGAAAATAGGCGTTTCTTCAGCCGAAAACTAATTTTTCACTGACTTCCGTTTTCAAAATTTTACTTCCTACTTCCGACTTCCGACTTCCGTTTTAGAAAAATCACTCCCGCGCAACTCTGATCTTCGCCAAAATCTGAATGAAATCGAAAACTTTTTTGACAAAAGTCTGAAAATTCCTAGAGATGGATAACCGATTTTCAGCGATTTTCAAGCTAAATTATTGTGATTTTATATTTCTTCTCGACCTTGATGCAACTCTAAAGACGATAGATAAGGCGCCGAAGACGCGCCAGAGAAGTTGAATATAACATATTTTCGCAACGACTATTCTCTACTTCAGTATTGGAACGTTGAGCGCCACGGGCGCGACAGCCGAATTCAAAATTCAATTCTATGAAATTTTCCTGTTCACGTGACCCTCTTGTACACGCTACAGTATGCCGAGTTCAATGAAAAAGAAAAGATTCTTATCTCTCTTTCACGTCATCCCCCATTATTTTTATCTCATTTCCCCTCACTTCTTATCGAATTTGGATTCATTCCCAATCTCATCCACTCTTCGATTCATCGCATCGAAAAGTGTGTGAACTCTTTCTCTCAAATCGACCATTTGAAGACTCATTCGAGAGCTTCAAGTCAACTGGAAGTTCGCAACTATCGACGCTATCCATGGACGTTCAAGATATCATTGGAATTGCTTTGAACTTGGCAACCGCCGGCACTGTCGGCGCGCTTCTCGTGTTGCCTGCGTGTGGCGGGGTGAGTTTTTTCAGTCTTTTTCAGTTTTCTGGTTAGAAACTAGAAATATTCAGAAAAAGGCGAAACCATCCGACAAAGGAGGTGACACACCGAGCAACAAAGGAGAGGGATCATCGAAAACCGATAACGAAAAGGATGGATCTAAAGCGGAAGGAGCTGGAACTCCGTCTGCCGCCGGTGATTCACCAGCGCCACCGCCGCCACCGGCTGGTGGTGCTCCGCCTCCACCACCAGCTGCCGGAGGACCGAAACCTGGAGGTCCTGGAATGGCAGGTATGTAGTATTCGAAATTCGAAGCATGCACAACGATTAATTTCAGCCACTCACGACCCGAACTATCAAACTCTCGCTGGAATCGGAAATGACTGTTTCGAGAAGAAAGGTGGTGGTGCTCCTGCAGCTGCACCAGCCGCTGGAAAACCTGGAATGGCCGCAACCCATGATCCGAATTATCAGACATTGGCTGGATTGGATAACAACGTTTTTGCGAAGAAAGATGGTGGTGGTGGTGCTCCAGCAGGAGGTCCATCTGCTCCAGCTGATCAGAATGCGAAAGCAGCGACTCATGATCCAAATTATCAAACACTTGCTGGTTTGAATAATAATGTATTCGAAAAGAAAGATGGAGGAGGTGCTGCCGCTGGTGGAGACAAGAAACCAATCCAACCCGCTGACAAGAATAAGAAAGCAGCGACTCAAGATCCGAACTATCAGACATTGGCTGCAGTTGGTGGAGATGTATTCGGAGCGGATAAGAAGGGAGGAGCTGGTGGTGGTGGAGATAAAAAGCCAGTTCAACCGGCAGATAAAAATAAGAAAGCGGCGACTATGGATCCAAATTATCAGACTTTGGCGGCAGTTGGCGGAGATGTGTTCGGTGCTGACAAGAAGAAGAAATAAGTGGAATGAGAACTATTGCTTCTGCTGATTAATACACGGCAATAAGATATTTTTTGATTGGAATTATTGTGTTTTGATTGGATAGAGTAGTAGACAACCAGCTAAATGTAGAACGGTCGAAATAATATATTATCACGGAACGCATCTCACAACCGCGCTCTACCGAAACCGAAGAAAATTGTTTGCGAAATGAGAGACTCAGAGAAAAAGAGACATTTTTCAAAGGAATTTCGGTGGAGCGCAGTTGTAACAACCGTGCCGAGCTAATAGATGTGAATCTATGACAACTGCGCTCTACTGAAGTCGCTGAATCGAGAAAAGTGGATGGACGCAGTTCTGTAGAGGAGAATTCAGAAGAAATTCTATTAATGAAGCCACAGAGAATCGGTCAGATCATTGAATGAAGTTTCAGATTCTTTTGATGAAAACGCCAAAATTCAGGAATTGATCTGGCGCGCCTCTGACGCTCTTTTATGTCAGGCTTATTCAGATTCAAAAATGTCCAAATTCGAGAATTTATGCGATTTCTGTATAGAATTCTAATCTAGCAAGTTATCAGGCGCACCTCTGACGCTTTTCGTGAATGTTACGGAAGAAAAAATGCCTGAGATTCCCAGGAATCAACACTCAGAAAATTTCAAAATTCAAAGAATCCAAAATCTGTCTGGCGCGTCTTTGACGCTCTCCGTAAATTGGATTTAATGCAACAAACGAATCTACACTTAATTCTAATCTTATTTCATGCTTATTCTTATTAAAAAATGCCCAAATTCGAATCTAGGAAGATATCTGGCGCACCTCTCACGCTTTTTCAAAGGAATCAACATTTCAAACTTTCAAAATACAAAACGTCCAAAATCTGTCTGGCGCGCCTCCGTCGCTTTCAATTTAATAGTTTTCCGACTGCACAACAGACAGAAAAACTCACTTTGCTCTCATAACCTCTCGTTTCAATACAATCACATCTCCATACTCGTGATTACATTGACAATGTTGATGATATATTCCTAGAGATGTTTCATCTCTCGTATCCGGCTCAACTGGCTGAAAATGAATAATAAGTTAATCCCATTTATAAACGAATGAACACGAACTCTCGTCTCCTCATTTCTGCATGCTTCCAAGAAAGCCGTGTTTCTATCCTCCTCATTGCTATCTCGTCGATTGTCGAATGGAGGCGGAGGAGCGTCTCGATGTGGTCTCAAAACGGATAGAGTGTATTTCGCAATATGCCATAGAAAGAGAGCTATTTCGAAATTCTCCAATTTCTCATATTTCTCCACTGGCAACGCCTACCTTTGCCCACTTCTTGCTCTTGTCGCATCTCGCAAATTCTTCGCCTCACTTTGAGATCTTGGACCTCGAAACGCGCCGCCCGTTGAAGCAGATTCACCCGGAACCACTGGATACGGAAGTTCCTGAAATTAATATTTTATTATATCTGATACTTTCGAAATTCCTGTCTCACCGGTTTCATCATAATCGTCTCGCTTCGATTCCTTCGATGAGTATTCACTGGTTGTGGTGCATTTAAATGATTCGAGGCGGTTGGTGTCCGTCCATTCGTTCCCAATCCCAATCCACTTCCAGATGCGGATCCGAGGCCAGATGGGCGGAATGCACGAGGTGGAGGTGTTGCGGCAGGACCATTGGTGTGAGTATCGGCTAGGGGAATGTTACCGTTCGGGAATTCCTGGAAGAAAGCGGATGGGGTGAGCAGAAATTATTGAATTTTTGTTATTTTTGGTAGCTTTTTTCTTTAAATTCTAAGAGTTTGAAGATAAAAATTCAATTTTTTCCAGCCGGCTTCTATATGAGTTCTACTTTTTTGTCACGAAAATCCCTTTTTTTCCATATTTATCAACCGGGCCGGCGCGTAACTCGCTTGAAACTCTTATGAGCTGAAAAGTATACAAAAATGTAGATCTCGGCGAGTTCTACGTCTGCGACCCACTGCAGGCCTGAGTGGCTAGCCGTTACTATGGAGCCGGGAAAAAGTTCCAAAAAACGCGAAAATGGCAAAAAAAAACCCATTCTAGACCGGATCACATAGACGATCTGCCATTCGGCCCGTAGTATTGCACAGCACGCTTCTTGCAACCCCGCTCTACCGAAACCAAAGACAATTGGGTGTGAAATTGAGAGACTCAGAGAAAAAGATACATTTTTCAAGGGGATTTCAGTGAAGCGCAGTTGTAACAACTGTGTCGAGCTAAGAAATCACGAACATATTTAGAATTCGCCGAGATCTACATTTTGGTATATTTTTCAGCTCATAATATGACATTTCAAGCGAGTTACGCGGCCCGGTTTGCAAGTATGCTGATAACTAAACTCAAGAAAAAAGTTCTTGATGCACCAAACAACTTTATGTAATTTTGCAATAGCCGAAATCCAACACTTACAGTTTTCAACAAGCCAAAATACTCGAGACACTCTGCTGACGTCGGTCTTGTATCCGGGTCATCGTGCCAACATCTCTTATAAAATCCAGATAAAATAGGATTACATTCCAGATCGGGCGGTCTCAAACTAGCCGTCGCCACGTTGTACAATAATCCAGGAACTGATAAATTTCTGTTGTAAGGATGATTTCGGGCGATAATTTGCCACATTATGATTCCAATACTGTAGATATCGGACTTTGTGTTATAATCCTCGCATCGAAACACTTCTGGAGCCATTGTTATCGGAGTTCCACGATTCGAAGTCATCGATTGATGCATTGTTGTGAAAGTTCCGAAATCACACAATTTCATTGTTCGATATCGATCACAGAGAAGCATGCTGGAAGAAGAAAGTGAGAATTCTCTCTTAGAGTAGAAATATTACTTTTGAAGTTTCAAGTCTCGATGAACTTGATCATTCGAATGGAATGTATGCACTGCAGACGCCAGTTGAAACAACCACGAAGCTGCATGGTCGATTGTGTAGTCGATGGATTTTCGATCGTAGATTACTGAAAATAGTGGAATTTTCTTGATGATTTTTGGTATAGAGAGTTAGTTTTTATGTAATTTCGTTTTTCACAAGAAAATTTCTGTGCAGAAAGATCCCTGACTCAATTTCACTAGTTTTTCCGCTCAAAATGGTTTAGCTCATTTATAAAAACTGTTTTTTCAATTTATAAAAACAACAATTTTGTTCAAAAGTGCAGTATTTTTCGCGAAATTTTAATGAAAACTGTGCTAACCATTTACAAAAATGAGTCAATAAGAGGTTATCGTATTCAATTGTCTTAAATTTGTGCTCGAATCATTATGGGCTGAAAATTGAATTTTTATGACTTTCTGACTGCTGACTCATTTTCAATTTATTTTCTGTTCAAAATTGTTTAGCTCATTTTCAATAACACTCTTTTCAATATGTAAAAACAGCACTTTTGTTCAAAAATGCAGTATTTTTTGCGAAATTTTAATAAAAACTGTGCTGGCTAATCGGCCACCTATTTCATATGATTTTTAGCATTTTTTATTAAAATCTATAATAAAATGATGATTGAATACTCAAAAATGAGTCAATAAGAGGCAATCGTATTCAATTATCTTACATTACTGCTCAAATCATTTTTGGGATGAAAATTGAATTTTGATGACTTTTTTCATGTTTTCCGGTGAAAATTTTAGTTGTTTTCAAATGTAAAGTCTGTCCTTTTTCCAATTTTTCAGTATTTCCGACGAAAATGTGCCAATCGTGAACTGACTCATCATTTCTGATAAATTCTTTCGGAAAACCTCAAGACTTGAGTAATCAATCATGAGTCATTTCTTAATTTACTGATTAATCAGAAAGTTGTCAATACAAGAAAATTCTATTTTGCCTAACTAACATTCAGCCATGCTTCCACAATCCATATACTCCATAACGACTCCTTGACCGTGACGTGGGCATCTGTAGAGTCCGTAGATTCTGGAATTCGCTCAATTTTTAACCAAATCAATAGATTAAAAATCACTTTATGATATTTGTATGATCTCGAAAAGCCCACATCACTTTCGCTTCTCGGATAAGGGTATTGAGATGAATCGGAGACGAGTATTTAATTGCGGCGGGTCTGAAAATGTATTTTTCCGTTGAGAAGCTAGAAAGTACGCAAATTTTCTTACTTATACTCATGATTTCTCGATCTCCTGTATCTTGTCTTCTCAACAACTCCATAAGTACCCTTTCCCAGTTGATGACTATTCAAATTATCGATACAATGTGCTGGAATTTCTGGAATATCTTGTGTCATGCACAAGCCAGAATCTCGTGTTTTCCGTGGCGCTGCCTGAAATTCAATTACGTTTATTCCAGGAATTATGCGTAGTTTTCTTCTCAAATGTTTGGATTATTCATCATGACGTGTCGCTTCAATTTTATTCAACACTGATAACGAACTTCGAGCGATTTATTTATAAACTAGCTTAGACTTATCGGAAATCCAAATTTCAAAAACTCACAACAGAAGCGGGACTCGGTGAATGACTCGAAGGGCTCGCTGAGCTACTCGACGGTTTACTGTGCGACGAAGTGTCCATTTTAGAGCCGAAACAGTGAAAAAATTGGCGATGGACGGCGACGCCGGCCGACAAATGGCATGTGTTGTGTGTGTGTATGTGTATGTGTACTCTTTCTCTCGCCCCGTTTCGCAGTGGGAATAGTGAAAATGATAGAGAGTACACTCGGGTTGGAGGAAGCAGACGGAAAACAACAGAACGGGAAGGACGGATCGCAGAAATTCGAGATCGGGGGAAGAGATGAGGAATCGTGAAGGAGATGAGGAAGTTACGGTAGCATTCTGAAAATAATGATTTGAAAATGTATGAAATTGATGAAAAGGAAGGAATTTAAGAAAAAGGATGACAGATTAAATATGTTTTAATTTAAAGCACACATTATCCAGGATACGGTATTAATCTTTCAAATTAGGAGAAAATCTGAAACCTGGAGAAAGAAGTAGAAGTTTATCGCTTCTCAAATCTATTAAATATTTGTTGATTCTATCCAGAATTTATTGTTTCTATCTGAAAATACGAGTTTTTCAACTGAAAATTAATTTAAACTGAAAAAAATAAACGGTACATTTAAAGGCGCACACTCCAATCTGGCAGTCGGGTCTCGACACGATTGGGTACAGAAGACAGTAATCCTAAATTTTCAGATGAGAAAGTCAGATTTTTTGCTTTTTCAAGCTGGAAATACGTCAAAATTCTCCGAAAATTCTTCCGAAAAAGTTGCTAGATGTCTCTTCTTGATGACTCTCAAGAAGGATCATACACGGGAGATGAATACGGAGGTCCTATAGCTGTGAGTTTTTGATTTTGAATTTTTTTTGCTGATTTGAAACTTCGACTCATTATTATTTAACTATTCATTTTTCAGTACACGCCATATCCACAAGAGGAAATCGCACCGTATGCTGTTCATCAGTGTAATGTCTGTAATAAAATTTTCATGAATTATAAAGGTAAGACTATTAAAATAATAAAAACAAATGGAAACTTGTACAATTTCAGGACTCCAACAGCATTCGGTCATTCACACCGACACGAAACCGTTTGTTTGTGAAGTATGCGGTCGTGGTTTTCGATTCAAGTCGAATATGTTCGAACATCGGACCGTTCACACCGGATACACGCCTCATTTATGTCCCTTTTGCGGAAAACAGTTCAGATTGAAGGGAAATATGAAGAAGCATATGCGAGTTCATGTGACCAATAAAGAAGAACTTGAAGCTGCTTACAGACCGTATTCAAGGTTTGAAAGAAGGTCTAAATTTTCTGTAATTTTGTCACTCTCCAATTTTTTAGCAACCGTCGCTCAGCATCACTCATTCCGGACAATGCTCTTGTTATACGTGGATCACCAATGCCGTTTTTCAATTCGGAAAAACGAAAAGTTGTTCCAAAACTTCAACTGGGAAGAGATACGTCGAAATGGATCAGTATGATTTGTCAAAATCAGCTGCTTCCGATTTCTCCGTTCAATGAAAAAATGATCCGAATGAATATGAGGTTGAGCAGATCACGTAGCATTGGCGAAATGATCGATAGTGCAAGGTCGCTAGAGTTCGAACTGTGAGTAAGAAAATTAGTTCTCAATAAATGTTAAAATTTCAGATTTTATTGCCCACTTTGCAAGTGTGAGTGTACCGGAAGAGAGGAATGCGAAGCACACCTCGCCGCATGCCATGGAAAAAAGCCGGACCATATGCTCAATGAGCCTAGTTATTGCCGTGTAAGTGGCTTTATCACTATTCTAATTATCTTTATCTCTTCAAAAATCATTTTAAAACAATTTTTCTGCTATTTTTGAAGAGATATTTCTTAATAAATCGACGAAATTTTTCAGAAATGCATGCGCCTGTTCGCCGATGAGAGTATGTTCATACAACATCAAAGTTATCATAGCAGAGTTCAAGTGATGTTCCTGAATCGTCAAGATTCGGTAAGTAAGAACAGTTTAAAACTTTCCAGCGACAATTGTGCAAGACAATGTAATCTCTAACTTTTCGTGATAAAAGCTGTCGGATTGCGCTCAGCGGAAATCACCGATAACACGACTTGCAACGTGGCTTAGATAGTTGCCACGCATCAAAGATAACTTTTTAAATGTCGTTTTACGGCATAACTCGTTAATTTTCTCGAAGCCAAGCTTGTTAAGAATGGATCGAACTTAATTTTATTCCCAAAGAACCATTCTGCTCAAATTCTGTTACAAGGTTGCATTGCAGAAACGTTTTTAGAGTGGGCGAATGTGGCTTTTGTGCTGAAGAGTGTTCAAAAACTTATTTCATCACTGAAAAAACCGAAAATCTCACTGTGTCAGATAGTGTTCACGATTTCAAGATTAGTTTTTTGTATCGATTTACGACATGCTCCGTTTCTATTCTCATTTCACAAATCTCCCTTTTTCAGATCACTCCAGAAGTCGACGTTTCCCAAATGAGCTACTGCATGCCTGTCATCAACAATAACCACCATCTTCACCGCCTCCAACATCATCATCATCATCTTGACCTGATCGTCCCTAAACAACAACAACCATTGTCGCCACCGTCACTCCATCCCTAAATGAATTCCCCCTCCATCTTTTATCTGTATTCCTGTTGTGTTTTTCAGTGCCATAAGCTCTAGTGTTTCTCTCATCGTAGTTTAGGTTTAAAATTTTCATTTTGAGTATAAAACGGGGAAGAATGTATTACAAGAAAAATATGACTTTTTCGAAAAAATAATTAGTGAAAAATAATTATAAATTAAAAGAAAAAGTGTGTAGGGTCACAATTAAAGCACAACCAAAGCAGGTGAGTGAAGGAAAGAAAAAGACAAAGTTGGGAATGTTTTGAGTGATAGTGGTAAAGCTTGGGGTAATGAGATGGTTTTCAGATAAAGATGGAATGAAATGATAAATTGGGAGAGGAGGAAACGAGACACTGGGTGGGACTTATATCAGGTGAGAATTGAATAGGAAAATGGGAAAACTATTGTAGTATTTGACACGTTTTTAAAAATTTCATCCCTCAGGGGACAGAAAGAAGATTGGGGGGAGGAAAGAAGCAGATGTTTTTAGGTGTACAGATTTCGGAATGGGAGAAGAAATAGTGTGAGAGAAGATATACAAACGAGATGGCGATACTTTTTGAGATTATAGGCTTCTAAGGGGAATCAAAAACTGTTATGGTCCCTTCCTACCCAAAAAAGCACTTTTCTCTCATCAAGCATATTGTCCAATTCACTTGACGAATAAGGGGAAAAGGTCAATGACCGAAAAGTAACTGGCCAAAAACTCGGCGGAGGGGGGACGGTGCAATCTGGCGACATCTGCCACTTCTTAATACGGTCTCTCCCCCCTCTTCTGTATTTGGGAGACTTGATTGATGATGATGACCAACCGGGGTGAAAGAGAGAGAGAGAGTGAGAGGAGAGACCGGCAGACACAAATTGGGAAAGAGGGAAATCAGTTTGAATAAGAAAAGAAAAAAAACTATATTTGGGACGAGAAGACGACTTAGAATCCTAGAATCCCTGCTGCACTTGGAATTGTGCCAACATCAACTGCGCCAGAATCGCATTCTGATTCCCGAACATTGCCGGCGAGTACTGTGGGAATGGGGCGGGTGGCGCTTGCATCTTCATCAACGCCTCAGAGAATCCGGGCATTTGGAGGAGCATCGAGGTGGGAGATGTCTTAGGTTCCGATGGTGGTGCAGCCACTTTTGTTGGGGTCGTTGGGAGGATTTGTGGGATTTGTGGAGCTGGAGCAGTGATAACTGGAACAGGGGATTCTGGTTTGACCTCCTCTTTGACAAGAACTGGAATCTCATCTGTTGTTGTCTCAACGTCAACTTCCATCTCATTCTCTTTCTTCGATTCCTCTTCTAACGTGGCAAGTGGTTGAGTCTGCGCGAGTTGTTGAAGGATTGCATCCATCATTGGTCCAGTTGGCATGAATCCCGCTTGAGCAGCAGCTATCAATTGTTGAGCTGACATTCCAGCTGGAAGTCCAGTCAACGTCAAATCCAACGGACACTCATCGCTCATTCCGATTCCTTTCGGTGGAGTTCTCGTGCGTGTTGGCGTCGATTTCAGTCCTTTTCTTGCCAACTTCTCCTGATGAGCGATGGGACATCCGGACAAACTTCTGTGCGAAGTTCGGTTTCCGTTGACATGTCCCTTGCCAGAGCAGCCAGCAGTTGTGCATCGAAGGACGGTGTCTTGGCGGAGAGCGAGCACTGCAAAACGGGAAAAAAGTATGAGAAAGGAAAGAAAGCAAATCATCAATCTTGTTTGCCACTCACTACTACTCGTGAGATTGTAAGAAATGCAAAAAGTATGAAATGCATGAGATCTCATTAATCTTCTCCTGCTGCTCTCTGGTATACTTACTCTGAATCACAGTCTTGTCAGGTCGACGCGGACATCCGGACAAACTTCGATGATGTGTGTAGAGGCCGGTTTGGTGTCCAGATCCATCGCATCCTGGAGTGGGACAAGCCAGTTTGCCTTCTGAAAGTTGGGACTAAGAGAACTGAATTTAATGGAAAGATGGATGAAAAGGTGCGAGTGATAAAACATGAGAGGATTTAAGTAAGAGATGAATAGGTGAGTTAGTGGGGGGATTAGTTTAAACACGTGCGAGTGTTGTACTTCTTCCTTTGACAAATCACGTAAGTGTGCTCCACCGAAATTTGAAATGGAGCACTATTGCCAAAATGACGTGGTATATAGAAAAAGAAAGAAGTGTAAATGTGTGAGGGGGGTGTGGGTTAAGTAAGTAAGAAAACTTAATGGAATTAGAGAATATATGTATGAGTGAGCTGAGAGAAAGAAGACGAAGACCACTTCAACTTCTTCTCACATTTCATTCATTTTATTATTATTATTAAGGGGTTAGTAGTTAGTAGTCTCAAATCCAATTTTCAGTTTTCGCTTAAACTTTTCTGTTTCACGTCCCAACTTTCTCTCAAAAAAGTTGACCTACCACGTCGAATGCTCCACGAGTAACCGGTGCCAGGTGATGGAATGGAGCCGTTTGGTGTGAAGGCGATGGTGGGCGTGGTTGAGATGGAGAGCTCATCGGTGAGGTTGGACTGGAAAAATTGAAATTTCAAACTATAATCCTACAGTAATCCTGTGATCCTACCTGATTGATTGGTGACATCACACGAGATTCTGATTCAGACCCTGAATGCGGTGGACTCGACGCCGAAATTGGAGACTTTGGAATCGTGGAATCCGATGAAATCATTGTGTCAAGTGGGCTCTGAAAATTAGAAAAAAACAGTTAGGAAAGAAGAAAAAGAAGTGAAAAACAATAATAGTAATCCATCAAAGTTGTGTGGTGGTGTCCCCTCTAACAATCGGTGGTGTCATTGGTCACGCAATGTCATCTGCCTTATGAGTAGTTGTGGGAAAAAAGAAGGAACAAGGTGTAGTGGATATTCTATATAATTAAAGTTTTCCGGAGGCTATTGTCGAAAATTTGCGTGACATGCGGTCAAAATTGTAACTTCATACGCGTTCCAATTCTCAAGCTTTATCAGCACCCTTTGTTCCCCGCGGCAGCTCGCTCGAATGGCCGAGTGGTTAAGGTAGATGAGTGGCGAGCACGCGACCAGGGTTCGATTCCGAACTAGTGCTAAAACTGACATTTTCCCAGTTTTTATTTTTTGTGTTTTTGAAAACTGCAATCCCTTTCTCCATTTTCCACTTCTCATTTAAAAATTTTTCAAAATAACAAGTCAAGTTGCCACTCCAATTTTCGTATGTCTTTTCCCTTTTTGAGTTCATAAATATGCAACAGGAGCATCACGAAAGTGTCTCTTTCTTCTTCCTGTTGAATTTCACTCAAAATGCAAATTCACTCTCTCTCTCTCACTCTTCCCTTACCTTTGACGTCTGAGCGACGACACCATCCGAAGATGTCAACGAGTCGACATCAGATGGTGATGTTTCCGAGTGTTGTGATCCCATCTGACTTCCAGATGTGAAGATTTCAAGCTGCTTTTGAAAAGCGGGCATCATAAATTGCGAGAGAAGAAACGTCGGAACTCCATCGAGGCCATTCGTTGATCCCAATGAGGTGATGACATCTGCCGATGCGGCGGTCTGAAAAATAATAGTTGTGTTGGATAGGGAAAGGAAGGAAGCGAATGGTTTTTGAGATGGTTATCTCAAAGGGTACAGGCAGATGTACAGAGTGGACACATGTTCGTCATCGTCGGAACGTATAAAAAGTTAGGTAATAGTTCGGAACGATCGGAACAGGTGCTCGCCTCTCAGCTGTCTTTTCACCATATTTAGTGCGACCGGTATTTATATCAAGGACAACGCACACGCAAGCATTTTTAATTGCTTTGGAGGAAAAGATTTTGAAATAAACCAATAATAAAAAGTGTCTCTCACCTGCTCATTTGTCTTTCCAATCACTTCTGAAGATGTTGTCGTCGTGTCACACGTCATCGTTCCCTCCTCCTCTTGATTCTCCTTGTTCGGCGTTTCGGTGTCAGAATGCACAGATTCGGATGATGATGGAATAGATGATGAGCACGTTGGGAGAGCAGCACTAGCACCTCCGTTTTCCGACGAGACACGAACGATGTCTTTAGCTGCAAAGAAAGTCGCGGTAATGGGGTGGTCTTATAATGAATAGGTTGAGAAAAATGAGTAGATGTGATGTGATGTACATGAAGAACATCTGTCAGGTCAGGATATCTGAGAAGAAGAAGACGATTCGCATTAGCTAAGTACTTTTGACTTTTGAAAACTACTTTTGGGAAAAGAAAAAGGACACGTGGTAGAGCGGACTTGAGAACCAGGAAGTTCAAATATACCTCCACACCTAGAACAGTTCACCCGGGAGGTCTTTGGTTCGGGGTTTGATACCGGTTACATTTCAAAAAGACCCGACGGCGCCACGTGATACTTCGAAAGATGGATCTCAAGGAGGCGATAGGTCCCAAGATCCAATGCATTAACTTCTGTCATTGTGACACAAAAGTGACAGTAATCCACACACCTAACTCCATATGTCACCTCTGTGTATTCCTAGAAACTCTTTGCCCTTCCTAATCCATATATACCATATGCCTTGTAAATCACAAGAACGTTTCCAGAGAGCGGTGTCTTTTTCACACAAAAAGAACGCAAGCAATGAATGCATAATTAATGAGGCACGACCCCTCAGATCACTTGCGGTAAAAAACTACAATAGAGATGAAGGAAGCTTTTGATTGGGGGGAAAAAAAGAAAAGGAAGTAACCAATGAGCCGAGACTCCCTTTTTCGATGAAAAAGACCGCCCGTGTTGGGTCGGGCCGCAAAAATGGTTGGTCAAGTGATGATGTAACCAGAATTGGTACAATTATTAACCGGAAAAACGCTGAATGAATGATGATGAAGCTCAGGAAGTCACACTAGTCGTCGGTGTTCTTTTTGGAGCTACAATACCCCCATCTTAGTGTTTGCATAGACAAATCAGAAGAGGTTTTTGCCCTTTTAGGTTTTTTTGTGTAAGTCAGATCAAAACGTCAGCAGAACTAGGGAGAGAAAAAAATGGGGTTGATGATGAAAGATAAGAGAAATGGAGAAGGTTGTGGTTCTAGATAGTGTAAAGGGAGAAGGGGAAAAACTTTTTAACACCTAACACCCGTTTGATTTTTGGTTGCATTGCCAAAAGTTGGTTACAAAAAGAAAGTAAAAAATGGAAAAAAAAATGTAGCCGGCCGGTATCAAAACCCGAACCAAAGACCTCCCGGGTTTCGACGGCGCCCGCTACCACTGCGCCATTTCCGCACAGAAAAGTTGTAGGTGTGGAGGAATATTTGAACTTCCTTGTTTTCAAGTTCACTCGCTGCGAGAAAAAATTTTGCAACTTTTAAATTAGCTCGAATCAAAAGATGTTTCAAAGTATCCCATTTGTGAAAAAAAGAAAATTGTTGGCAATTCATGTTTCCATTTTTCAAAACTTTTTTTTTCAAATCTTGCCATTGACACACAAAAAACTTGGCGGGTGGCAAGTCTGTCGGCAAACAGTCAAGAAGAATGAGGGAACATCTGGCGACAGATGGGTACTTTTAGGGCTAAAGGGGGTCTCAAAAGGAGAAGACAACGAACTTCTTTTTTCGGATTTTTTGGGCTAAATGAAGAATGAAAGGTCACGAAAATTGGGTGTGGAAAGGAATAGCCGTGCGGTAGGCGGCTGTTTAAACTTATGAATTCATGTTAATATTGGTCATCAGAGATTCTTCTTCTGCCTCTGACCATCATTCGGGGAAAAGTACTACTCATGGGGCTGTTTGAGCAGCTGCCCCCAGCACTGTTCGGGGTGGCCATATTTAGATTTTGACCAGATAGTAGTACTAGTAGCACTTTTGTAAATAGTACATCAACACAACTATTGGATTTCATTTTTGATCGAATGCTTTCCCTCTTGAAAACTAAAAAAGACTGAAATCAGACTCAAGTTTCTGACTTTGAAAGTGCTCTCTTCTCATCGAGTCAAGACCGGATACAAATGCGATTTGACGTGGCGACACCGAGTAGATCAACGGGTTGTAGTTAGAGTTAAAAAAACAGATGACGGATTGTCAGAAGAGAAGATCTTCTAGAATCAGATGACAGATGTGTGTGTGTGTCGTCTTCTTCTTGCAAAAACTACGAAAACTTGTGTTGCGAATTCGTGAAGAGGTACTTTCGAATATGGAGATTTCATTTTTGAGGTCAGAATTTGATAAAAATTGAATTACAGTGAGTTATGGAAGCCTAAAAGTTGCGAATTTCGCGGTGTCGTACCTAATTTCTATGTAGCGTGATAACAAAATTCACACCGTTTTGTTATTTCTTGATATAGAAAAGAAACTGATCTATCTATTTTGGGAAAGAGCTCAAAGTAGTCTAACCGTTTAGCACCTAGGTTTTTGTTGATAGAATTGTAGTGCAGATCAAGATCTTTAATTTGAAACCGGAAACTCAAGAACACCAAATCTCAGGTTTGATAAATCTACCTACTTCACGAAGCTATAAAACTAGTCCTAGCTGAACTTTGATTGCAGAATCGGATTCTGTGTACTCTATTTTGTATACAACCCAAAAAGCGGCCCCTATTAGTACCAACAATGAGATTAAATGAGATCTTCCCACGAGTGAAAACTTTCACCTCCTCACTCAATTAACACATTTTCGCCCAACAGATTCTCACTTACTTTCTGGCTTTCGGCGTCGCTTTGCCGCTGGTTCTCTTCCATTTTCTGAGCAATCTGAAGCAGTGGAGTCAGGTGAGATGGATCCATCTGTATGGGTGTCTGGGGGTGTTGGGATGGACTGTGACGAGTTTATAAGCATTGACATCAAATCGACAACCGACGACGAATTGTATTGAGTGTCCATTGTGGATGACATCATATATATGTGGGGTACCTGGAAAATAAGCTTGAGTTTGCATTTACAAAAAAGTTGAGACGAAAAGAAAAGAACGAAAGAAGAAGTGAAGGAGCAAGTGACGGTCAAGAACTATCTGGGAGGGCGGAGAATCTCTCCTTCCCCCGTCCGAGTACACCATCTGCTTGGCGGCGTTATGGTGCACCTGGCATCATGCATTGCGACTCCGCCCACTTGGACAGTAATGGGGTTGCGTCTTCTACGCGGAGGGGGGACTCTCAAGTTGAATGGTTTGAGCAGAAAAGACAGGGACAGGTGGAGAATGAATCAAGATGAGAATGAATAGTGGGAGAAAGGGGATTAGAAAATAAAAGTTGAAGAAGGAAAAGAAGAAGACAGGGCATATAATAACAGTTATTGCGAGAGGGATTAGTTGGGATGACAAGGGTGAGTTATCAAGTGTGAAAACGGTTAGGTGTGAGTGGAATCATAGAGTCACACCACGACACTCCAGTGTCAACCGGAAGAATATCGAGTATCCCCAACTTTTCGAATCGATAGTTACGTATTGACTCACTCAGTGTGGACTCCCCCCATACTCGGGGGGAGTCAAAGGGGTAATAAAAGATATTATTGGATTGACTAAGAGTCACTTAATAAAGAACTTTTTGGAGAGGAGATGACGTGGCGAAGGTTATGCAAACAAATTGTCAAAGAATACTGTGAGCAAGTTAACTTTCCCAAGGGGTACTTGGGTAATCAGGGACGGTCCGATGACAGATTCCTGGAGAACGTGAAGATCTAGTAAGAGAAAAAAAACAAAGAAGGGAAAGTTGACTCGGAGGACTGCTCTCACTCCCTCACTCCTTTGCTAACCAATAGTTGGGGAAAGGGGGCGGAGTCTGAAGAAGGCGTGGAAGGTGGAAGGGAAGAACAGAGAATCTAGGTTGAGTTGGGAGGAAAGTGGAGGTCTGAAACTTTTTTGGAAACCAAAGAGAGAAGAGTACAGAGGAATAAAAGTTAAAGAAAGTGCACGACAGCTGAGGGCAATAAAAATTGAAGAAGAGAAAGAAGAAGTTGAGTAATTTGGGTCGCTTATGGTTTGAGAAATGAAAAGATAAAACAAAGGAGAGAAAAGTAGAGCGATATATCTATAGAAAATTGAATTAATATGGTGTTGAAAGGGGGGTGATGAAGGCATCCGGAGGAGAGACGAGGGCGCCAAGATGAATGACGAGCCACATTTTGGGAATGAGAAAAAGAAGAAGAAAGTGGAATAAATGAGACAACTTTTTGTAGAAATGAAAAACTTGAGAAAATGGTGGCAGTATTGAGAAGGAAAAAGAGTTTTGAAGTATTATATAAGCATTGGGGTTTAGGAGGGTAGGGTAGATCAAATTTCAAGTTACAGGAAATGAAGGTAGGTTTGGCAATGAGTGAAGTGAAACTTACGAATTCATACGGAAGTTTTGAGAAAAGTGGGAGAAGGCTTTTGGTTATCACTATCATTGGGCACAATTCTGATTTCGACCACATGGCGCAGTCGGTAATCCCGCGGTATACACGCGCGAACGATCAAGGGTTCGACACCCAGCGAGCCAAATCTTTTTTTCATTTTTAATAATTATTAGCACAACAGATTGGAGAGAGATTTTTCAAAGGATTTCGTTGGAGCGCAGTACTTATAGAAGCCTATCGCGCTCTACCGAAACGGGATTTAAGCTGAAATTGATAAAGACATGATCTACATTGTTTGAAAAGAGAAATGAATATTTGTTTCTACATAAAATCTGTTTTTTGTGGAAACAATAAGCAAAAACATTTACGAAATCATTCTAGAATTTTTTTCTATGAGTCAATTTTTGAAAAAAAAAAAACGGACGACAAGTTGTTTTATTGAACTTGTGACCTCCTGATTTCTGGTGACTTAGAAATTGATTATTTTGAATTTTTCGTAGCCTTCCCAGCGGACAGATATTTGACCTACAATAATAAGAAGGGATCGTATACAATAAGTTGGCACAGGGCCAACCCGGCAAGTGAGAAGAGAGGACTAGGCAGATTACCGTGGGAACCAATTATCCCAAGTAGAAAACAACAACTGACTAATCCCTAGTGTGATGAATACTGTAAGGTGAAAGTTCTATCTCTACAGGCACCGCAACGCGACCGCGCCGCACCACTTTGTTCAAAAAAGCGTTTGACCTACTTAACCAATTAACTTTTTATCTTTTGACCACCAATATAATTTGCTCCTCATACTATGGTCGCCTCTTGAATTATTCATAAATTGTGAGAGACTCATCCGAATTCAAATTTTTCGAAAGTTTGAGAGTCTCACCAGGCGCCGATATGACACATTCACTCAGTTCTCATATCTACTTGAACCAATTTTCAGTAGCAGGTGCCCGACCGATTCAAAACGCCTTCTGGCGCCCCCAGCAGAAATCAAATCCCTTGTATTCTTCATGGAAACATCTGTCCTTTTTAGACGGACATTTGTTGCAACCCCCCTTCTCACTCACTTGGAATCATTCGAAATCCGGCCAAATTTGCATTTTAATGGGATTTCGAAACGGGGCGCGAAATGTGTCTTTTTTATGAGGTGAAGTGAAGAACACAAGTAGTTGTACTTGTTACTTGTGGAGAGAGTCAATGAGACTCAATGAGACCTACCGTAATCCCAAAAAAAGAGAGAGAAGTTGAAAGATTTGAATTCGCGCCGCTGCGAGGTCTCCGAGTGAGTGTGCAAATACATTGGCACTTCAGAAGGCGTGAGCTTCACTTGGAACCTTCAAGCTCCGCCCAGTTCGGAAGAATGGAGAGTGGCGTGTATGTGTGTGCCCCCATAAATTGGAAAACAACAATGAGACACAGATCTTTCGAAGACGAATGCATGTGTGTGTTGTAACGAGTAGGTGTCTCGAGACGAACGAAACGACGCCTTCGTCTTGCTCCCCTTTTTTTTGATGTGTGCCGAAATGGGTTTATTGGAAGTCGAGAAGGAGAAGCCAACAGGAAACTGGAGATATAGGATTGCAATTTATGGGTTTTATAAGAAATCTTATTCCTTTTTGTCACTGGGAAAACGCGAGATTTCGAATTCGATGTTAGCGAGTCGGCTGCGAGAGCGCAAGCGCAACTGTCAGCTTTATCACAACCTCCGCCCCCATCTCATTTTAATGGCGCATGGCGCAGGCGGGTGAGCTTTTGCACCACGTGCGAAGGGTCAGGGGTTCGACTCCTCTCCTTTTCTGAACTTTTTTCTTTTCCTTTTTGACATTTTCCTTTCCTGTATCCGCTACCATCTCCTCATTTCTCTTCGTTTTCCCTCATCTCCTTCTTATCCCCGCCTTTCAACCAATCCAAACTTTTGCGCCGCACACGCTTGCCTCCAACTTTAGTGGGCGGAGCGAAAGCAAGTTGTCGCTGCTCACTCAACTACGGTGCCTCCTTCTCCTGAAAAGTAACAAGAGCAGATGGTTATCAAATACGGAAATCCGATGAACATATTTATTTTGAGTGGAGAGGGGGAGGTCTGATTGATGGTCATTTTTGAGTGATTGCGTTGAAAAATGACACTAGTTTTGGGATTTTATTTGGAGAGAGATGTTGTGTATGAAGATGAATTGGAAGAAGATAATCAAGTGGAGAGATTTTGGAGTAGTTTGGAGAAGATGGTGGAGCAGGAAGGTTCATGGTTGAGAGACTTCTGAAAATGATTCTGGGAAAATCTGGAAATCTGATAAAACTCGATTTCTTCTGACTTTTGTAGTTTCCTAGAATGACATATTACATTCCAGAGCGCTCTCTGAAACAGTGCGGTTTAGTTCTATCTAAAACTAGTTATTCGACTCGATTCCCCCAAAAATATACGGTTTCCCAAAAAACCGCATGTTTACCTGCTTACACTAATGAGTTGCTTCACCGTTCCTTTCTCGTAATTGAAGGTGGCTTGTCCGCATAAGCATGCCTAATTATTGGCCATCGATGGGTTGCCCAACTCGTTTACTAATCCTTCTTACGATTTTTTTTGAGATCCTATCTCTGGTTTCGCAATCAGACGGTATCCTTTAGATAGTGAAGATGGTGAGTTTTGAGGTTGTGTGAGCCTAAATTTTTCAATGTTCAGGGAGATGAAATCTCCATTTTCATAGTTGACAACTTTCTTGAAAAAGCTCTTCCTAATATAGAAAAGGGAAATAAGGAAACAATTGACACCGAATCTCACTAGGGTAAACTCCTACAAATTAAAGAAAAAAACAGCTTTGATGTTTTCATCGAAAAAATTGGTAAACCTTGACAGTTTGTAACTTTTTACTCTGATATTTTACCCTTTCGAATTTATTACCATTGTGTAGAACAAATCTAGATCTCCATTTTTGTAGTTGACAATTTTTCGATATCTGTTCACTCTTTTGAGATAAAAAGGTTCAAAGATGGTAAGGTATCTGCGCGAAGGAGGAGAGACGCAGAGAAGTCAGACGCCCTAGCTTCTCTGCGCTCTCTCACTTTAATAGTTTCTGTCGTCTGCCTTCCAAGCCATGAGCGCTGGAGAATGTTGAAATTATTTTTTGAAAAAAGTGCAAAACGTAAGCTATAAAATAAGCCAAAAATCAAATCAATATACTCAAAATTCAAAAAGTAACAGATTTTCGAAACTTTTCGAAAATCTTTTTGTTTCTGTAAAACCGTTGTAACTCCCTCATTTTTGATACGAAATGTTTTGAAAATAATAGTTTTAGAATCAGCGTGTCAAGACGGTTTGAAAGAGTGTAGTCATGACTAGTTTTGATTTTTTTGGTGGGTCCCGACGCGAAAACTACAGTACCCCATCTAGTAGACTCAAAACCTCCGAAAAAAGTGGTCAACTACAAAAATGAAGTGGTAGGTTTGAACAACCGGAAAATTGTTCTCAAATTTTGAATTCAAACTAAAGATATGTCAGTACTGTCTCCCCTCCATTTCCCCTCATTTCGAAAGTACTCATTGTTTCGGAATTGACTCCTTCAGTTGCCACTTTGTCTCCAATTTATTCCAATATATTTTCACTTCTCATTCCCTTCCATTCTCTTCTCTTTTGCCACAACCTAATCGTCTAAATGCGTGTTTAATTGAGTAGACACACATAGAGAGAAAGACGACGAAAATGAACAAAACACGGTTGAATATATGGGAATGAGAGGAGAGAGAGAGACCACAACTTACTCACTTTTATCGCTTTTATTATTCGATTCGGTTTTCTCAAACCGAACCCGTGGGCCCCCTCTCTCACTCACTCACAAATTGAACAACAACTCTAACTAACCATTTTTACTCACTACGGTAGGCGCTGGGATCTTTTTGGAAGAAAGGAAGAGACATGAAGAAAGTTGGAAACCCGATCCGTGTGTTGCCACTTAAAGACGTCAAAAGCTTCGATACTTTTGAGAAAGTCACTGCCTGCCAAATACATACATAGTTATCAAGTTTCGTTTTGAAGCAAGGGTCCACTTCTTCAAATGGACACATTTTGAGAGTTTTGGATGATGTTGGAAGGAGAATTGGAAAGGCATACTGTAGTGGGCGAACTTCATGAACCGATTTCTGAAATTTCTGAAAATCACTGTGCTTCGAGAGTGTGTCAAAACGGCATGGGTTGATTCAGAATTTGAAGAACATGTCAGTTGTCTGAAATGAACAAAAATGCATATTTCCCCGAATTATTTTGATTATATCGCTTCATGGTAAAATTCTACCAAAAATTGGTCAACTACAAAAATGATCACCGTAAAATTCTATACATTTCGTCAGTTGAAAACTTTTTGATAACTCTACTAGTCTTTGAGATATAGGCCTTGGAAGTAGGGTTACTGTAACTAAAAGAGAGTGCAGAGAAACTAGAGTGTCTGGTTTCTCTGCGCTCTCTCTTTTTTCTACATACAGTAGCGAGCATAAGTGAGTATACCTCCATACTTTCATATGTATCTCAGCTGAAACAAGTCCGTTTTGCATAAACTTTTTTTTCAAAGATAGCTGAAGTATCCAGTAAAATCGACATAAGTTTTTTGTTTGAGGTGATTAGCTGATTTTTAAGATTATCGATTTTTCCTGATCTTGATTTGAAAATCCGAAAAAAAACTTTTTATTTTTGAACTGGACCCTATGATTTTTTGAGTCAAAAATGTTGAGTAACGTTTATAAAAACAAAATATGCTGTTAGAATGCTTCTGTGAATCTTCATCATCGTGCTATAGCTCCAGAAGTCCAAAGTGGTATGCTTGGCTAAATTGTCATAACTCATTGAAAAATGGTTCAAATTGGTTGAAAATTGCGGGAAAAGATGCGTAATATGTTTATCAACAATCTTATATTTAAAAATAATAATTTTGAGAAAATTTTTTTTCGAATTTTTTCACTCGAAAAATTTTGCTTTCCATCTTTTGCCCAATTTTTCATGTTTTTTGATTATAAAACAGTAACAATTTGCGAATTTGAGTTGAATTTAACATGAAACATCAAATTTAGATTTTCATTAATTCAATTACAGCTGTTTCATAATCAAAAAACATGAAAAATTGGGCAAAAGATGAAAACCAAAATTTTTCGAGTGAAAAAAATTCGAAAAAATTTTTTTTTCAAAATTATTATTTTTAAATACAAGATTGTTTATAAACATATTACGCATTTTTCCCCGCAATTTTCAACCAATTTGAACCATTTTTCAATGAGTTATGACAATTTAGCCAAGCATACCACTTTGGACTTCTGGAGCTGTAGCACGATGAAGAAGATTCACAAAAGCATTCTAACAGCATATTTTGTTTATATAAACGTTACTCAACATTTTTGACTCAAAAAATCATAGGGTCCAGTTCAAAAATAAAAAGTTTTTTTTCGGATTTTCAAACCAAGATCAGGAAAAATCGATAATCTTAAAAATCAGCTAATCACCTCAAACAAAAAACTTATGTCGATTTTACTGGATACTTCAGCTATCTTTGAAAAAAAAGTTTATGCAAAACGGACTTGTTTCAGCTGAGATACATATGAAAGTATGGAGGTATACTCACTTATGCTCGCTACTGTATTGCAGAGTTGTGTGAGGTAAGACACCTTCTGAATCCCTGCTCTTTAACTTTGTGTCTCTATTCGTTGAAGACGCAGAGAAGTCAAACACTCTAGCTTCTCTGCACTCTCCTCCTCTCAGTCATTCCGTTTAGACACCTTTATCTCAAAAGCTAGCAAAGCTATAAAAAAGTTGTCAACTGCAAAAATGGAGATCATGACTTTTTTTACTCAAAAATACTATTTTTATAAAACTGGGACAACATGAAGTACCATGGCGGAAGTTTAAGGTTCATAACTAAAAATAAGATGTTTGTTTCAGATTGATATTTCAGAATTGTTTCAAATCCCCCGCAATTTGCTTTTCAATTCCACTTGAGCGCGATTGCAACAACCGTACTGAGCTAATATATCAATTCTTCCTTTTCCAGCTTTCCGACATCTTAAAAGAAACCTCATTAGCAATTACATCTCCCTAAATCACGAAAAACCAAATCATGGATCTAAAATCAACAATTTGAAATGTGTGACTCCGCACAGCATACAATATATCTTTTCTCTCTTTCATCCGAGAATACTGTCATTTTAAATGAGAGACAAAAGAGGGAATTCGAGGCGGTGAGTGTTGAAAGAGAGGAGATGACTACATAATAGAGGGGGGTAAACGATCTATCAAAAAGGGGTCGAATGTTTCCATATGGTTGCAAGGACGAGAGAGAATGTTTGAGTATTTGTTGGTTCAAATCAAACGGCGGTTCTGGGACGTCTCGTGTTTTCAAACTTCTGGCTTCGAAACGTCCGGGAGCAGAACCATCCTAGAGCTCACTAGGGAAGGCCCCCTGAGTGACCGTGGAGTTATTGGACGTAACCTATATCAATGGAAAGCTGAAATCATGCTGATTCCAAATATATATTCTGTTTATGCCTTCGAGGCCTGGTATTCGAGAAAAACGAGGTCAAAGTTTGGACCTTACCGACGTGTGAAAAATATCGGCAGTGTGGTGTGGGTGGTAGTGAGGCGGTATGTTTCACCTCGTTTTTCTCGACGAATAGGCTCCGAGGGCTAAAACTGAATATACATTTAGAATCAGCGTTGTCTCAGCTTTCCAATGATATAAGTCACGTCCTATAACTCCACGGTGACCTAGAGGCCTTCCTTAGTCAGTGTAAATGGAAAACCCTTACTTTGCGGCACAGTTCGCCTAAAAATCTAGTTTCAGCCATTTTCCTCACGTTTAGTGTTTAATTTTCATGGTTTCGAAATGTCTAGTTTTCAAACGTCTCGGTTTCGATTTCACGGTGCCACCCCCTATTGGGTACCGCCCTGTCCGAATCAGAACTGGTACGGATAAGAACTATGAGATAAGGATCGTTACAACGGTTCTCGTTACAAGTAGCACCACGTGGATCGCGAAAAATGTCTTATTCTACAGGGCTTACTAGTGAAAGGCTAGGGAAGGTCATGGAGTCATTTTTGAGTTATTCGATATGACCTATATCATTGGAAAGCTGAGAGAACGCTGATTTCAAATATTTAGTCAGTTTTTGCTCTCGAGGCCTGGTATTCGAGAAGAATGAGGTCAAAATTCTGAAGAATGACTAATTGTCACCTTTTTAACACGCTTCTTCAGAACTTTGACCTAATTTTTCTTGAATACCGGACCTCGAGGGTGAAAACTGAATATATATTTGGAATCAGGGTAGTCTCAACTTTCCAACGAAATAGGTTACGTCCCATAACTCCGAACTCCCTCCATAATCTTCACTAGTTTGTCGAAATAACAAGATTGCCAAAAGTATCAATTTCCACATTTTTGGTTTCGAAACGTCCCGGTTCCGAATCAACCTGAAGCCCGGATTCTTAGTGCTCAATCAGTGTCCCCGAGATCCCCACTTGTCTTTTATGATGCCATCCTCCCGACCATTCCTACCGTACCCCTCGGAAAGTCATAATCCGATCAAAAACATCTGCTTCTTCTCTATCTCTCTTCCTCAACTTACGCAATCCAACCACCACGGAACACTAAACCAATTGTGTTCACCCTTTTCTTCTCCTTTTTTGATGATGGACGACGACAAAAAACTAATGGGAAGATATATGTAAGGGGGAAAGGAAAGGGGGGATTAGGTGCTCTCTCCTGTAAAAAGGAAAAGGGGAATTGGATTTTGGAATTGAGAAAAGACGAAAAAGAAGGGGAGAAAAGAGTATTTTCTGAAAGAGAACACTACTCGGATTAGTTAGTTTTCTCTGTCTCTGACTGACTTAATCTTTGTTTGTACAACATGTCGAGAAAAATGAAGAATTCTGTATAAGAAGGGAATGGATTTTGCAGAAAAGGGGATGAGTTGAAGGGAGTAAAAATCAAGGTATGCTGAAAAGCGGGAAAAGGGATTCCGAAGCTCAAAAAACGCTGAAATCAAAAAGGAGAGAGCGCAGAGAAACCAGGCACTCTAGCCTCTCTGCTCTCTCTTCCTCTCACTCTTTCAGTGGCGTCTGTTTAGACACTTGTATCTCAAAAGCTAGCAAAGCTATGAAAAAGTTGTCAATTGCAAAAATGGAGATCATGACTTGTTTTACTTAAAAATATAACTTTTATAAAACTGGGACAACATGAAGTATCACAGCCAAAGCTCAAAGTTTATAACTGCCTGAAGAATTCTCTCAGTTACAGTAATCCTACTTCCAAGGGCTTTATCTCAAAGGCTAGTAGAGCTATCAGAAAGTTGTCAACTAAGGAAATGTGTAAAATGTTATGATAATTTTTTTTGTAGTTAACAACTTTTTTGTGCGAAGCTATCCAAGAGAGATATCAAAAGGATAAACCTCACTCTTTGCCAACTACAGTAGGATAACTTTAAAGACGCGTATCGTGAGATCTGGAAGAGCTACCAATCAAAAAGTTGTTAACTACAAAAATAGAGATCTAGACGTGATTTATAACAATTTTACATAACTCTATCATTTCCGTTAGACAGTTAGACATTCTAGTTTCTCTGCACTCTCTCAGTTACAGTAACCTAACTTCAAAGGTGCGCATCTCGAAATCTAGAAGAGATATCAAAAAGTTGTCAACTACAAAAATGGAAATCCAGGTTTGATCTACAATATATCAAAAGTTTGGAATGGCTCGTAACTTTGAAACGGGGACAATTCTGAACTGAAAAGTGGTGGTTACTGTAGTTGACTTAAAATCAGGAAGCCTCAAAATTCTACTTGGTTGTCAAAGGCTGCGGGGACTAGATCTTGCATAAGAATTTCCTAGGTCACACGGAGAAACCGTTTTTTCAGGCCGTTTCACTTTTTCTCGAAACCATCTGTCTCCCATTCCCAAATATGTCATTTAATTTCGTTTTCCCAACAAAAGAAACAATAATTATGTTGAATTCAAAAACTCGAAGGTCAACAACACACTCATAAGTATCGGGTATCTATCACAAGAGGGCAGGTGTTCCCCCGTCCGCTTTTTTCAACTCGTTTCCCCCCAAATCCGCTCATAAAATTGCCATAAATCCGAGAAGCTTTTGAGCGAGACGAAGAAGGTCGGCAAGTCGAAAGGACATGCCCTTAATCGGCCATCCTCTCCAGGTGTCTTTTCTCTGACTACCGTATAGGGTGAGAGAGTGTGTGAATTGGTGGAGACGCAGAGAGGGGCATGGCAGATGCTCGAGGACCTTTTTGATGGCTTCTTCTACGCAATGGGGAGAAAGAGGGAGAGAAGAGCCATGCACAATCTCTTATTAGATACTATTACTTTCGAGGATCAAAAGGATGAGAAAAGAGATTGGAAGGGAAGAGAAGAATAGGGAGGAGGCGGAAGGTTTGTAATTGTGTTATGAAGTCAGAGACGGGCAAAAAGTATAGTTTGGAGGGGCGAGGGACATCGGGACACACAGATAGACAGAATGACTCATGAGTGGACATTTCGATACGGGGACACACAGACAGAGAGACCACTGGCAATCTTGGTATACGGATATGAGCATACTTGTCAAGACCCGGCTTCAAAAAATGAACCAACGAAATTTTCAATTTTTATTGAAAATGTGAACATTTTTGATGATTCTTCAAAACTTCCTTTATTTCTGAATGATAGTCGAAAATTTTACTTTTTTCGTGAAAAAATTCAAAAATTCGAAAAAATTTTAATTTTGAATTTTGGCTGCAAGTACCCGGGCTTTGGCAATGATGGATATGAGTGTCGAGAGGAATAATTAGACGGTTGAACACAAAATAAGAAATTGGGATATATGGGCAAATCGACACACAGTCAGACTCCTCTGATAGGATTCAGGAATCAGATTTTTCTGGACAACCGAACCAAAGAACTGATTCTCTGGACATCTAGACATTCGGACATTCGGACAGACATACAGATCGAAGTTTAGGAATCTGGATATCTAGATCCTAAAACTACAGTAGTAACGGCTTTCAAACTTTCGGTATCTGGACATCCGGACACACAGAAAGATTCACAAGCTTACAAAACTAGGATCCCCCTAAACATTTGGACATCCGTATAAACCGACAAACAGACAGAAATCTGGAAATCTGGATTTTAAATCAAAAAAGTGTCAAGAAATCGGGTGATGGGGATAGTTTTTAAGGTTTTGGAAATTTTGATCCAATTAGACTAAAGGACCGCCCATCTTTTCGATTTTGCAGTTGTGGACATCCGGACAACCTGACACACAGACAAAATGAAATTTCAGGTTTTTCACTCCAGAGTTTCGGAATTCTTTCCTATTCAAATCTACATTTTCTCCTTCCTGCTCTGATACTTCTTCTTCTTCTTTCCTTTTCTTTTTCTTATCTTGCCACGTCATCTCTCTTTCTCTTTTTTCTATTTTTCCAACAACT